>NC_086450.1:110639899-110944937 GCF_028390025.1 Pseudophryne corroboree
ACGTTTAATTGTACCCATAGGCTTTTATTTGCACCATTATCACAAGCTTATGTTTCCGTATGGGAGACAGTATTATTTATCCAGCAATTCTGCAGCGGTTTCTGTAGTGCTGCACTACATGTCTAGTGTTGGTGATGCTATATGTGCACATGGGCCCCTGAGTCCAGGGGGGCCCCACACCGTACACACATTGCACCCATATTTTAATACTTACCTCTCCGGAGTCCAGCTTCGGCCTCTGCAGCAGCAGCAAAAATCTCCACGCAGTAGTGAATGTAGTCTCCGGAACATGGTGGGCGCCATGTTTCCGGAGATCTGCGCATGCGCAGTACACTCCAGTACGATCTCGGAGACAAGTGACCTGAGCAGAGGAGGGGGCCCACCCGGAGTCGGCACAGGGTCCGCCCCTGGTTTACGGTTAAATAACAATCATTCCTTCTCCCTTGCTACACTATACAGGCTCTGTCGTTTTCTCAGAAGAATGGATATCTCAGCCCCTCATCCAAATTATTAAGAGATTTCTTTGGCCTTTAGTTATTGACCAGCACAACCTGCCATACCCACAGACCTCTATTGGGACTCTGGTTCATCAAACAGCCCTACCACAGAGACTACACTGCATCTCCCGCAGGTAAGATCGCTATCAGCTTGTGCCAACGTTAGCCTAAACAAGTGTGAATTCTAACTTTCTCCTTCTCCCAGCAGCATTTTCCAAACAAATATGGAAACAGATATGTGAACGCTTCTGCACTGTGCTCTTTGCCTATTCAACCTGCCCCCACTGAGATAAAGGTAACTGTGAGCCTATTTCAGAGATGTAAGCGATTTACACACATCTCCAATGTCAGGTGATCTACGCATGAACGTGCTCTGTACTGTGCAGATCTGTTTCGATCTGTGACGATGGTTGCGGTACCCCTAAGCCGTTTAGGGGCGCGATGGCCAGCGTTTTCAAAAATGGGGGCATGTTGGCCCTATTTTCTGGGCATGCCAAGGCCCTTGGCTGTATCTTGGGAAGCGGCTTCACTGACCCCAGCAGCGTGAAAACACTGCCCATCCTGAGCAACCTCAGGGTTACTCAGATGACTGATCTTCATGCAGCTGATCCAATGTTGCGTCTTCGGACACAGCAGCAAATCAGAGAAGCCGGCAGGAGGCCTCCTGCAGCATTAGCATATTATCGCACAGCCGCTACATACAAGTAGCAGCAGCTGTGCAATAGTGTCATTAAAATGTCAAGTAAAAATTCTTATGTATAATTATTTTATTTTCAAATCTAGTTACAAGGGCTTAACATGTATATATATGAAGATTATTAAAGTCCAGTATGAACCTAGCCTCAGACAAAACATTTTTGTCACGCACACAGGTTTTAATAGTGCAGTTCAAAAGTACTTGGAGAAGAAGGAAAGCTTGACATATTGCATAAGTAGGGGAAGGTTAACTGCAGAACTACTGTAGCAACGTATTCAGTATGTAACCGGAATGCCGGGCGTCAGTATACAGACAGCGGCATTCCGGCCACCAGGATGCCGGCACCGGGGCGAGCCCTTGTAAGCCCCTTGCGGTCTCGCTGCACTCGCCACGCTGCGGGCAAGGGGGCTCACTGCGCTCACCACAGGTTATAGTCTCCCTCTATGGGTGACGTGGATACCTATAGAGGGAGAAAAGCCTGTGGTGCTGGGATCCCGGTGTCGGCATTGTGATCGCCGCAATCCCGTGCGGTGGGATCTTCACCGCTTCCCGTAGCAACTGCAACTTACATCTCTATAAAGGTCACTGAAACATTTAGAATATTTCTACTTATTGACCTCTGAAAATAGTTTGGCCAGCTCCAGATAAGCTTACTTCATTGGGTTGTATATAACCACCTACGTGTACAAAGCTTTGGCTGTCTGGCTTAGTTTCTGTACTTTTCAAGATATAAATAAGATTTTACTTACCGGTAAATCTATTTCTCGTAGTCCGTAGTGGATGCTGGGGACTCCGTAAGGACCATGGGGAATAGCGGCTCCGCAGGAGACTGGGCACAGCTAAGAAAGATTTAGGACTACCTGGTGTGCACTGGCTCCTCCCACTATGACCCTCCTCCAGACCTCAGTTAGGATACTGTGCCCGGAAGAGCTGACACAATAAGGAAGGATTTTGAATCCCGGGTAAGACTCATACCAGCCACACCAATCACACCGTATAACTCGTGATATGATACCCAGTTAACAGTATGAACATAACAGAGCCTCTCAACAGATGGCTCAACAATAACCCTTTTAGTTAATGATAACTATATACAAGTATTGCACACAGTCCGCACTTGGGACGGGCGCCCAGCATCCACTACGGACTACGAGAAATAGATTTACCGGTGAGTAAAATCTTATTTTCTCTGACGTCCTAGTGGATGCTGGGGACTCCGTAAGGACCATAAGGATTATACCAAAGCTCCCAAACGGGTGGGAGAGTGCGGATGACTCTGCAGCACCGAATGAGAGAACTCAAGGTCCTCCTCAGCCAGGGTATCAAATTTGTAGAATTTTGCAAACGTGTTTGCCCCTGACCAAGTAGCAGCTCGGCAAAGTTGTAAAGCCGAGACCCCTCGGGCAGCCGCCCAAGAAGAGCCCATTTTCCTCGTGGAATGGGCTTTTAGAGATTTAGGGTGCGGCAGTCCAGCCGCAGAATGTGCAAGTTGAATCGTGCTACAGATCCAGCGAGCAATCGTCTGCTTAGAAGCAGGAGCACCCAGCTTGTTGGGTGCATACAGGATAAATAGCGAGTCAGTCTTCCTGACTCCAGCTATCCTGGAAACATATACTTTTCAGGGCCCTGACTACGTCCAGTAACTTGGAATCCTCCAAGTCCCAAGTAGCCGCAGGCACCACAATAGGTTGGTTCACATGAAAAACTGATACCACCTTAGGAAGGAATTGGGAACGAGTCCTCAATTTCGCCTTTCCCATATAAAATACAGATAAGGGCATTTGTCAATTCTGATACACGCCTGGCCGACGCCAAGGCCCACAGAATGACCACTTTCCACGTGAGGTATTATAGCTCCACGGATTTAAGTGGCTCAACCCAATGCGACTTCAGGAAATCCAACACCACGTTGAGATCCCACGGTGCCACTGGAGGCACAAACGGGGGCTGACTATGCAGCCCTCCCTTAACAAAAGTCTGAACTTCAGGCAGTGAAGCCAGTTCCATTTTGGAAGAAAATCGATAGAGCCGAAATCTGGACCTTAATGGAACCCAATTGTAGGCCCATAGTCACCTCTGACTGTAGGAAGTGCAGAAATCGACCTAGCTGAAATTTCTCCTTTGGGGCCTTCCTGGCCTCACAGTACGCAACATATTTCCGCCATATGCGGTGATAATGGTTAGCGTCCACTTCTTTCCTAGCTTTAAATAGCGTAGGGATAACTTTCTCCGGAATTCCCTTTTCCTTCAGGATCCGGCGTTCAACCGCCATGCCGTCCAACGCAGCCGCGGTACATCTTGGAACAGACAGGCCCCCTGCTGCTGCAGGTCCTGTCTGAGCGGCAGAGGCCATGGGTCCCCTGAGATAATTTCTTGGAGTTCTGGTTACCAAGCTCTTCTTGGCCCACCCGGAACAATGAGTATAGTTCTTACTCCTCTCCTTCTTATTATTCTCATTACCCTGGGTAAGAGAGGCAGAGAAGGGAACACATACACCGACTGGTACACCCACGGTGTTACCAGAGCGTCCACAGCTATCGCCTGAGGGTCCTTGACCTGGCGCAATATCTTTGTAACTTTTAGTTGAGGCGGGATGCCATCATGTCCACCTGTGGCCTTTCCCAACGGTGTACAATCATTTGGAAGACTTCTGGATGAAGTCCCCACTCTCCCGGGTGGAGGTCGTGTCTTCTGAGAAAGTCTGCTTCTCAGTCGTCCACTCCGGGAATGAACACTGCTGACAGTGCTAACACATGATTTTCCGCCCATCGGAGAATCCTTGTGGCTTCTGCCATCGCCATCCTGCTTCTTGTGCCGCCCTGTCGTTTACATGAGCGACCGCCGTGATGTTGTCTGACTGGATCAGCACCGGCCGGTGTTGAAGCAGGGTCTAGCCTGACTTAGGGCATTGTAAATGGCCCTTAGTTCCAGAATATTTATGTGTAGGGAAGTCTCCTGACTTTTCCATAGCCTTGGAAGTTTCTTCCCTGTGTGACTGCCCCCCAGCCTCGAAGGCTGGCATCCGTGGTCACCAGGACCCAGTCCTGTATGCCGAATCTGCGGCCCCCTAGAAGATGAGCACTCTGCAGCCACCACCACAGCGACACCCTGGCCCTTGGAGACAGGGTTATCCGCCGATGCATCTGAAGATGCGACCCGGACCACATGTCCAACAGATCCCACTGGAAAATCCTTGTATAGGACCTGGCGAATGGAATTTCTTCGTAAGAAGCTACCATCCTTCCCAGGGCTCGCGTGCATTGATGCACCGACACCTGTATACGTATTAGGAGGTCTCTGTCTAGAGACGACAACTCCTTGGACTTCTCCTCCAGGAGAAACCCTTTTTATCCTGTTCTGTGTCCAGAACCATATTCAGGAACAGTAGACGCGTCGTAGGAACCAGCTGCGACTTTGTATATTTAGAATCCAGCCGTGCTGTTGTAGCACTTCCCGAGATAGTGCTACTCCGCCGAACAACTGCTCCCTGGACCTCGCCTTTATAAGGAGATCGTCCAAGTACGGGATAATTATTTCGGCCATTACCTTGGTAAATACCTCGGTGCCGGGGACAGACCAACGGCAACGTCTGGAATTGGTAATGACAATCCTGTACCACAATTTTGAGGTACTCCTGGTGAAGAGGGTAAATAGGGACATGCAGGTAAGCATCCTTGATGTCCAGTGATACCATGAAATTCTCCAGGCTTGCAATAATCGCCCTGAGCGATTCCATTTCGAACTTAAACCTTCGTATATAAGTGTTCAAGGCTTTCAATTTTAGAATGGGTCTCACCGAACCGTCTGGTTTCGGTACCACAACATTTTGGAATAGTAACCCCGGCCTTGAAGGAGGGGTACCTTGATTTCACCAGCTGGAAGTGCAGCTTGTGAATTGCCGCCAGTACTACCTTTCTCCGAGGGCAGCAGGCAAGGCTGAGGTGAGGTAACGGCGAGGGGGAGTCGCCTCGAACTCCAGCCTGTATCCCTGTGATACTATTTGCAGAACCTAGGGATCCACCTGTGGGCAAACCCACTGGTCCCTGAAGTTCCCGAGACGCGCCCCTACCGCACCTGTCCCCACCTGTGGAGCCCCAACGTCAAGCGGTGGACTCAGGAGGAAGCGGGGGAAGATTTTTGATCCTGGGAACTGGCTGCTGGTGCAGCTTTTTCCTTCTTCCCTTGTCTCTGTGCAGAAAGGAAGCGCCTTTGACCCGCTTGCTTTTCTGAAGCCGAAAGGACTGTACCTGAAAATACGGTGCTTTCTTAGGCTGTGAGGAAACCTGAGGTAAAAAAAAATTCTTCCCAGCTGTTGCTGTGGATACGAGGTCCCAGAGACCATCCCCAAACAATTCCTCACCCTTATAAGGCAGAATCTCCATGTGCCTTTTATAGGCAGCATCACCTGTCCACTGCCGGGTTTCTAATACCCTCCTGGCAGAATGGACATTGCATTTATTCTGGATGCCAGCCGGCAAATATCCCTCTGTGCATCCTTTATATATAAGACGACGTCTTTAATATGCTCTATGTTAGCAAACTATTATCCCTGTCTTAGAGTATTAATATTATCTGACAGGGTATCAGACCACGCTGCAGCAGCACTATTTATGCTAAGGCAATTGCAGGTCTCAGTATATAACCTGAGTGTGTATATACAGACTTCAGGATAGCCTCCTGTTTTTTATCAGCAGGCTCCTTCAAGGTGGCCGTATCCTAAGACGGCAGTGCCACCTTTTTTGACAAACGTGTGAGCGCCTTATCCACCCTAAGGGATATCTCCCAACGTGACCTATCCTCTGGCGGGAAAGGGTACGCCATCAGTAACTTTTTAGAAATTACCAGTTTCTTATTGGGGGAACTCACGCTACTTTACACACTTCATTCATTCATCTGATGGGGGAACAAAACACTGGCTGCTTTTTCTCCCCAAAAATAAAACCCCTTTTATGTGGTACTTGGGTTCATGTCAGAAATGCGTAACACATTTTTCATTGCCGAGATCATGTAACGGATGTTCCTAGTGGATTGTGTATATGTCTCAACCTCGTCGACACTGGAGTCAGACTCCGTGTCGACATCTGTGTCTGCCATCTGAGGTAACGGGCGCTTTTTTGAGCCCCTGATGGCCTTTGAGACGCCTGGGCAGGCGCGGGCTGAGAAGCCGGCTGTCCCACAGCTGTTTTACGTCATCCAGCCTTGTAAGGAATTGACCTTGTCAGTTAATACCTTCCACCTATCCATCCACTCTGGTGTCGGCCCCACAGGGGACGACATCCCATTTATCGGCCTCTGCTCCACCTCCACGTAACCTTCCTCATCCCACATGTCGACACAGCCGTACCGACGCACAGCACACACACAGGGAATGCTCTGACTGAGGACAGGACCCCACAAAGTCCTTTGGGGAGACAGAGAGAGAGTATGCCAGCACACACCAGAGCGCTATATAATGCAGGGATTAACACTATAACTGAGTGATTTTTCCTCCAATAGCTGCTTGTATAAACAATATTGCGCCTACATTTAGTGCCCCCCCCTCTCTTTTTAACCCTTTGAGCCTGAAAACTACAGGGGAGAGCCTGGGGAGCTGTCTTCCAGCTGCACTGTGAAGAGAAAATGGCGCCAGTGTGCTGAGGGAGATAGCTCCGCCCCTTTTTCGCAGACTTTTCTCCCGCTCTTTTATGGATTCTGGCAGGGGTATTTATCACATATATAGCCTCTGGGGCTATATATTGTGATATATTTGCCAGCCAAAATGTTTTTATTGCTGCCCAGGGCGCCCCCCCCCCCCCCAGCACCTTCAGTGACCGGAGTGTGAAGTGTGTATGAGGAGCAATGGCGCACAGCTGCAGTGCTGTGCGCTACCTCGGTGAAGTCTTCTGCCGCCGATTTTCCGGACTCTTCTTGCTTCTGGCTCTGTAAGGGGGCCGGCGGCGCGGCTCTGGGACCGAACATCAATGGCCGGTTCCATGCGGTCGATCCCTCTGGAGCTAATGGTGTCCAGTAGCCTAAGAAGCCCAAGCTACCACCAGTTAGGTAGGTTCGCTTCTTCTCCCCTTAGTCCCTCGCTGCAGTGAGTCTGTTGCCAGCAGATCTCACTGTAAAATAAAAAACCTAAAATATACTTTCTCTCTAGGAGCTCAGGAGAGCCCCTAGTGTGCATCCAGCTCAGCCGGGCACAGGATTCCAACTGAGGTCTGGAGGAGGGTCATAGTGGGAGGAGCCAGTGCACACCAGGTAGTCCTAAATCTTTCTTAGCTGTGCCCAGTCTCCTGCGGAGCCGCTATTCCCCATGGTCCTTACGGAGTCCCCAGCATCCACTAGGACGTCAGAGAAATAATGTATGTGGTTAGAAGTAGCAGTAGAGCATTTACAAACTAAATCATTTTTGTATGAACGTGGAAATCCCATTTGAAAACTCATATACTGAAACTTAAGTATTAATATAAAAAAGATATATTCACATTGCCTTCCGAGTAAAATAAGGTGAATTGAGAAACACTGTCCAACAGTAAATTAGAGTGCAAGGCTATTAAAGCGATGCATGGGCAATACAGGCGATGTGCAGCTCTACCTGCATTTGGTCGCTGGCAATGGCACCTTACCCCTACATCGCAGATCCATACCAACGCACAGGAAACTGAGCGATGTAAGCCTACCGAATCAGAATGTATGGAATTTGACTCCGACATATGTGATCGCTTCTAATTGAACTGACCCTCAAGGGTTACCCCAAAGACCAAAATATTTATGTAATATACATATTTGATATTCAAAATAGACAATAATCTATTACATAGATATTTAAATGAATACATTTGAGACATCAGAATAAATTATAATTATTTTCCCATGTCAATAGCAAGACCAAGCCTGTTTTGTTCAAAATCTTTTTTTTTGCTAAAGTCAGTCAAGTATTCTGCGATATTTCATACGTTAGAAACTGATTGGGCACTGTTCCTCGGCCGGACAGGCCACCTGGCAAATGCTGGATGGGTAGGTGCAGCCGGATGGGTAGGTGCAGCGGCTTGTAGGTCTGGCTGAGCAGCTCTCCCTCCCGGTGCTCTGGCCGGCATGTTTAGAAAATGATGTATGATATGTATGATATGCCATTAAACAGCATAATTACATTCATGAAAAAAAATATATGTGTTAACTTTGTTTCATATGGTATGTCAGTGGTAGAACACTTTGTGTTGGGGAACCCTACTTATTATTTCATTATATACATACATACATACATACATACATACATACATACATACATACAGGGTGTGAGAAAAGAAATACGGATTCATCTTCTTAATGAATACAAATGGACCAATAAGAGAATACTCCTATTCTCCTTCATCAAATACTGAGACTGATGAGCTGGTTTACAAATCAGGTGAGTTGACGCAATTCAATTACAAGAATACTATGGGAGTAACAATTTGGTATAACACTCCTGTCATTTTTTTTATTTTTTTATTATTACATACAGTGGTTCACATTTCTGAACAAATTAGACTATGATGAAACCAACTACAGTACATAACAAAATTAAGAGGGTAGTATACATGTGTCACATGACCTCCACCAACATCCTGCCCCCTCACTATCCCAGCGGTCGGCATGCCGACAAACAGGGACTATTTCCACTCGTGGGTGTCCACGACAATCATAGAATGCTCCTCCCCGCCGGGATCCCGGCGTCGGTATGCTGCCGGGATCCCGGCGTCGGTATGCTGCCGGGATCCCGGCGTCGGTATGCTGACTGGCGGTCTCCTGTCCGCCGGTCAGCCATACCACACACAATGAAGATACTCATTTTCTTTAAATTTAGGATCACAAATAACTGCAAGTTTAAAGTGCACCTGTTGCTTTTCACTAGTTGTGCCAGCTATTTGTGTGGGCTGATTCATGAAAGCGTAATCTATCAATTCATAAGACACTAGTGAAATTACTGAAGCTGTTTATAGTGGGGTTGTGCTCTGCTAATTGTACACTATTTGTGTGGAATTTATACGGAGCATAACACAAATAAATCATAATCAAAGCAGTTTAAGATCTATGTTCTACTAAGAATATAACTTTAATTCTAGGGAGCATATTCAATTACCCATGGAGATAGCTCCAGGTATAATGCTCGGAGGTATTCTATTATTCTACATTTCACTGAGTGGTAAATCATAGATTCTGTCAAATGCTGGAAACTATGGGTTTCTCTGCACATTAAACCCCAGAGGGTTTTCCTGAGGCTTCAAGGAAACTCCTTGTTATGCATGGGGATGCAGGACCTAATTGAATAGGTCCAGGCTGACAATTAACAGTGGGACAAACCCTACAGCTAATTGAATCTGACCCTTGGAAAACTTGGGAATGTAAACCATAAGGAAACACATATTTAGCATCAAAATTGTTTATCATACAGTTTCTACATCATTAACCTTTCCAAACAACATGTGCAAGTATAAGATTTCCACACAATTTATTAGCAAAGTCACATTACTTCAGGAATCTGTGCAGTTGGCTCTGAGAGGCACTAGTGAGCTCCCATGGCCGTTCCTGCTATTATATTCACAGGACAGTCTTTAAAATGGCCACACAATCAGAGCAATCTTAACATTTAGGCACAATGGGCAGCTGCCCAGGGCCCACAATTCTAAGGACCTTCAAGTAGGGCTGGGTGGTGGTCATACAATCAGAGCAGCCAGGCAGCATTCTCTACCTGCCTAACAGCCTGCAGCCAGACAGTGAATGGCTATCAGCATGCTGGTTAGCAGATGGTTGGAGCTACATACCCTCCACCTGTACCTTTTTGGCAGGTACAGTACCTTTTTTTTATAGTCTGTACCAATTTTTGGCTCTCCAAACTTCCATTGAATGTATAGGAAAGGGGGCGTGACCACACACCCTTTACCCGTGGCCACGCCCCTTTTCTTAATTTACACCGATTTGTATGTGTAAAATGTTGGAGAGTATGAAGCTATTCACCAGTCAGAGTGCTGACAGCCATTCAATGTATGGAAGCACCATTGGAGAGATGGTGCAGGACAGCAGGAGAGCATGGTATGATTTTTACTGGGTGGGTAAGGGCAGTGCATTTCTTTGTCCAGGGCCTACAATGCTGTTAAGATTGCCCTGCATGCAAGAAAGCCTGCACCTGCCTATCTCAATCACTCCTCTAATCTAAATATTTAAGACTAATAATGAAGACTTTTAGGCTGAGAACAGACCCATTCCTTGAAGTAATGTATGCTTACTGAAGATGAGTAATTCATATAGACACATGCAAACCATATTTATTGGCAGTTCAGCTAAAACACATTTCCAGTGGTTATAAAGAGAACACATTTATTTTGAGCAGAGACCCAGATGAATTATCCCTACATTTTCATGTTTCATATTCACATCTGTCAACATAAGATTCTTTCTTGTAAAACCAATTTCTTTTAACTTACATGCATTTTTTTTTCAGACTAGATAAAACAAAACTCTTCAATTTCTTTTCTTCATAGACTTAAAAGGATAATAGCGGGGTTTGCAAAGCTCTGTTTTTACTTATCTGCTGCATTATGGTAGAAATATAGCACTTATAAATGTTGTCTTAACACATTTGTGTGCAAAAGGATCTTGGATAAGCTCAGAATCAGTAAAACACACATACGGTAGGCAGGCAGTTAACGCTTATCATTTAGATTGTCCAACGACTCTTGAATTACATTCAAATGGAGCACAAAAGAACTTTTATCAGATGAAGCATTCCTATATCAAATGAATTTGCTGTATAATTAATATATAATGATGTATTAGCCTTAAATGTTTGGGCCGTCTCTATAACCCAGAACAATACGTGAGCGTACAATTTGAAAAAACAAAGTCAACAAGCCTGGACCAAATCCACAAACACACAAAAAAATCTTAAATTCAAGGATTTAATTTGGAAGGAAAAATGCTGATGATCTTGTTGGCACAGATGACCACACAAACTTGGCAGGGAAAGAACAGCTTAGCAACCTCTTTATATTGAGATCACATTTCCCTTCATTGGCTTCAGTATAGGTTTTCAGCAGAGTTCTGTCTGCCGTGCAGCTTGTTGGGTATGTGAATGAACAAACCAGGGAGAGTCCTTGGAGATTCCCCTCTATGTTCTGTGGGCCAGATGCATCATCGCTTGGAAAGTGATAAAATGGAGAGTGAAAAGTACCAGCCAATCAGCTCCTAACTGCCATTTTTCAAACACAGCCTGTGACATGGCAGTTAGGTCCTGATTGGCTGGTACTTTTCCACTCTCCATTTTATCACTCTCCAAGCGATGGTGCATCTAGTCCTGTGTGTGAAAATGATGCGGATCCGCCTCCACTGTGATTTTAAATGGACACTGGCCTCAAAAAAACGTGGAAATAAATATAAAGTTACTGTAAAGGCATGGACGTATTTCTAATGGTATGCTGTGCATACTGGCCCGTGGGTCCAGGAGGGCCCACACCACACACTCTACGTCCACAGCGTATTTTGAAGTAAAATCACTTAGAAAATGGTACCCACGCTATTTTCCTGGAGGCCTGCACAGGCTCAGAAGATTCTGGCACATGCGTCAATGAGAGAAGGTGACCGACATGCAGACTGCACACAGGCTCCCTCCTCTCTTGCACAGCCTCTGTGTAAAGACACTCTAATTGAAAACATTTCCATATATACTTCTTTTCTCTGAGTTACAGGTTTGTGACACCTACAAAGCACTCACCCACTCTTCTCCAGTCTCATTTCCACACAAGCTCAAACCCGTTGACTTTGCTCCGCTAGTGATTCCCTTTTCTCTCATCACCTGTTCCCACTCTCACCATCAAGAGTTATCCTGTTCTGTCCCCATCCTCTGGAATGCCGTCCCAAGCCCTATAATACCTGCTTCCATCCTTCTAAAGTGCCCTTACAACGCCTTTCTTCACACAAGACTACACCCTCCTCCCCTCTCCGGCCTGTTCTCTCCCCATCTCTACTCCCATCTCCCTCTCTGTGCCCGCCCATTTCTCACAGATAGGACCCTCTCTTCCTTTGAAGCCTTTGCGTAATAATGGCATTTTAGCATGGTAATAATGTATATATGTAATGTTGCAAACTTGTCTGTTTTGTATATATGCTATATGTTGTACATCTTTCCCCTATGTACCCTTATGGCACTAGAAAATAATAATTATTATTATTATTATTATTATTATCATTATTATTTTGAAGATGTCCAGTTAGGACCAGCAAACCTAGATGGTTAGGGTGCCAATGTTTAGGGATGGACGATTCAATAGGGTCATTCCAATTACCCTGGAAGGTGGCCAGTACAATCACTGTCAATGGCACCGCAATACACACCAATTGCGGCCCGATTTCATCCTGGACTCACATATCGTTGTATGCAACTCTATGAAGCTCACCCACTGCTAAACTAGTACATCCATGTGTACTCTTAAACAGGCTATACTGTAATAAAAATGCATCACTAAGAACAATTTAAATGGCAAAACAGTTCTACAACATGAAGCCCTGGAAAAAGCTTTTTCCAAACTTCATGGCATGAATGAGCAGGGGAAAACTACGTTAGGTGCTATGTGTTTTATTTGTACTGCATTTTCATCCTTCCAAATTTGATGCAAATATTTTTATCCATAGAGTACAGTGGCAGACACAGGAATGTCAGTACAGACATAACATCAGCTGTTTTGGCTGTAATAATGTTCCTAATCTCATTGGAAGGTCACTAATACATAGAAAAGGTATGATAAAATAAAATGTCCAATTGTACATGCACAGTTAATGGGGTCTGATCACACGGACCATAGATTGTGATTTGTTAATAGTCCATGTAGCCACACCCCTATCTGACAGGCATAAATGGATGGTTAACAATAATGGCCATATCATCCATTAGGGAACCTGGGCTTTCGTCTAGCATCCAGTGGGCACTAATGGGCCAGATTACTATAACCTGCTTTTATGTTGTTGTTTTTTTTTTTTTTTTTTTTTGGCAAATGGAGATAGCAAGGGGCCCAAACCAGTATGTCGCCTAGAGCCCCATTGGGTCTTAATCAGGCTTTGGGTAACAATTTTAACTGGGCAAAGAATCCTGAAGCATTTCCATAGTAACAGATGAGCACCCAGAAAAACTGGTTTAGTGTTCGGTTCCTGTGCCCCCAGCTGGTGAGATTAATACCCCTTTCATACCTAACTTCTGACCCGGGATATTGCCAGGGTAAACAGGGTTCCGGATTGGTGTGAAAGAGTCTACCTGGGTTGTGTGTTCCAGGTCCACTACCCAGGTTGCGACCAGGGTCGAACCTGGGACCGACCCGAGTAGGCTGTAATGTGAACACAGTTTCAGCAGCTGTGACATGGCTTGAAAACATGTTCAATAACCCAAGCTGGACCCTGGTTCTCAGTGTGATATGAGTCTTACGCTCTGCTTTACAAAGCAAAACATAAGAATGAATGGGAGCAGATGGCTTCCTTGTCATGTGACAGCAGCACAGCCAATAAAAGGTGGAGAAGGAAACATCACAGTGCATGTCACATGTAATCTGCATCCTTCCCTGCAGACTGTGGGATAGATTTACTAAAGGGGAGATTTATCAAATCTTGGAGATGGTTGGTTGGTTGGTATGGGCAACTTCTCCATTTTATCTCTCTCCAAGATATGATAAGTTTCCCCATAATGCTTCTAAAACAGACACGTGGAGCAACCAATCAGATTCTGTTTAGAATGCAAGAGAAATGATAGCTAAAATCTGATTGGCTGCTATAGGCAACACCTTCCTTTTAATTTTTAGGGAGGAAATCAATTGTTATTCGCGCCGGTGGCGAGCAGATGGCGCCCAATGGAGCAATTCAATGGTTGCGCCATTCTGGCGCAAACGCCTGCTGGCGCTGACATTTCTGCTTGCAGCCCCCGGTGCTGGCGAGCAGAAATAAGTGAAAAGTGACCCACTTGGACATTTTTCACTTTAGATAGGAGATTGGCATTTGAATTCCCCTCAGTGGTTGAATGTTATATGTTTTTATATGTATTTGTGCTAATATATGTACATCAAAAATTGTAAAAACTTGCATATAACAATTGCCTGTATGACGTAACCCAATTTTGACTTTAAGAAGTATGTTTACCTGGCCCCTTCCCAACTAAAAAACAGAAAAACACAGGGCTGCAATGCCCAGGACCTGCGTGTATAGTTAGAAACTGAGCACTCCCAGGGCCTAATCGAGATTTGTACGTAAACCCAATGGTTTACACACACATTCAATGGTTGTGGGGCTGCACAGGCATAAGACCCGTTCTGTGCATGTGCAGAATGGGTCTGTGATATGACTCACAGACCCCTGTAAGCTGGAGCATGTGGAAGAAGTCTTACAGATAAGACGATATGCGTTGAGACGGATCCTGTACCGTGGACTTCCGCCATGGACAGATGCGCTCTAATGTTTTTACTTCCTGTACGTGTGTTACCTGCCATTTGTTACTGCTGAATTAAAACTGTTTGTTATTTTATTTTTTTAAAGTGCCTCAAGCGAAGGTCTTTTTTAAATCTGTTTGACACTATACTGTTCCTAATTTGGTTCACAGTTTTTTTAATTGAAATATGCAGTGTTGAAAAGTACACACTATGGTGGTTATTCCGAGTTGTTCGCTCGCTAGCAGTTTTTAGCAGCTGTGCAAACGCTATTCCGCCTCCCACTGGGAGTGTATTTTAGCTTAGCAGAAATGCGAACGAAAGGATCGCAGAGCGGCTACAAATTTTTTTTGTGCAGTTTCAGAGTAGCTCAAAACCTACTCAGCGCTTGCGATCACTTCAGACCATTCAGTTCCTGTTTTGACGTCACAAACACGCCCTGCGTTCGCCCAGCCACGCCTGCATTTTTCCAAACACTCCCTGAAAACGGTCAGTTGCCACCCAGAAACGCCCACTTCATGCCAATCACTCTGCGGCAAGCAGTGCGACTGAAAAGCATCGCTAGACCCGGTGTGAAACTACGCATGCGCAAAAGTGCCCTTTTTTTGCCTCATCGCTGCTAAGCGAACGAATGCAGTTAGCGATCAACTCGGAATGACCACCTATGTTTTCTTTATGTTTTATTTGATATCATGCCTTGAATCATATGGTGGTCATATGACGAAGACATCTTGATTCAGTTAAGTTGGGGCTACTCATCATTATTTTTATTGCACTAAGAGGTGTCACAAATTTCTATATTTCTAATCACACTTTTGAGGTGCTATTAACACTTAATTTGCTTAATATTTGTATATGTGTGGCCCATAAACACATATCACCACCTGGTTTAAAGCTGCCACTCACAGATGGAAAACACATTGGTTTTGATAATTGTGTTATTCATAGTACCTATGCTCCTTATTTCTTCATTGTTTTTTTTATTTTTATTGTGTCATTTTATTGAAAGTTTTTTGAGAAAAAAAAGCCCCCAAAAATAACCCCCAAACAAACAATAATGGCAGTTATATCAAAGCATGCAATATGCAAACTGGAGTACGGTCAGGCAATGTATACAAGGTAAAGTTACAGTATACAGTACGTCCAAAAAAATCAGGATATATACAAAGCACCCCCACAGGATAACAATGAGCAATAAGGACCCACAGGTGCCATGTTGGCTCGCATATCAAGTATAAAATAAACTAACCAAATATAGTACATGAGGCGTATAAAGGTACAGAAGTATCGACATTGCAGACCATAATAGACTAGTCGCGTAGCTATGTAGAACAGAATAACATAAAAATGCTTAAACATCTGCCATATAACAAACAAAACCCCTACAAGCTATAATGAAACCAAAACAAAAGCTCCCAAAACAAACCACCCCAGAAGCCCCCACCCTGTATAACCTAATCCCCAACCTAGGTATACCTGGATCCCTAACCCTCCCCCCATTGAGCTACTAAATCTGTCTACCTAAACCCCCCCTTTCCCCCATCTCCAAAGCAAGGATAAATAAAATAGAAATAACTGGGGCAACTAAAAAGGAGATAATAAAAAATAAAAAATGGCAGAAATCTAAATAGAGTAGGTCTCCTTCATATAAATATAAGTATGTGAAAATCGGGAAATATGATAATTGACCATGAAAAATAAAGGAAGAAGATTTGTTATACCCGACAGATATACAGATATAAGTGCATAGTATTTTAGAGAGTATTGCTAATACAATAAAACACAGCAAGGGTTCCCGGGAACCAGTGAAGAAACACACAAACTTGAAAAAAATTGTAATAATAACTAGTCCGGGGGGTAAGCCAACTCTAGAACCAAGTAGTCCAGCGGATCACGATCATTAGCCGGTAAATAAATGGAGTCATCAACCATCTTGCGCAGAATTTTCCAAGCAGAGAAGAGGGTAGGCCACAGTGTCATGGATATTTTGGAATGGAAAACCATCCCTCTCCCTAACACCTCAATGGACTGTGATGCAACATAATACAGTTCTCCACCATTATCAAGGAAGTCACATTGCGGAGCCTCAAATGAAATTGCAGTGGGGGTCCATACAGTCACAAACAGCAAAATGGAGGCAGCTGCCGACATCCCAGGCGCCATCACCAACTGCGAATAACGGTGACTATGCTTAGGATAAATCTCCAACTCCCCCAATTCAAGCATGATGTATTGTTCAGGGGATCCCACAGCACTAAGCACCGGTTGTAGCGGAGCAGCCGGCATTACAGGCATAGGCTCACCCAAGGGCTCCGAGGGTAGCAACACAAGCGGGCAAATGGACCCACAGAAGAATCAGATATCGTAACAGTGTTTTCTCCGAACATATTAAGAACCTTTTTCTCGGATTCCGCAATAGCCTTCAGGATAGATGAGATTGAATGTCCAGAAATATTATCACGGTTAAACATGGCTATAAGGGAGGAGAAGCAGTATGGTACAACAATGGAGCAGCTGCAGTTGAAGTTCAGATCTGGGATAGTGTACTCACTGTGCTCCGATAATATACAGCGCAGGCCAGAAATGTACAGCATTTATTACATTTACATCCCCCAGAGACCGCGCTCCACACCGCTCACCGGAGACAGCACCAACCAGACTCAAGGTGGAAAAAGAGCCGATGCACCAGAGATAATGAGGAAGCCGTCACTCTAAGCAGCAGCGCCGCCAACCCCACCCGCAGGAGACAACAGTGTGCAGCAGGGGCAGGAAGGAATCCACAGCGTCCAGAGCCTCTCCAGGCGCAGCACTCCACACCGCGCACCCGGGGCCACGCCAGTCAGTGCACACAGCGGGCAACAGGAGCAGCCAGAGCAAGGTATCCTCCGCTGGGGGCCAGGACTCCAAAGGTCAGGACTGAGCAATCACTCTCCGTAGCAGGGCAGCAGCTCAGGCCCGCAAAGCCACCAGCTCCGCAGACGGCTCTCACATAAATCAAAGTTCCAGTCAGGCACACCAGCACAGCCAGGTGGGTCACTAATGTGGACACAACAGCAGGGTGCAAGTTATCCCACTGTACAGACTGGGAATCAGGATAAATACAGGATTAATCTTCATTTTTCATTATTATTATTATTATTATGGGTGCCAGAGCTCACCTTATGTCCCCGTTTAAAAACTATGGGAGGGGGCAATGCTTTTACTTGCCCAGGGCATCAGAATGTCTAGCTACGGCTCTGACAGACAGGAAGTGTTTGGGGAGGTAACGGCAGAGTGGCGACTGAAACGCAGGCGTGTTGTGGTCGTTACGGGGAAGTGTCACAGCTAGCAACTGAGATCCCGTATGAGATTACAACTGCTTCGGCATCTTACTTCCGACATCCATGGAGCGCAACCACAGCAGCAGATCTGAGACACCGCCAGCGGGTATCTTCATACAAATCCACATTTGCATATTTTCGCACAGCCGCTGCATGCTAAATCCCAGCTGTGACGGCATTTGGATACATAAGTGAATCAGGCCCATAGTAATGTACAATGCTGAACGGTGCACTATGTAATTATTAAAATAAATAAATGAAATTACAATCCTAATAATTTGGTAGATCGCTGAACACCACAGGGCAGGTCCTGCAAATGGATCAATCTGACTTAAGTGCCAGGCCGCATCAGCAGAGACATAAAACAGCCACTGTTTAAATGGCTGCAAATCATTCTGCCATCAATGGAGTATTCATGTAAAGGAACTATTCTATAGAGCCACCAGGCCTCCAGAACTCCGCTCATCAACAAAGTATACTGAAGCAGCTTTCACAAGAAAGACAGCTATGTTTTATCAAATTGGGCCACTTCAATCCACAAAGCATCAGTTTCAACGTTTCCTTCAATGCATTATGCTAATATGTATCTACATTAATGGACCCCATTCTCTTACACGTAAACATTATTGCTGACTAGTAACCATTGCCACAAAGCTAGTGATAGCAAAAAACATTTAAAGAATAGTACAAACTAAAAAAACACAAAAAAACATTCTAGTTTGGTCATTAAATTAAATCTTGAGGCAGACAATATAAATGGTTCTGAAATGAGATTAGGGGGGAGATGAATCAAACCTTCTAAACAGGACAATTAAAGATTCTAGCTATCCTTTTGTACGTAAATTAAAATCTGTTTTATATGTTCGAGTGCATTAAGGGCTTTACACAGATTAAATTCTATCCTGGGACCTGTAGTCCACCCAAGCATTTTTAAACTTGCATTGTAGTTTTACCCTTTACATTTGAAGGTGTTATATCCAGTAGCTATACGTGCCTGGACTGGTATATTTCAACTAGTTGGATTATTCACCAATTATATTATTTTTTATTTCTATGTGCTTAATTATTCTGTATCAGTTCCACTAGTGGTTCTTATTAGATGAATGATAGGAAAAAATGAATTAGTTTCTATGGGCAACGTCACCACTTGTCCTGTTTAGAAAGTTTGATAAATCTCCACCTTAAGATCACTGTGGACACATCTTATGCATTGGATTGTCCAACTCATGACCTAATGTGACTTCTTAGGCATTATGGCTTACATTTACTCATCAGCCTGAAATTATGTATTTACAACACCTCATTAAAAACTAGTATAGTGCAAGCACCCAAGTGGAGACGTGTTCTATGGTCCAACAATTAATGCAGGTACTTCAAGATACCATTTCTACAGGACAGGTCTCTTTACTGGGATGTATGGAAAATGCCGCTGGATGGGATCCCTGTCTTCAAAATGCTGATGCCTGGAATCCTGAATGAACGTTCTTTTAGGTGGACACGCTCGCATCCTGCCGCATGTAGGGGAGAAGGGTTAGGTTTAGGCATTAGAAGGGGGGTTAGGGTGCAGTTACGGGAAGGGGATGGTTAGGTACTGGGGAAGGGGTGTTAGGGTTAGGTACTGGGGAGGGGGTGTTAGGGTTAGGTACTGGGGAGGGGGGTTAGGCACTTACAAGGGAAGAGGCTAAGACTGTAGAGCAATTTAAACATGCTTGGGATAGGCATATGAATATCCTTACAAAGAATTAAGGTTCAAAAAGGGTTGAGATTGCCTAAATGATAAAAAAAAATGGGGCAGACTAGATGGGCCAAGTGGTTCTTATCTGCCGTTAAATTCTATGTTTCTATGTTTCTAAGTTAGGGTTAGGCACAAAGCGGGGAGGGTTAGGTTTAGGCAGCTGGGAAGGGGGCAGGGGAGGCTTACGGTACTTTCTGTGAATTCCCTACCTCTCCCCCTCAGACTCTCCACCTATCTACAAAACTTGAAATGGGCACTCAAGACCCACTTCTTCACCAAACCCAGCCAAATATCATCCTAACCCTCTGTTCCACACTCTCTATGTACCCCATCTGTGTCACCCCTGTCAGTCTACCCCTCCCCTTTAGAATGTAAGCTCTCATGAGCAGGGCCCTCTTCCCTCATGTGCTTATCCTTTTCTTACTTTAATAATCTTCAACTGCACCAACTCCAGCAGTCTTCTGCCACATGTTACTTATTCCAGTGTCATCTGCTGATGTAACTATGTTTATTTACCCTGTTCTTGTTCTATATTGTCTTCAACTGTAATGGTGTGTACACAGGGTGAGATCCTTGCTATGCCCGATTTTCACTTGCGATTTCCCTTGAACTCCCTGGAGCCCAGATAGCACAGATTTTGACAATTTTTTCTTGATGGACTATGTGTGCTTACGATTTTGGCTTATGTGAGATTTTGGCTTATGTGAGATGTCATTGACATGTGAGATGAACTAGATAGTACACCGATCTAGCAAGGATTGACTTGCCTGCACAGTCTATCTTTTCTTGCGATGCCGACCTGGCGGGACCGCGCATCGGGATCGAATCGGGATCGCAAGGTGACTTTCACCTTGCGATCTGCACTAACTTTTCTTGCGATTTTGACTATATAGTGACAATGCTAAATTCCTTTGTCGTATAAACAACCCTTTATGAAGTCTAAGAACACTGTACGCTGTTTACTTAAGAAGTACCGTAATGGTACGCTAGTTGCGTAACGATCGCTCAGCCGTAGGCGAGACGCTCAAGCGTCACGTTCGCTCACGGCCCAGTGATCACAGGACACGTTATTGGCTATGACTAGAGTAATGATTCGCTATGGCGTAGCGGACGCTCGAGACCACGAGGAGATCACCAGCGGCGCAGACGCTCACAACGCTATTCCTTTATGTCTAAACCTTATACCAATGAAATACACGGAATACCTTAATGTGAATACAGGGTGTAAGTGCAACCTTGTGTAACCTGACTAACTACAAAGCTGCTTGAGCGTCACCGACGCTCAAGTGAACACTTAACACTATAGGAAATACACAGATACTGGTTTAGGGTCCAAAGCCTATTAACTGTATTATATCTAGTATACTTGTAAAAAGGGGATAACAGTACAAATGATACACTACAATATAACAGAGACTTCCTAACCAAAATACAATACTATCTAATACAATACAATACTAGTCTAGGGGAGATACGAGAGACAGAGAGAAGGGAAAGAGAGAGAGAGAGACGGAGAGAGATGAGAGAAATTGGCTCACAGAAAGACAATGATTACGGAGAGAAACTTACGCACAAGGGTAAACGATCGCATGCGCCTGGACATCCAGCACCCGATTTTCAGCAATGAGAACCGTTGAAGAGTGAGAGCTGGATGTGGTCGGCCTGCCTATTTATGCCCCACACACAATGCAATCTCATAGTCCCTACAATCCCATTGTCCATTGGATGAAGGAATTCGACCCTGTATCACAACAAAAGGTCATAGGTTGATTCATACAGGTGGGCTGTGACGATTTCAAACAGCTCAGGTGGGTGGGGAACTAGGTTTCCCGCCGCATACCTGAGTATGAGTAAATAGTAGAAATGGACATAAACTTCTTATGTCCATAACTATTCGCACGAGCGATTAATACGCTCCAAACCAACACCGGAATATTGCTAATTAAATACTCTTCCGATGGGTACCAAACACTGCTGTATGAGTCTTGTTAGACCCTTCGTACGATACAAAGAGGGATTACTTTAAACAGGGACCTTCTATATTAACCAAACTTTCAGAAACTATCAAAGGGATCATGATCTATAAACTACATTAATTGTGAAAATATGTAACGAATGAGTCGCACGCTACGACTACATAAACTCTACCGTAAATACGCATACCGCGCCTGCGAGTGCACGCTATTGCGGGTATGCGCCTTCACGGGAGAGCGTACGCATGCGCAGCACGGACCAGTGTGCGGTGCAAATATGGCAACGTGCATAGAGACATTTTTCTGACTTTGACAGTCCACCCTTTGGCAGTCAATAATAACTGCCACAAAACATTTAAGGAGAAAAATGCAAGTCAGGGGTTAATACATTTCCATGGTTGGGTAAGGGAGGAGAGAGGAGAAGGTGTGAAGAGGGTATGACCTAGTGAGATAGCAGAAGCATGTGTGTATGAATCCATGTTTGGGGGGTCATGTATCATCGTGCCGTACGTGTTGTACATCAAGCTTCGAGGTATTGCGAAGTATACATTTGAATTCCTTCTTATCCTGTGGTACAGGTCTGTGGATGGGCTGTCAAACTTTACCGAGCTCTTTTCGGATTTTGAACAAAATGGGGAGCACATTTTAGTTGATGATACATGAATGGGGGAGGTATGTGGTTGCTGATATCTGTGCCTGTATTCCCTATCGTCTATGTGTGTCATTACCTGAGGGTTGTAGAGATGAAGATAAAGAACACTTATGGAAAATGCAATGATATTCTATGTCAGGGAAATGTACATCTGTCGTCGAAGTTGTGTTCGGTATCTGTTGAGAGTCGTCTTCTTTGCGCTGTATTGCTCCTTAGGCATGAGCAAATAGCTTTGTCTGAGCCATCAGATTTACAAAAAATGTTGGGCTAGCGTGAGTTTAAAAGTACTAGGGAAACTGGGGATCCATGGCAAAGTTCATCAAGTGTCCATATCATAGGTTGTCAAAACTTCATCTTTGGTGCTTGTCTGTTGTCTGTATAGCGTCTCGTCAACTTCCTCGTCCAAGGGGGTCTTTGTATCTTGGAGAAAAGCAGAAAAACAGGTGAAAGAAACGGACCGTATAATCGCATTTTCATCCCATCCTGGTTTCTATCATTGGGTCATAAATCAAATCCAGGTTAATTACAGTTTCCTCGCTCCTCAAGCTCATCACTCTTGTACTTTGTTTGCACCTCATTAAAGCCTGCCCGCATCTAAATATCAATCCAATCGATATAACGACACCCAAGATACATAGTAGAAACTTTCCAACATCCATTATGACTCCTTGAGCCCAGTCCCCCAAACCGGAGAACCAATTTCGCGGGTTCAACCATGACACCCAACCAGTCAGCTCATTACCTACAGCAGCAAGGGTGAGATTGTGTTTTCGACGAAATTCCCACTTCAATTGGAGAATATCGTCCATCTTTTGGTCTATGACCTCTACCGGATCCTCGGTGCTATTTGTGATATACGTGCAACACTTTATGCCGTACTGTGTTGCCAATGTAACACAATATCCGCCTGTTACTGCTGTAAGATAATTAAGAACCATCCTATGCTGAACTAGTTCTGTTTTGTACGCTTGAAGTTCTCTTCCAGTGTATCTGAACGTGTCATCATACATTTCAGTGATATTATCTAACAAATTGGCGAGTGCGGAAATGTATCTATAATTCATCACTCCTCGAGCGGTGCGAGTGAAATCTAACGCTACCAGAACCTGAATCCCGGTGGATTCATGGATAAGATCGGAGGCCGGATGCTCTAACCTTTCTGACAGTTGTCTTTTAACTCGGTGCTCGTAATGAGTGTGAGTATAAGGAGCTTGGGCACCACGGTGTATGTCCTTCATTTTGTCATGTGTTACAGTCATCACTTCAGGCAATACTTTTCCAATATAACACAATCCTTCAGAGTTTGGGGCAAGCCACTTGTACGCCTTTCTCCCGCATATGAAATATGCGTCATCGGGGAGAACATATGGGACGGAGAAGGACATGACCATGTTACAAACCTTCCAGGTGAAATCTCCTGACCCTAATTCTTCCATCTGCTTAATGCACGTATCAGTTTGTACGATATGTGCACAGTATCCTGGTGATACCTCTCCAACTCTAGTAATCCTATTTCCTAAGGTATATCGATACCGAAAAGATTTTCCTCTACTGGCTATGTGGCGTACCAGCTCTGTATCTGTAGGCATTCTATCTGCTCTGTGTGAAAAGGTCATGGTAAGGTTGCTCCATGACACTTCCCAATTTCCCGGTTTTCTGGGATTGGAGATGTTGAAACATAAGAGGGACCTATCCACATGGTATTGGTGGAGCTTCAAACTAGGAGGGCTGGAGATGTTAAACCTCCGGTCCACCGGTCTCCCACCATTTAGCTCAAGTACCTCCCCTAACGTTAAAGGAAATGGTACTAGCCCTGATTTGCTGTGACCCTGAGGTACTTGAGAGCATACCCAACAATCTGTTTGGTTTAACACGTTACCCACTAAGGAGTGATAGTCACTCAATGGATGCCGGTCCATATGGATATTAAAACTAGATTGGCATTTCTTTATGCATCCATCTTCAACTAGATTATCACAGAGCCTACAGATACAATTTTCTTCAGCTAACAATCCATCACAATTTCTTCTATCGGATCGTTTTCTGATACTCGCCTTTGCTTGTTGGTTTGGTTGATCTTGGAAAACTACGCCTCCATCATCATAATCGGAACCCATTCCAGAACCTCTCTCGACCTCTATGGTACTCTCGCCGGAACAGACTGCTCTGGTCAACATCATGGTTAACATCAAAATCCGGATCACAGTCTCTTGGGGCAAGTCCATCTTTGAGGAGGAAATAGAGAAGAATGAGAAGGGGGAAAAAAGAAATTTCAAGGAAGAGGGGATGGGAAGTGGAGAAAAACAATAAAAGGGAGAAGGGAGTCGACAACTGCTTTCGATCTTCAAGGCTCA
This sequence comes from Pseudophryne corroboree, assembly GCF_028390025.1. Lineage (NCBI taxonomy): Eukaryota > Metazoa > Chordata > Amphibia > Anura > Myobatrachidae > Pseudophryne > Pseudophryne corroboree. Next base: position 110,664,549 of record NC_086450.1, read on the forward strand.
GGTGCCGCCTCAGTCCTCCTGGAACAGACACTCTAGTGATACAACCTCTACCGTCTGTTCCTTATCACGGGACTTCTCTGGATCAGCAACCTTCTTGCAGTGGGATGAATGAACCCAAGTCTCTCTCTCAGCAACCCTCAATGCTGTGGTGCTAGTCAATAAGACCTGGTATGGTCCTTCCCATCTATCAATAAGACAACCTGAGCGTAGAAAATTTCGTATCATTACATAATCCCCAGGTTCAATGTCATGACAATTACTATCTGGTAAATCAGGAATCATCAACTTCAGATTATCATTTTGATTCCTCAACTGCTTACTCATGTTAATCAAGTACTTTACAGTTACTTCATTGTTACATTTCAAATCATCCTGGGGGTTAATCATGACATGCGGTTGTCGACCAAACAAGATTTCAAAAGGAGACAGATTAAGAGGGGACCTGGGAGTGGTTCTGATGCTATACAAAACAATGGGTAAAGCTTCTGGCCACGTCAATCCTGTCTCTGCCATTACTTTACTCAATTTATTTTTAATAGTGCTGTTCACTCTTTCGACCTTCGCGCTCGCCTGTGGACGGTACGGAGTGTGCAGCTTGCTATCAATTCCCATCAACTTACACATTCCTTGAAAGACATCACCTGTAAAATGGGTACCCCTATCACTTTCAATGATTCTAGGGATACCATATCTACATACAAATTCCTGCACAATTTTCTTAGCTGTAAACATAGCGGTATTTGTAGCTGCTGGGAAAGCTTCGACCCAATTCGAGAAAACATCTATACAGACAAGTACATATTTCAAATTTCGACATGGGGGTAATTGAATGAAGTCGATTTGTATTACCTGGAAAGGGCCGCCGGCAGGTGGGATATGGGATGGTTCTGTAGGTATTGCTTTTCCAATATTCTTTCTCAGACAGGTAAGGCATGACATTGCTCTTTTACTCGCATGAGAGGAGAATCCTGGGGCGCACCAGTATGCTCTTACCAATTTGCACATCCCCTCCTTGCCTAGATGAGTCAGCCCGTGAGCTGCTTCAGCCAGACATGGAAGGTATGCCCTGGGGGCCACTGGTTTACCATGTCCATCCGTCCAGAGCCCTGAGGACTCCTGGCCATATCCCTTTGCCTTCCAGACTGCTCTTTCCTGTGTGGAACACAAATTCTGCATCTCACACAACTTTTGTTTGTTGATGGTATTAAATACCATCAGTTGTGTGGTGTCTGTCTGTATGGGGGTAGCAGCTGCAAGCTTTGCGGCTTCGTCTGCTCGGCTGTTACCAAGGGATACTGGGTCTTGGCTATATGTATGTGCTTTACATTTGATAACAGCCACTCTGTCGGGTTCCTGTATCGCTGTTAGAAGCCTTTTTATATATGCTGCATGCGCTATCGGTGTACCAGCTGCCGTCATGAAATTTCTGAGGCGCCATAGGGCTCCGAAATCATGTACTACCCCGAAGGCGTATCTAGAATCGGTGTAGATATTGGCTGACTTACCCTTAGCCAATTCACATGCTCTGGTTAGGGCGACCAGTTCAGCAACCTGGGCTGAGTGAGGTGGGCCTAGCGGTTCCGCTTCTATGGTGTCTTGGTCATCTACGACTGCGTATCCAGTACACAAGTCTCCCGAGTCTGACTGTCTATGACAACTACCGTCCGTGCAGAACGTTAGTTCTGCATCTTCCAGTGGGTTGTCACTGATGTCAGGCCTTGCGGTAAAATTTTGGGTCAAATATTCCATACAATCATGTGTATCTCCCTTTGCATTAAATCCTCCTTCCCCATCACTCTCACCTTCCACCCTTTGTGCCTGACCAGGCACACCTGGGAGAAATGTTGCAGGATTTAATGCGCTGCATCTCCTTATGGTGATGTTTACTGGGGCCATTAATGCCAATTCCCATCTTGTAAACCTTGCTGATGAGACGTGTCTGGTTTGGGCAGAATTCAATAAGGCAGATACCGCATGCGGTGTATGGATTGTGAGGTTGTGGCCTAGCACGACATCTTCGCTTTTCGTCACTAGCAATGCTATCGCCGCAACGCTACGCAAGCATGTGGGGAGGGATCGCGCTACCGTGTCTAGCTGGGCGCTGTAGTATGCGACTGGCCTGCTGGCGTCACCGTGTTTTTGGGTTAGTACACCTGCTGCGCACCCAGCACTTTCTGTTCCGTATAGTTCAAAGGGTTTCCCATAGTCTGGCATACCTAGTGCTGGTGCCTGCGTTAGGCACTGTTTGAGTCTCTCAAATGCTGTTTCGGATTCGTCTGTATGCGAAATCCGGTCAGGTTTGTTTGAAGAGACCATTTCCTGCAAAGGTAACGCCAATATGGAAAACCCTGGGATCCAATTACGGCAATACCCACACATTCCTAAAAACGTCCTGATCTGTTGCTGGGTTTGTGGCAGTGTCATGTCTCTAATGGCTTGGATTCTATCAGCGGTCAGGTGTCTCAGTCCTTGTGTTAGACAGTGTCCCAAATATTTTACCTTAGTTTGGCATAATTGTAACTTGTCTTTGGAAACCTTGTGACCTGTGTCTGAAAGATGAAACAGGAGCTGTTTCGTATCCTTCAGAGATGCTTCCAGTGAATCTGAACACAGTAATAAATCGTCCACATACTGTATCAATACTGATCCACTCTCTGGTTGGAAAGACTGTAAACAATCATGCAAAGCCTGAGAAAATATACTTGGACTATCTATGAAACCTTGGGGTAGCCGAGTCCACGTGTATTGGACTCCTCTGTATGTGAATGCAAACAAATATTGGCTGTCAGGGTGCAGAGGTACCGAAAAGAAAGCGGAGCAGAGGTCAATAACAGTGAAAAATTTGGCAGTGGGAGGAATTTGCATTAGGATGACAGCTGGATTAGGCACTACGGGGAACTGACTCTCAACTATTTTGTTAATCCCCCTTAGATCCTGCACTAGCCTGTAACCCCTCCCCCCACTCTTTTTAACAGGGAAGATGGGACTATTGGCTGTGCTGGACGTTCTTACCAGAATGCCCTGTTGCAGCAAGCGTTCTATTACTGGGAAAACTCCTAACTCCACCTCTGGCTTCAGAGGATACTGTGGGATTTTTGGAGCTATCCTACCATCTTTTACTTGTACAAATACTGGAGCTACGTTTGCCATTAATCCAGTGTCCTGTCCATCTTTTGTCCAAAGTGACTCTGGTATCTGAGATATCATCTCTTCTACTTGGGATGGATTCCTATTTGTCATAATGGAATGTGACATTAATTTTGATGGGGAGTCTAACATGTCTCGTACCTCCTGAGCGTGATTCTCAGGTATGTCCAGGAATACACCTTCAGGAGTACAATAAATGACGCAACCCATTTTACATAGTAAGTCTCTCCCCAGGAGATTAGTTGGTGCCGATGCAGCCAGCAAAAAGGAATGCTTGGTATGCAAAGGCCCTATTGTAATCTCGGCTGGTTTGCTAACAGGGTAGTGCTGGACTACTCCTGTTACTCCCATGGCTGGAATTGTCCTACCAGTGGTTCTCATGCCCACTGTCGAATTTATCACTGACTTGGCCGCCCCTGTGTCTACAAGAAAGTTTAAAGTTTTACCAGCTACATTGATTGCAATCTCTGGTTCGCTTCCAAGACTGGCAATCAATTTAACTGGCTGCAGATTACAGGTGTGGCCACACCCCTATTGGGTATGCTGACCTCCCTGAATCCCATTGGCAGCAACTACTTGTGGGGGAGTTAGCTGGGAACTACCAGAGGCCTGCCAGTCTCTGTTCGGGGGATATCTTTTTGTTTCCCCTGTATGTGGCTCAAAACTCCGCCTCTGTGGACCCTGCTCCCAATGTCGTGTGTTGTGTTGTTGTCTAGGGGGTTGAAAAGATCTTTGTACATTCTTTGTTCTACATTCTCGTGCAAAGTGTCCCGGTCTGTTACAAGAAAAACATGTTATTACACTTGCCTTACCCACAGGATTCGGTGGTACATACGCAGGCTGCCTTGTGGTCAGCGCCTGTATACTTACGGACATCAACTTATCACTTTGCGACTCCCTGTGTCTAGTGATGTTTTTGTCGTGATCAACAGCAGCCTCTCTCAAGGTGGACACTGACAGACCTCGCCAACATGGTTGTGTGGTCTGTACCCTAGCCTTTAATGTTTCTTTCAAACCATCCATCAGTACAGATACTGCTACTTCTCGATGGTTTGGGTTGGTCTTAATGTCTTCTATACCAGTGTATTTTGCCATTTCTGATAGTGCCCGGTGGAAATATTCTGCTGCCGTTTCGGACTCCTTTTGCTTAATGGAAAATATTTTATTCCATTTAACAACGGCTGGGAAATACTCCTTTAGCTGTAAATTTATCCTTTTTACATTATCCTGGTCGTACACATCTGTAAGCGGTACATCTTTATCTAGTCCACAATCAGCCAAGAATTTAACTGAGTCGACATTGGAAGGTAAGCAAGCTCTTAGCACTATCTGCCAATCCTTATTATTGGGCTCTAAAGTGTTTCCTAGATCCCTGATGTATTTTTGGCTTGCCACTAAATCTTTTCTGGGGTCTGGGAATTCAGACACTATGGTCCTCAATTCCATTCTACTGAACGGGCAATACATGGCAATGTTCCTGACGGGTGTGGCTCCTGATGCATCTCTTTTCTCATTGGGAACTACTATCACCTTTACAGGAGCAATTCTAACAGCCTCATTCTGCGTAGATTCTACAACTTGTGGTACAATTGTTTCAGTGTAGTGCATGGTGCCGTACTTACCCGTTGACACGACCTCACCTATCCCTCCGCTAGGGGCCTTCACTAATCTCGTGGGTGGTGCAGTTCCTACTGTGGTTTCTGATATGGTGGCCGCTAGAGAGAGCGCTGAAATTGTTGCCGAATCTTCTTCTTGATCACACTCCTGAGGAAGGTTCAAAACAGGGTACATCTTGCACGGGTTAATACTTGCATGAGTTATTTGGTTAACATCATTAACATTTACAGGGTTACTAAGAGTTTGTGTTTTACAACCCAGTGCGTTTCTCTCCGTAATCAGCTTCTCTCCTGCAATGTATGGTGGAGGTGGAGCTGTGGCTATCAGCTTCCTGACTGCCCCAGATCCCGCCGCCAGAGCCAAACCTCTCTGTATCTCACCTTCCTGGTGCCATAACTGTAAGTAATCATGATGCTGAATTCGTCTCTTTGATGATTTTACGAGACATATCCTCCTCCTTAAATTTTGTAACACGTCTGGACTGAAGCTACCTATTCTTGGGAATTTGTCCCTGTCTTGTACAGTCATTCTCTCCCATTCATCACATAAAGATTCTGTGTGACTTCCGTATTTTTCACACATGATGTACCTTGCCGACCCAACGGGTCGGTTCTCTGAATCAACCCGAACCGAGGTTGATCGCCCCCTACCTGAACAACTGGCCCCCATAATCTGCAGGTGTTGCTTACTACTCCTGTGATCTTTATATCACGGTCTTCAGCGAACCCTTACAGCAAACCAAATTGTCCAAAAATAGGCCGGCGGTGGCGGTTTACCGAGTACCCCACTCACTCGCCCACCTCGACCAATACGACCTGATCACACCGATATGGTGCTGGCGTACTCGATACAGGGCCCCTATGGAACCTTCTGTTTACTGGAACATATGAGGGTTACCCGCAGGACACTTACTCTTTCCAGTAAAGGTGGGGTTGTTAGATAGTTCCTGAGTGACCAGCGAACTTCCCTTCCAAAAATAACAAATTACACAAATCACGTCAGAATGTACAGATAGCGTTTGTGACCACTTTACTCTAATGGTATTAGGTCAGATTACTAACTACTGCACACAATTACGTGCGGTCCAATCGTTCAGTACATAAGCACTACTTGTCATGTACTGAAAGATCAATGGAATCGATGTTTCCGGCCGCGATTCCTTCAGCAAGAGCTTATGGCCTATATGGGTTCTGCACCAACACCCCAGGCGTTGTGCCACTGGACTTTTATAGCGGACCTCTTTGTCTATTTTACCTGTTACCTTATGACCTCCTGGTCTGTTACCGTCTGTTAATGACCTCCTGGTCTGTTACCTTATGACCTCCTGGTCTGTTACCTTATGACCTCCTGGTCTGTTACCTTATGGTCCGCTATACTCTAATGCTCAAATATTATTTAACCAAGGATGCCTCCCTAGCCACCGTATATGTCACTTACACGTGTGTCCCTTGACGAGTACCCGACTTTCCTTTTGGTTCAACCTCTTAAGTTATATAAACTTATGTAATAAAAACACACTCACTCAACACATGTACACTTTGTTTCTATATCTATTTCTGCGCAGAAATTGTCTTCAGTCCAACTGTGTTACCAATTAGGAGCAGGATCTGTTAAACTAAATTTCAGATTTTTCCAAAAATAGATTTGCGTTATTTACCGCGTCGCGTTATGTACCGCTGTGCGTTACTTATCGCCTTTGCGCTAATTATCGCTTTGCGCTAATTCAACTTTTCGTGACTTGAGCTACGTGGGCGTAACCAGACGCTACGTTGCGTAATGTACGCTGCGTGCGTCTGCCGTTTGGATTGCGTACGCAAGTCTTTTGTTAGGGACACGTGTACGCAAAACAAAGATCCACCGTAACACAATTTCTACCTTTATCAATGTAGATGATCCCTGATCATCTACCGCACCCCACACTGACTGCCTTATCTCCCAGGCAAACCGTGTGTTGTTCTATACTTTAACTATTACCTCTACTATGAACTAACAGCAAATCTCTTTTTGCACTTTCTAATCAACTATAAAACTTGGCAAACAGGAATAGTGATATACGAAATTTGAAAAAGAAATGTAGATAAATGTATGCGTGCGTGTATACGCAAGACAGAAGAGAAATAAAACAGTTTTAAAAGACACAAGCGTTTTGTTCTTACTTCCGGTTCCCGGATTCCTTCAGCACTCTTTATCTAAGCGAAGCAGACGCTTATCCCGTCAGCACTGCGAGACAACCTCCCACCCTTTGCTGGGGGGATAATGTCTGCTGATCTACCTAGTGCAGATATGAGAAGGATAGGACGAGTCCCCAATTGACAATGCTAAATTCCTTTGTCGTATAAACAACCCTTTATGAAGTCTAAGAACACTGTACGCTGTTTACTTAAGAAGTACCGTAATGGTACGCTAGTTGCGTAACGATCGCTCAGCCGTAGGCGAGACGCTCAAGCGTCACGTTCGCTCACGGCCCAGTGATCACAGGACACGTTATTGGCTATGACTAGAGTAATGATTCGCTATGGCGTAGCGGACGCTCGAGACCACGAGGAGATCACCAGCGGCGCAGACGCTCACAACGCTATTCCTTTATGTCTAAACCTTATACCAATGAAATACACGGAATACCTTAATGTGAATACAGGGTGTAAGTGCAACCTTGTGTAACCTGACTAACTACAAAGCTGCTTGAGCATCACCGACGCTCAAGTGAACACTTAACACTATAGGAAATACACAGATACTGGTTTAGGGTCCAAAGCCTATTAACTGTATTATATCTAGTATACTTGTAAAAAGGGGATAACAGTACAAATGATACACTACAATATAACAGAGACTTCCTAACCAAAATACAATACTATCTAATACAATACAATACTAGTCTAGGGGAGATACGAGAGACAGAGAGAAGGGAAAGAGAGAGAGAGAGACGGAGAGAGATGAGAGAAATTGGCTCACAGAAAGACAATGATTACGGAGAGAAACTTACGCACAAGGGTAAACGATCGCATGCGCCTGGACATCCAGCACCCGATTTTCAGCAATGAGAACCGTTGAAGAGTGAGAGCTGGATGTGGTCGGCCTGCCTATTTATGCCCCACACACAATGCAATCTCATAGTCCCTACAATCCCATTGTCCATTGGATGAAGGAATTCGACCCTGTATCACAACAAAAGGTCATAGGTTGATTCATACAGGTGGGCTGTGACGATTTCAAACAGCTCAGGTGGGTGGGGAACTAGGTTTCCCGCCGCATACCTGAGTATGAGTAAATAGTAGAAATGGACATAAACTTCTTATGTCCATAACTATTCGCACGAGCGATTAATACGCTCCAAACCAACACCGGAATATTGCTAATTAAATACTCTTCCGATGGGTACCAAACACTGCTGTATGAGTCTTGTTAGACCCTTCGTACGATACAAAGAGGGATTACTTTAAACAGGGACCTTCTATATTAACCAAACTTTCAGAAACTATCAAAGGGATCATGATCTATAAACTACATTAATTGTGAAAATATGTAACGAATGAGTCGCACGCTACGACTACATAAACTCTACCGTAAATACGCATACCGCGCCTGCGAGTGCACGCTATTGCGGGTATGCGCCTTCACGGGAGAGCGTACGCATGCGCAGCACGGACCAGTGTGCGGTGCAAATATGGCAACGTGCATAGAGACATTTTTCTGACTTTGACAATAGTCAAAATCGAAAGAAAATATCTCACCGTGTGTACACACCCTTAGTTGCTGTATTCCTGTTTTGATTATTTGTTTATGTACTCTGTAATTGGGCGCTGCGGAACCCTTGTGGCACCATATAAATAAAGGATAATAATAATAATAATAAAAATAATAATAATAATAATAATATATGCAGGGAGGACATTAAAACTACAGTATCTTTACACTTTAAAGCTGCACTCGCACCTTAAAATATGTGACAGCTTTAATGTTTGACGATAATTCAGTCCATGGGGCTGCTCTTTCCAGCGGTTTCCCTGAGGCTCCATCTCTGTTCCCTTTTCAGCATTGCCAAAAGTACAGAGTATGTTATGACTGGGAGGAGCTGGAGGACAAATCAAAAGCTGAATTAGGTCCTCCCCTAGTTCCGAAACATCAACCTGAGTTGTAGATTCCACATCAGAAACAACTGTATCCGTATCAGAAGGATCAGTATAATCCCCATCCTCATCGGAGGAATCATCTGAAATATTAGTGGTCCCAGTAGGGCAAGGGTTAGGTTTGTGTTTAACCAATGACTGGCTTAATTGCTGTAATTGGGTTGACAGAGTAACCGCCCATGGCGGATTAACTACAGGGACAATATGTGGCTGTAATGGCACAGGAGGTCCCACAGGGGGCGTAAGTCGTGTTACAAGCGTAGTCAGCATATTTTAAAAAGCAGTCCAAGGTGGGTCTTGATTAGCCACAGGTGCTGCAGATTGACTGGAAGGTGCAGGGCACCCAGTACTAGAACCCTCAGCTGAAACCTTTTCCTCAGTCAAATCCGTGGCGCCAGCACTGCATGATGCAGGAGCATCTGTGGATTTCCCGCCCTGTGTAGCAGACATTATTGGGAATGTAGCCTTGGGGCGCAACAATACAATATAGCCAGACAAAAACAATACCTGCAAAAAAAAATAACCTGTATTATGTGACAACAAATGTAAAGCACAAACAGAGGATTTAAGCGGTAGGAGGTGACTGAAACACACAGTGAAAAATACAAAACAGTATATCCTATGGAACACTATATGGTATATGAGACCCTGACGCACTTAGCCCCCCAGGGTATAGAATATAGTGATAGAAATATGTGTGAAACCAGACTAGAAACCACACGGCAGCTATAAGTACACACAGTCACAGGTACAATGCAGACATGATTACATATAATCAATAAAGCTGCACTGGACTAGTAATACTACATATAGAAATGTATGTATACAGCTATAACAATGCACAGTGAACACTGGATGTATATCACAGAATACTTGTATTAAATATTCATACATTAGTGCACTTGTTCTTAACTAACGCTGTCTAAACGACATGTAGAATACTTAAGTGTCCTGTAAATGCACAGCGCTGATGAGGCAGGCGGCTTTACAGAGGAGACAGTGCCCAGCATTCTCAGGATCAGCGCAGCTCTGTGAAATGGCGCCCAAACGCTGACAGGGAGTGAGGGAGAGAGAGAAATGCAACTCCAGGGCGGCAACACCTGCTGTAGATGGCGCCTGGAGCTGGGGGAGGGGCTACAGGTCAGCGCCTTCACCACCGGGTACTATGGAGCCTATAACAAACGGATTTTTGTAAATCCGACATGTGCTCCCTGCCCTGGTGGATATAGTGGGGTCCCTGCACGGCCACAGTGTCCACGCCAGTGGCGCGGTCCATCTCCTGGGACCACGACCGGATCGCGATTTACCGGCGGGTCCCACCTGGGGGACCCTCTTACCTCCTCCCTGAAGTGTGGCCACGCGATCCAGAAGAGCAGCAGCAGTGATGTGTGCCTGATGACCGGAGCGCTTCCGCTGTAAGTACCCGGGAACCAGGCCGTGGGAGTATATAGCGCCGCTGAGGGAGGTGATGGAGCCGCAGCACAGAATGTCAACATGACATACATTGCAACTAGTGCTTGTGCGGCCCTTGAAGTTTTCTAGAAAAGCTCTTTTCTGTGCAGCCTAGCGCAGTTCCCCCTGTTCGTGACCTGCACTGCAGGCACCAACTTACAAACTGATCTAGAGGAGGCAGTGCAGTGCATCCTGGGAACAGTCAAAGCTTAAGCCTGTTGGTGCCTCGGATCAAGATCCAACTCTACACCCCGATGTTATTCCCTGTGGAATCCCAGTGTACCCCGCTGCAGAAAAACCTGTATCAAGTAAATGACACCCTCATCTGTTAATGTTAAATAATTAAGAATGAATTCCAATAAAGAACAGGCGGCATCTTTATGCTACGTAAGTTATTAAATGCTCACCAAATTTAGACTGCAGCTGCTGAGCCACCTTATCGGAGTCTATACAAAATAAGAATTTACTCACCGGTAATTCTATTTCTCGTAGTCCGTGGTGGATGCTGGGAACTCCGAAAGGACCATGGGGAATAGCGGGCTCCGAAGGAGGCTGGGCACTCTAGAAAGATTTAGGACTGCCTGGTGTGCACTGGCTCCTCCCACTATGACCCTCCTCCAAGCCTCAGTTAGGACACTGTGCCCGGACGAGCGTACACAATAAGGAAGGATTTTGAATCCCGGGTAAGACTCATACCAGCCACACCGTACAACTCGTGATATGAATCCCAGTTAACAGTATGAAACAACTGAGCCTCTCAACAGATGGCTCAACAATAACCCGATTTAGTTAACAATAACTATGTACAAGTATTGCAGATAAACCGCACTTGGGATTTGCGCCCAGCATCCACTACGGACTACGAGAAATAGAATTACCGGTGAGTAAATTCTTATTTTCTCTAACGTCCTAGTGGATGCTGGGAACTCCGAAAGGACCATGGGGATTATACCAAAGCTCCCAAACGGGCGGGAGAGTGCGGATGACTCTGCAGCACCGAATGAGAGAACTCCAGGTCCTCCTCAGCCAGGGTATCAAATTTGTAGAATTTTGCAAACGTGTTTCCCCCTGACCAAGTAGCTGCTCGGCAAAGTTGTAAAGCCGAGACCCCTCGGGCAGCCGCCCAAGATGAGCCCACCTTCCTAGTGGAATGGGCATTTACAGATTTTGGCTGTGGCAGGCCTGCCACAGAATGAGCAAGCTGAATTGTACTACAAATCCAGTGAGCAATAGTCTGCTTAGAAGCAGGAGCACCCAGCTTGTTGGGTGCATACAGGATAAACAGCGAGTCAGATTTTCTGACTCCAGCCGTCCTGGAAACATATATTTTCAGGGCCCTGACAACGTCTAGCAACTTGGAGTCCTCCAAGTCCCTAGTAGCCGCAGGCACCACAATAGGCTGGTTCAGGTGAAACGCTGACACCACCTTTGGGAGAAATTGGTGACGAGTCCTCAATTCTGCCCTATCCATATGGAAAATCAGATAAGGGCTTTTACATGATAAAGCCGCCAATTCTGACACACGCTTGGCTGAAGCCAAAGCCAATAACATGACCACTTTCCACGTGAGATATTTCAGATCCACGGTTCTTAGTGGCTCAAACCAATGTGATTTTAAGAAACTCAACATCACGTTGAGATCCCAAGGTGCCACAGGAGGCACAAATGGGGGCTGAATATGCAGCACTCCTTTCACAAATGTCTGAACTTCAGGTACTGAAGCTAGTTCTTTTTGAAAGAAAATCGACAGAGCCGAGATCTGTACTTTAATGGAGCCTAGTTTTAGGCCCATATTAACTCCTGCTTGCAGGAAATGCAGAAATCGACCTAGTTGAAATTCCTCTGTTGGGGCCTTTTCGGCCTCACATCATGCAACATACTTCCGCCATATGCGGTGATAATGATTTGCTGTAACCTCTTTTCTAGCTTTAATAAGCGTAGGAATGACTTCCTCCGGAATGCCCTTTTCCTTCAGGATCCGGCGTTCAACCGCCATGTCGTCAAACGCAGCCGCGGTAAGTCTTGGAACAGACAGGGCCCCTGCTGTAGCAGGTCTTGTCTGAGCGGCAGAGACCACGGGTCCTCTGAGATCATCTCTTGAAGTTCCGGGTACCACGCTCTTCTTGGCCAATCCGGAACCACGAGAATTGTGTTTACACCTCGCTTTCTTATTATTCTCAATACCTTTGGTATGAGAGGTAGAGGAGGGAACACATAAACTGACTGGTACACCCACGGTGTCACTAGAGCGTCCACAGCTATCGCCTGAGGGTCTCTTGACCTGGCGCAATACCTCTCTAGTTTTTTGTTTAGGCGGGACGCCATCATGTCCACCTGTGGACGACCCCACTGATTTACAATCATTTGGAAGACTTCTGGATGAAGTCCCCACTCTCCCGGGTGGAGGTCGTGCCTGCTGAGAAAATCTGCTTCCCAGTTGTCCACTCACGGGATGAACACTGCTGACAGTGCTAGTACATGATTTTCCGCCCATCGGAGAATCCTTGTGGCTTCTGCCATTGCCATCCTGCTTCTTGTGCAGCCCTGTCGATTCCCATGGGCGACTGCCGTGATGTTGTCTGACTGGATCAGCACCGGCTGGTGTAGGAGCAGGGATTTTGCTTGACTTAGGGCATTGTAAATGGCCCTTAGTTCCAGAATATTTATGTGAAGGGAAGTCTCCTGACTTGACCATAGTCCTTGGAAGTTTCTTCCCTTTGTGACTGCCCCCCAGCCTCGTAGGCTGGCATCCGTGGTCACCAGGACCCAGTCCTGTATGCCGAATCTGCGGCCCTCCAAAAGATGAGCACTCTGCAGCCACCACAGAAGAGACACCCTGGTTCTTGGGAACAGGGTTATCAGGCGATGCATCTGAAGATGCGATCCGGACCACTTGTCCAACAGGTCCCACTGAAAAATCCTGGCATGGAACCTGCCGAATGGAATTGCTTCGTAAGAAGCTACCATCTTTCCCAGGACCCGCGTGCAGTGATGCACCGATACCTGTTTTGGCTTTAGGAGGTCTCTGACTAGAGAAGACAACTCCTTGGCTTTCTCCTCCGGGAGAAACACTTTTTTATGGACTGTGTCCAGAATCATTCCCAGGAACATTAGACGTGTCGTCGGGACCAGCTGTGACTTTGGGATATTCAGAATCCAGCCGTGCTGGCGCAGCACTTCCTGAGATAGTGCTACTCCCACTAACAACTGTTCCTTGGATCGTGCCTTTATTAGGAGATCGTCCAAGTATGGGATAATTAAAACTCCCTTTTTTCGAAGGAGTATCATCATTTCCGCCATAACCTTGGTAAATACCCTCGGTGCCGTGGAGAGTCCAAACGGCAGCGTCTGGAATTGGTAATGGCAATCCTGTACCACAAATCTGAGGTACTCCTGGTGAGGATGGTAAATGGGGACATGCAGGTAAGCATCCTTGATGTCCAGGGATACCATGTAATCCCCCTCCTCCAGGCTTGCAATAACCGCCCTGAGCGATTCCATCTTGATCTTGAATTTTTTTATGTATATGTTCAAGGATTTCAAATTTAAAATGGGTCTCACCGAACCGTCCGGTTTCGGCACCACAAATAGTGTGGAATAGTAACCCCGGCCTTGTTGAAGTAGGGGTACCTTGATTATCACCTGCTGGGAATACAGCTTGTGAATCGCTGCTAGCACCGCCTCCCTGTCTGAGGGAGCAATCGGCAAGGCAGATTTTAGGAACCGGTGGGGTGGAGCCGCCTCGAATTCTAGCTTGTACCCCTGAGATACTATTTGAAGGATCCAGGGATCCACCTGTGAGCGAGCCCACTGATCGCTGAAATTCATGAGGCGGGCCCCCACCGTACCTGGCTCCGCCTGTGGAGCTGATAAAATGGCGCCTTCTTAGGCTGTGAGGGGACATGGGGTAAAAATGCTGACTTCCCAGACGTTGCTGTGGAAACTAGGTCGGAGAGACCATCCCCAAATAATTCCTCCCCCTTATAAGGCAAAACTTCCATGTGCCTTTTGAAATCTGCATCTCCAGTCCACTGGCGAGTCCATAAGCATCTCCTAGCAGAGATGGACAATGCACTTATTTTAGATGCCAGCCGGCAGACTTCCCTCTGTGCATCTCTCATATATAAGACTGAGTCTTTGATATGGTCAATTGTTAGCAGAATCGTGTCTCTGTCTAGTGTGTCAATATTTTCTGACAGTTTATCCGACCACGCAGCGGCAGCACTGCACATCCATGCTGACGCAATAGCTGGTCTAAGTATAATGCCTGAGTGTGTATATACAGACTTCAGGATCGCCTCCTGCTTTCTATCAGCAGGTTCCTTAAGGGCGGCCGTATCCTGAGACGGTAGTGCCACCTTTTTAGACAAACGTGTGAGCGCTTTATCCACTCTAGGAGGTCTTTCCCAACGTAACCTATCCTCTGGCGGGAAAGGGAACGCCATTAGTACCTTCTTAGGAATTACCAATTTCTCATCAGGGGAAGCCCACGCTTCTTCACACACTTCATTTAATTCATCTGACGGGGGAAAAACTACAGGTAGTTTTTTCTCCCCAAACATAATACCCTTTTTTGTGGTACCTGGATGTAAATCAGAGATATTTAACACCTCTTTCATTGCCTCAATCATGCAGTGAATGGCCTTAATGGGCATTAAATTTGACTCCTCGTCGTCGACACTGGTGTCAATATCCGTGTCGACATCTACTTGTGCCATCTGAGATAGCGGGCGTTTCAGAGCCCCTGAAGACTTTTGAGACACCTGGACAGGCACGAGCTGAGAACTCGGCTGTCCCGCAGTCGGCATGTCGTCAAATTTCTTATGTAATGAGTCTATACGTGCACTCATTTCCTTCCATAAGCACATCCACTCAGGTGTCTGCCCCCCAGGGGGTGACATCCCTTCTAAAGGCATCTGCTCCGCCTCCACCTCATTATCCTCATCAAACATGTCGACACAGCCGTACCGACACACTCCACACACACAGGGAATGCTCAATATAGAGGACAGGACCCACAAAAGCCCTTTGGGGGGACAGAGTGAGAGTATGCCAGCACACACCAGAGCGCTATATAAGGCAGGGACTAACTGAGTTATGTCCCTTATAGCTGCTTTTTAATATAAACTATATACTGCGCCAAATTAAATGCCCCCCCCTCTCTCTTTTTTACCCTTTTCTGTAGAGTAGTCTGCAGGGGAGAGCCAGGGAGCTTCCTTCCAGCGGAACTGTGAGGGAAAAATGGCGCCCAGTGTGCTGAGGGAGGTAGCTCCGCCCCTTTTCCGCGGCCTATTCTCCCGCTTTTTTCTGGATTCTGGCAGGGGTATTTACCTCATATATAGCCCCTGGGGCTATATATTGAGGTATTTTTGCCAGCCAAGGTGTTTTTATTGCTGCCTCAGGGCGCCCCCCCCCAGCGCCCTGCACCCTCAGTGACCGGAGTGTGAAGTGTGAGAGGAGCAATGGCGCACAGCTGCAGTGCTGTGCGCTACCTTGGTGAAGACTGATGTCTTCATGCCGCCGATTTTCCGGACCATCTTCTTGCTTCTGGCTCTGTAAGGGGGACGGCGGCGCGGCTCCGGGACCGAACATCAAGGCTGGGCCTGCGGTCGATCCCTCTGGAGCTAATGGTGTCCAGTAGCCTAAGAAGCCCAATCCGGCTGCAAGCAGGCGAGTTCGCTTCTTCTCCCCTTAGTCCCTCGCTGCAGTGAGCCTGTTGCCAGCAGGTCTCACTGAAAATAATAAACCTAAGACTATCTTTCTTCTAAGAGCTCAGGAGAGCCCCTAGTGTGCATCCAACCTCGGCCGGGCACAAAATCTAACTGAGGCTTGGAGGAGGGTCATAGTGGGAGGAGCCAGTGCACACCAGGTAGTCCTAAATCTTTCTAGAGTGCCCAGCCTCCTTCGGAGCCCGCTATTCCCCATGGTCCTTTCGGAGTTCCCAGCATCCACTAGGACGTTAGAGAAATAATAGTTAGTGAATGCTACTCTCATTCCCTTATCTGAAACTCTCAATGCTAAATTTGCAGGCGCATTTGGATTACCTTGTCTCCTGCTCTGCAAAAAAAACAGACATACTCCACATAGGAGGAAAAGAAAACATGAGAAGATTAAACTACGGCAACAGCTAACTCAGCAGAAATCCCCTCTCTATCCTGCCCGTGAACTGTGCGTCCCTCCAAGCTAGAACGCTTTCTAAAAACATGTACCCAAGGTTTAATACGATAGAAATAACAAAATATAAAATAGTATTCAAAATGGGCAAATATGAATCTGACATACACTATAGTGAGAACACTATACAGACATGTCCGTACGCTGAATCATGTTATCACAACAAAAAAATGTTACTCAAGTGATAACATCTGAGGCAGTCAATTGCTAAGTGGTGTAAAGGAGGTTTTATCACTCCTTACACTGCCATTACACACAATCTCAGGCAGCAATCATATGGGCATTACACAGCGGAGAACACAGTAATGGAAGAAATATAAATTTTTGCTGCAGGATTCCTGCCAGTGTTGAATGAGACAACTGTGAATATCTCCACTGGCCCCACTTACTGTGGGCTACTCAATTGTGGATTATAACATAGGTAAAAAGGTGCAACAGCCTGTGGACCCTAGCTTTGCCTAGTTCCCTACACCACAGTATTACTGTACCAATCTCCCAAGTATATCTAAGACCCCTTTTTATGCATCATTCTGTGCTTAATGATGTCTAGGGTGATTTAACAACAAAAATAAAAGCCATGGCTTATACTTAAGATAGAACAAGTCACGGTCACTAGAGAAACCTATTGTTTTATGTGTAGCAGCAGGGAAATAAGTCCCCAACTCACACGAGGTAACTCATTTCATCTACATCCTTATAGGACCAACTAGAGTTATATTCAGACTATCCCCGTAAGTGGTGATGTTAGTGTCTATATCTAGTCAGAAAGGACAAGTGTGAAAATCAAATGACCCAGAAAGAATGTAGATAACATTTACCCAAACAGCTATTATTTCACATCTGTATAAAATAGTCTTAAAACCACAGATAACATCCTAGACCAGTGGTGGTTATAAGTGCTATGACTCTTGTGTCCATTGGTCTGAAACGGTTTACTGGCAGTAGCTATCATAAACATACAGCCGTGTAACCTCTGTACAGTGTAGCTGATAGCTATTGTAAAGTATGCTGGCACAACACAAATAAAAATAATAGGAAGAAGAAGGAGGAGGAGGAGGAGAAGAAGAAGGAGGAGAAGAAGAAAAAGGAGGACAAGAAGAAGGAGGATAAGAAGTAGAAGGATGAGGAGGATGAGGAGGAGGAAAAGAAGGAGAAGAAGGAGGAGGAAAAGAAGGAGGAGAAGAAGAAGGAGAAGATGAAGGAGAAGAAGAAGAAGACGAAGAAGAAGACAAAGAAGGAGAAGGAGAAGGAGAAGAATAAGAAGAAAAAGAAGAAGAAAGAGAAGATACTCTATATTGTGCATCAATGTATCACAAATACCAAAGTTGTAAATTAATTTTAAGTGCCACTGAGTAGGTTTGTTGCTGTTGTCTTTAAAATAATGATATTTTAATTTAAATATTATTTAATACTTATAGATTAAACTTTAATGTATTTGGTACCCCTTCAAATTTTTCAAGTATTCTCAGAGAACGCCAGCCACAGAGTAACAGTGCGGAGCTTGGTTGGTATAACTGTGGCAGTCTTTAGTAGCCTGTTCTTCCTGTAATTGTTAACTAGTGACATTAATATCAATCAGATCGTCTCAATCATAACAATGAGGTTACATAGTAGACTGTTGGAATAATTAAAATCATGACATAATGTATCAGGAAGTAAATAGTACAAATGTCACTAATTGCTATTGCTTTCACTTTCATCCTACTGTGTTTTTCAGCCAATTCATTGGAACATAACACCAACTTGTTTGTTTTATTGCCTGGAATACAACACAAATCTTCTCACTGCATGTAATGCTGAAAGCACTATATAGCTGGGACATATCAGAATGACCATGCAGCATTTGGTAAGCGTCATGGGTGAGCTTTAAGCCTTTAAGCTGGGTTTTTTCTCCATAATTTATATATTATTACATTTTAGTAGATAAAATAGCTAACAATGTCATATTTAAATTACCGGTAAATAGGAAATGGCAGTAAAAAACGATATATGTACCCAATATACTGACCATGCATAATGAACGTGCATAATATTGAAAATATATTTTTCTACTAAAGTCACCTGTCTTTTTCCTGCATCATTCATCATCTGCTTGCAGTGTATTTATTAAATGGAGGCAGGTATAGAATTTATATGTAGAATCCTTTATAACCTGTACATAAACCATGAAATAACCCTATGTAACATAGTAACATAGTAACTAAGGTTAAAAAAAGACAATTGTCCATCGAGTTCAACCTATTTCTGGTCTCCTATGCAGTCTTATTATAGGACTAGTTATTTTTATGTTAGGACTAGTTATATTAACTATAATGCGTGCCTGAATATCTTTATCCAATAGGAATTTATCTAACCCATTCTTAAAGGTGTTGACTGAGGGGGTAATTCCAAGTTGATTGCAGCAGGATTTTTGTTAGCAATCGGGCAAAACCATGGGGGTAATTCCAAGTTGATCGCAGCAGGATATTTTTTAGCAGTTGGGCAAAACCATGTGCACTGCAGGATGGGGGGGGGGGGGGGGGGGGGCAGATATAACATTTGCAGAGAGAGTTAGATTTTGGGTGGGTTATTTTGTTTCTGTGCAGGGTAAATACTGGCTGCTTTATTTTTACACTGCAATTTAGATTGCAGATTGAACTCACCACACCCAAATCTCTCTCTCTCTCTGCACATGTTATATCTGCTTCCCCTGCAGTGCACATGGTTTTGCCCAATTGCTAACAAAAATCCTGCTGCGATCAACTTGGAATTACCCCCTGAGTCCGCAATTACTACTCTCTCAGGCAGGGAATTCCAAACACGTATGGTCCTTACTGTGAAAAAAACTTTTCGCCTCAATGTGCGGAAACTCCTCTCCCCTAACCTAACCGAGTGACCGCGTGTCCTCTGTGCTGATCTTATAGAAAACAGGTCCCTCCCGAGCTCTGTGTATTGACCCCTTATATATTTGTAGATGTTGATCATGTCCCCTCTTAGTCTCATCTTTTCCAATGTAAACATGCCTAGCCTTGCAAGCCTTTCCTCGTATTCCAGCGTCTCCATGCCCTTGATTAGTTTGGTCGCCCGCCTCTGAACCTTGTCTAGCTCCAGGATATCCTTTTTGTAATATGGTGCCCAAAATTGCACTCAGTGTTCAAGATGAGGCCTCACTAGTGATTTATATAATGGGAATATATGTCCAGTGCTCCCTATCTCTGATCCTGTTTAATGCCGGGTACACACTAGACAATACGCAAGTGATATCGTCAGTGTTTCCCCTTGACATCCCAGGCAAATGAGCTAACGATATCGTTTAGTGATGTCATCCTGCCTCTGTCCTGTACATGCATCATCAATGACATAGTCAAAACTGATCTGCATGTACAGACGACAGAAGCCCTTGTTAACAACCAGCGGGACCGCGCATCTTTAACGACATTGCGCGTACACACTGGACGATATTACATACGATATCGCTCCAAAGGGTGAAAATAAATGATATAGTTTCAAATATCACGTAGTGTGATATTTTAAATGGTGAAGCTTAAGAAATCAAATTACTCATTGTAATTAATTATTGACATTATGTTGCCATAATATATATAAAAAATTCATAAACAATATTCTCCATTAAAATGCTTATTCTTGGAGTCTACATGAGGGTTTCTCAATGTAGTGTAAAGCAGTTATTTTTTATACATATACCAGGTATTCAAATAGAATAACATATAATAAAATAAAATAGCCATCTACAAATATGTACCCCCCAAAAAGTTCTAAGTACACATTTACAAAGAGAGGGCCTGATTCAGCGATGTAAGCACTGCCGATATTTGAGCTGTTATTGGCTGACTGCGCGCATGCATCACATTGCACCCGTACCCAGGTACCTTAGCGATGTCACTCGCAGTGAAGATGTATTTGCACAGTGATTGACAGCTGGGGACCGTTTGGGGGAGGTAACAGGGACTTAGAACATGCAAAAGAAGGTCCAATAGGGTGCGCTAGTATGAGCAGAAATGGATTCAGTATACTTCCCTTAATACTTCACATGTTCATTTGCGGATGCGTCTCAAATGAATTCCATATAAAAAGAAAATATGGATTACATATAGTGTAGTATATTTATAAAGGGAAATTTAATATAACAAAAACTTCGATAGCAAACATATAAAAACATAATGGAAATCCTCCATTCAATAAAATGACTAATCCAATGGGTAATGGTCAAGGTAGAGGATTACCAGATGTCAGCGTGATATGGGCCTTAAGATGTAAGTATGGGATGACCGGCTACGGAACCCGTCTCCTTGGTCCACGTAACGCATCCGTCTGGTCAGCCTTATACCTTCAAAGTATGGAACACACCCCTATCTCCTGCTGCAACGCGATTCGGGACGATTCCCTTCATCAAGGGAAAAAAAGTACTAAGTACACATTTACAAAGACAGGGCCTGATTCAGCGATGTAAGCAATGCCGATATTTGAGCTGTTATTGGCTGACTGCGTGCATGCATCACCTTGCACTCGTACCCAGGTACCTTAGCGATGTCACTCGCAGTGAAGATGTATTTGCACAGTGATTGACAGCTGGGGACCGTTTGGGAGAGGTAACAGGCACTGTCAGCAAAAAAACAGGTGTGTCGCAACAGTTTTCGGGGTATGTCTCAGGCTACAATTGCGATCCCGTACGCATAAAACATAGCACCATTCTGTGTGGACATAGGATTACTTGTAGAGTTGATTACCGAAGGACCTGCGACCACTGCTGCATATCTGTACTCAGCTGCTTGGATCGGCACAGCAGTCGATCAGGTCTGAACTGCGCATGCGCTGGTGCCGCAGTGCGCCGGCGCTTGCCAGACAGCCGACGGCCATCTCAGCCCTGCGATCGCCGCGGTCGCTGGGCGGGAGGGGGCGGTCCGGCGGCGTTAGGCCACCGTTTTAGGGCCGCAGTCCGGGCAACGCAGGTGTGCCTGGACCATGCGGGAGGCGGGTCGCGGCGGCTGCGTGACATCACACCCAGACAGCGACGAGTAGCTCCCGGACAGCGCGCAGGAGCTGTGCTGGCAGGGAGTTACTCCTCAGGTACAAAAGCATCGCCGCTGTGCGATGCTTGTGTACTTGTGCGGCGGGGCGGGGCCTGACGTGCGGGGCAGACTAGCCCTGTGCTGGGCGTCCCCCCGCATGTCTGAGTAACTGATCGTAATTTTGCACGGCTACGATCAACTCTGAATTAGGCCAAAGTACTTTATAATAAAGTTTCAGAAACCTGCACGCAGGTAGCATGGCAGTGTCATGTCAACATACTCACTGTGGACATAGCGAGTGCTGATCTGTTTTAAGTGATGCCACCTGTAAACATCAGCCCCTCCAATAATACTATGATCAGAATTTACGTCTGTGTAGTGTAATAATTTCTATCCTTGTAATACAGACCTATCTCTGTTTCCAGCCATGCAGAATGCAGCACGCTCTGCGTCCTCTGCATTTTTGCGTGCAAGCACTCAGTTGTCAACAAGTATTTTTAACAATATGCATTCAACTGAAAGGGCAACCTCACCTACGGGATCGGATTCCTTCCTCAGAGATGAACACATTGCTTAATCTCTGGTAGGCTGGTCAAAAGAGCCATTACACAGTGAGGACCGCTTGAAGAAGATATATTTGTGAACCTTAAACCAACCGCAAGCATTACAGAGCTAATCTGTCTACCTTTTTCGAGTTTAAGGGAGTTTCTATGTTTAGCTGTAATAACTGTACACAACTACTTAAATTTCTATTGTACACATTTAGAAAATCATCCCAACAGATTTCTACGTATAGATAAGTATTTCCAGCAGGTTAACAAATCTTATTTGCAAGGTTTATTAAAAAAATAGATAAATAGATAGATAGATAGATAGATAGATAGATAGATAGATAGATAGACAGACAGATAGATATATACACACACACACAAATGATTGGGTATGGAACGGCATATCTCAATTATACTGGGAATTGAATTCCCCCCACGTGACTGGGATTGGTGAGCTGTAGTGGCTCTACATGGTACTGGGAGCGCTAAGTAGTGGTGGCTCGGCTCTCTATGGTGCAGTGATTGGTGAGTAATAGTGTCTCTCTATCGTGCTGTTATAGGTAAGTAGTGGTGGCTCTACATTGTTCAGTGATCAACAAGTAGTGGTGTCTCTCCATGGTGATGTTATAGGCGAGTAATGGTTGCTCAGTGTGGTGCTTTTATAGGTGAGTAGTGGTGGCTCAGTGTGGTGCTGGGATCAGTGAGTAGTGGAGGCTCTCTATAATGCTGGGATAGGTGATTAAAGGTGGCTCTACATGGTGCTGGGATTGGAGAGTAGCGGTGACTGTGGTGCTGAGATAGGTGAGAATTACTGGCTCTGTATGGTGCTGTGATTGGTGATTAGTGGCAGCTCTCTGTGGTGCTGTAGTCAATAACTAGTGCTGGCACTGTATTGTACTGGGATAGGTGAGTAATCCTGGCTCTCTATGGTGCTGGGATGGGTGATTAGTGCCAACTCTCTCTGGTGTAGTCGGTAAGTAGTCCTTGCTCTGTATGGTGCTGGGATCGGTTATAAGTGGCAGCTCTCAGTGGTGCTGTGGTCAGCAAGTAGTGCTGGCTCTGTATGGTGCTGGGATGGGTGATTAGTGGCAGCTCTCAGTGGTGCTGTAGTCAGCAAGTAGTGGTGGCTCTGTATGGTGCTGGTATCGGTGATTAGCAGCAGCTCTCTGTGGTAATGTGGTCAGTAAGTAGTGCTGGCTCTGTACGGTGCTGGGATGGGTGATTAGCGGCAGCTCTCTGTGGTGCTATGGTCAGTAAGTAGTGCTGGCTCTGTATGGTGCTGGGATCGGTGATTAGTGGCAGCTCTCTGTGGTGCTGTGGTCAATAAGTAGTGCTGGCTCTATATGTTGCTGGGATCGGTGATTAAAGGCAGCTCTCTGTGGTGCTGTGGTCAGTAAGAAGTGCTGGCTCTGTACGGTGCTGGGATGGGTGATTAGTGGCAGCTCTCTGTGGTGCTGTGGTCAGTAAGTAGTGCTGGCTCTGTATGGTGCTGGGATGGGTGATTAGTGCAGCTCTCTGTGGTGCTGTGGTCAGTAAGTAGTGGTGGCTCTGTATGGTGCTGGGATCGGCGATTAGTGGCAGCACTCTGTGGTGCTGTGGTCAGTAAGTAGTGCTGGCTCTGTATGATGCTGGGATGGGTGATTAGTGGCAGCTCTCTGTGGTGCTGTAGTCAGTAAGTAGTGCTGGCTCTGTATGGTGCTGGGATCGGTGATTAGTGGCAGCACTCTGTAGTGCTGTGGTCAGTAAGTAGTGCTGGCTCTGTATGATGCTGGGATGGGTGATTAGTGGCAGCTCTCTGTGGTGCTGTGGTCAGTAAGTAGTGGTGGCTCTGTATGGTGCTAGGATCGGTGATTAGTGGCAGCTCTCTGTGGTGCTGTGGTCAGTAAGTAGTGCTGGCTATGTATGGTGCTGGGATCGGTGATTAGTGGCAGCTCTATGTGGTGCTGTGGTCAGTAAGTAGTGCTGGCTCTGTACTGTGCCGGGATGGGTGATTAGTGGCAGCTCTCAGTGGTGCTGTGGTCAGTAAGTAGTGGTGGCTCTGTATGGTGCTAGGATCAGTGATTAGTGGCAGCTCTCTGTGGTGCTGTGGTCAGTAAGTAGTGCTGGCTCTGTATGGTGCTGGGATCAGTGATTAGTGGCAGCTCTCTGTGGTGCTGTGGTCAGTAAGAAGTGCTGGCTCTGTATAGTGCTGGGATCGGTGATTAGTGGCAGCTCTCTGTGGTGCTGTGGTCAGTAAGTAGTGCTGGCTCTGTATGATGCTGGGATGGGTGATTAGTGGCAGCCGTCTGTGGTGTTGTGGTCAGTAAGTAGTGCTGGCTCTGTATGGTGCTGGGATGGGTGATTAGTGGCAGCTCTCTGTGGTGCTGTGGTCAGTAAGTAGTGGTGGCTCCCTATGGTGCTGGGATCGGTAAGTGAAGTGGAGGCTCTGTATGGTCTGGTTTTATTTGCATTATCCTAATTGATGTTATACTTCAATTATTTCTGCAATAATTATTCCACACTGTAGTATTGTAAGCAATGTTTACTGAGCATGTGTGGGCTATGCAGCTCATGTGTGCACAGTAACGGCATAAACAAACAAATATGGACAGATTACTTTTGTAGCAGACTTATGGGCCCTACTCACTGGCAGATCCGCCGCCGAGCTGCCCGACGGCGGATACAGCCGACGGGCGACCCGGCGGCAGTGACGGGGGGAGTGAAGTTTCTTACCTCCCCCCGTCACCTGGCTCCATAGCAGTGCAGGCAAATATGGACGAGATCGTCCATATTGGCCTGCATGCACAAGCGACGGGGCACCAGCGATGAATGAGCGTGGGGCCGCGCATCGTTAAATCGTTCATCGCTGGTGCCTCCACACTGAAAGATATGAACGGTATCTCGTTCATTAATGAACGAGATCGTTCATATCTTTGAGTATTATCGCCCAGTGTGTAGAGCCCATTACACGTATACTGTACCAGAAGGAGCTGCTACATCACACAATACAAGACTGATATACGTATTACATTGCTAATCCAATCTATATTGCAGTTTGCTAGGTACTGTCTTTTTTCTTTTCTTTTCTTTTCCTCCCTTTTTTGTGGTTCCTGCATACCAGGTGTGCGGATAAAATATTCCATATGTGTACCTGTTTAGCATTAGCAAATAAAAATAACTGAGCACTGTACTTGTGCTATGCTGCAAAAGGAACTCTATAAAACAAGTTACTACAGCTCATTTAAGAACACAGCATACAGGCTCACAATTTCCAGAAGCACAGCAACCAATCAGACCCTTGATTTCATTGTCTGAATGTTTGCTGTGGTTCATTGAAGGGTTTGCAATTGAACCATATTTTTATAATACCAATAATATCTCAGTATAATCAGGGCCAGAAGGAGGGCGATGCCGCTGGGCCATTGCAAAGGGCGAAACAGTTGCTGCCCCTTGACCTCTGCATTTGGTTCACAGGCTGCCTGGAACTGCACCCTGCAGCCAGTTTTACTGCTACAGCCTGTCCTGGCGATCCCACCCACCTCATGCGTGTAGCTTTATGTCAGCATGCGCACAGAGGGGGTGAGTGGTTGCTGAACAAGGTGCACTGCTGACCTGTTACGGGGCGGAGTGTAATACTATTCCTATAGTGCGGCTTACATATGGTAGCAATATGCATTTCCTCTTTTATTCAAATAATGCAAATAGAACCACTTTACAGGTGTGGTGCAAGTTTTTAAAACTTTCCCATGTGATTTATCGAATGGACTCTAAAAGTAGGGAGGCCAATCCCAGGCCATTTTTTCAATCCCGGGTATCGGGATTGAAAAATGGTCAATCCCGGGATTCCCGGGATTGGCTATTCCCTATGTGTCCGCCCCCTCGCCCCACATCAGTCTGACTCGGCAGGTGACGGCGGACGGCACAGCATGACCTGTGACTGCACGTCACGCTGTGCGGGAGAGCTGGGAGGAGGGCAGCTTCTGAGCGTCCTGAGGACGCTCAACGCTGCCCGGCTTCAAAAAAACAAAGGGTCGCCTGATCCCTCAATCCCCTGGATTGGAGTTTACAATCCCAGGATTGAATCCCGGCCATTTTTTGGCCTATGTCCTGGGATCCCGCCGATCCCGATCCCAGGATTGACCTCTCTATCTAAAAGTAATAAATGTATATAAACAAGTACCCCCTCCCTGTGACTTACCACCTACAGGATACTTATAGCCTTACCCTCTCCTCATGTCCTCGTTTTACCTAGTCTGCCATTTAATTGCTGTACTGTATGTTGTTCCTAAAGATGTCAATTATATTGTATTATATTTATATGCCAAGTCGCAATGTTACTATGTATTACTGAGCTATGGAAACTTTGTGGCTCCTTAAACATAATAATAATAATAATAATAATAATAATAATAATAATAATAATAATAAATAATAATAACAACAACATCAAATCGGCAATTAGCTAATATTAGTTTGCCTAGTGCTGATTGGTGGGTATTGCTTAGTGCATAATTTGCAGTGACTGCAAGGCTGGTAGATGAGCGCAATTTTCTCCCATAAAAAGGCCTTTGTATCCAGAGACAAGGAAAAAACAGTACACAAAAAAAAAAAAAGAAGGTTGAGGCCTTTAACTTTGCAAATGAACTGCAATATTTCTAACCTGCAAAACAATACGCTCAACAGCTGGCAACAGTACATATAAATTATTATCAGTTATTACATAGCGCACACATATTGCGCAGCACTTTCCAGAGAATACTGTATTTATCATTCACCTCAGTGGAGCTTACACATAGGTGGGAAATAATACAATGTGAGAATCAGAAAGTGAGAGATTTTGGTAAAATTCTCCTGTTTTTTTAAAGTGGCAATCATTTACATGACAAAAGCAACACCCTATTACATTTCCTCCTAGTTGATTTTAGTCAGCAGTGAGTTACATTACCAGTATGTTTTTAAATTGTGGAAGGAATCTTAAGTAAACACAGGAAAACGCACAAACTCCTCACAGATTGGCACCAACTGACAACTGATCTGATGCAGTGGTTCCCAAACTGCGGGCCGTGGCTCCCTGGGGTGCCTCGGGACACTTGCAGGGGTGCCTTGGATTGGTGGTCCAGGACCAATTCAAATTATTCATGGACAATATAATAGGCAAAACTAGTGCTGGCGGCTGTCAGTCATAAAATATGGGGACAAACAGAAGCAAATCTTGTCCCTCACCACACAACTGAGCCTAAGGGTGACATATAAACACAATCTACTTAATTTAATATTTCTTTCTAAATTTCTCAATAAGACATTTTTGGCCTAGGGGTGCCGTGAAAAAAATTCTGATATTCTAGGGCGCCGTGATTCAAAAAAGTTTGGAAACCACTGATCTAATGACTTCAGGAATTTGAGACAATAATGCTAACCACTACCCCAGCTGTGCTGCCACATGTTTATTGTGACCGAATATATAAACCAAAGCTTCAAACTTTGCAGTGTATTAAATTAGAATATATACTGAATGGGTGTGGCCACATCACAATGGGGGCATGGTGATAACACTTGGGCGTGCCTAGTGCTTTTAAAGCGTTGCACAGCTCTCTCCCCCCAAAGTGCCCTACGTTAGGCTAACCATATTATCCATTTAACCTGGGACACTCATGAATTACACAGGTTCTGTGGCTGCTTAAAACCAGGTGAAATGCAGGCTTATAATCAGCCAGCCACAGAACCTGTGTAATTCATGAGTGTCCCAGGTTAAAGGGATAGTCTGGTCACCCTACCTAAGTAAACCTGTTCAACACAGTGAACAGGGGACATGCTTCTCTGCATTACAATTCGCTGGAAAACGCTGTCCTGGTCAGTATGGTGGCAGAGATCCCTCAAATTGTAACTGCTGTGCCTACCTTGGGTTTAGTGGGGATGTACAATAAAATCAAACATAGCAAATAAAGAAAATTAAACACTTCTAGCCAACCAAAGCAAAGTCGGTGGAAAACGTCACCACAGAAACTAAACTGTATCAAGGGGTTAAATACTAAGATGCACATTTAGTAGAGCAGAAATAAACTCCATCAGACAACATCCTACCACTTTTTTTCTTTTTACAATTATTTTCTGCCCCACTAAACGTGAAGATGGTTTTGCTTTTAACTCCCTACCTGTGTTTCCAGCCTTGTCAGCACCCTCCCCCACCAGCTCCCATTTAGGAGAAGACCACTCTGCACGATTGAACATGACAATGTGGAGCAATCTCTGCTTGGACACAGGTATGTGCATTTCAGGAGGGATGTCCAAGTGATTACAACTTAATATATGTCATTTGAATGCATCCTAATGTTAGCCTTTACTTGGTAATAGGTCACTGCATCATCCCCCATCAGTGTATTTCATGTCCACTTGTTGTCATTCTCAGCCACCAATTAAGCCTTGCTTTATGCTCCAGCAGCTGTACCACCCCCTGCATGTCATTCTCACTGAGAAAGCCTTTGTATTCCTCATGGACAAGGTAGAAAACAACAACAGGCTACAAAAGGGGATATTTGACAAGTTTCTAGCCAAAACAGGATATTGGAAAAGCTTACAGTTTGAACTAAATTAGTAAAGAGATTTTAATCAGCAAACTATTACAGGTTGAGTATCCCATATCCAAATATTCCGAAATACGGAATATTCCGAAATACGGACTTTTTTGACTGAGAGTGAGATAGTGAAATCTTTGTTTTTTGATGGCTCAATGTACACAAACTTTGTTTAATACACAAAGTTATTAAAAATATTGTATTAAATGACCTTCAGGCTGTGTGTATAAGGTGTATATGAAACATAAATGAATTGTGTGAATGTACACACACTTTGTTAAATGCACAAAGTTATAAAAAATATTGGCTAAAATAACCTTCAGGCTGTGTGTATAAGGTGTATATGTAACATAAATGCATTCTGTGCTTAGATTTAGGTCCCATCACCATGATATCTCATTGTGGTATGTAATTATTCCAAAATACGGAAAAATCCGATATCCAAAATACCTCTGGTCCCAAGCATTTTGGATAAGGGATACTCAACCTGTATTCAGTGAGTCTCCCTTTAAAATCGGAAATGCTTAAGGGAACTTGTAGCTCATATACCATCAGCAACAAGCCTTAAGGCCCATACACACTAGATGAGAAAATAAAAGATATCGCTCAGAATGGCCATTCTGAGCGAGGTCTTTTACAATCTCGTCTAGTGTGTACACTCAATGTCGTTAAAGATGCGCGTTAACGACCCCCTCCCTCGTCTAAACAGTACAGACGAGGGTGGACTTCGTTAACGAGGACTATTAAGCATCCCCGCTCCCCCCACCGCCGCTCCCTCCCCGCCAGCATCGGCAAGTGTGTATGCACTTGCCGATGCCAACACCCCGCCGCCAACAATATCGCCAGGAACACACATCGGCTAGTGTATACCAGTCTTTACATCTAGTTATTAGCATTTATTTATATAGTGTGAGCATATGGGGGCTGATTAAATTGATGTTCACCCCGGCTGCCGCTAGATGGTGCCCAATAGGGCAATTCAATTGTTGCTTTGTTCAGGGACACATTTCAGCCTCATGAGGTGCGAGCGGAAATGTGCAAAAACACTGTGGTTCGAGCGCCTTGACCAGGATTTTAGACGAGTTTTGCCTATTTGCGCAGTACTAATGAGCGTGCAGACGGGATCATTAGAATAGCTCTGGTGGGCAGACCTGAGACATAAGGGGGCCCACACTGAGACATAAGGGGCCCACACATCAGCAATCAATTTGGACAACTCCCATTCTACCGTTGTCTGAGACAGGTGATCAGCAAAATCCAACACTACGGACAATCTCGATTCTGTGATTTCAACTGAAAAATTATTAGAATTGGTGAGTCAGGGATTTTTAAAATGTTGCATTCGGTGATCCCCGAGAAATCGCCAATCATTAGAGTTCACCGATAAGTATGCAGATGCTTGGGAAACAGGAAGATAATCCATAATGTTTTGTTGTGATTAATGCATTGCATATTAGATTTTTATTTTATTTTTTATTATAGTAATAACATAACGGTATACTAAAATCAATAAAATATAACAAACAAATGATCTCCATGGGAGGAACATTCCCATAAAGGGATATTTGTTCAATATAATCTTTAGTACAATGTGGGAGGTAGGTGCACCACGAGCCCCAGCACTCTGGGCTAGCGTTGACGTTTCCAGCTGCATCTGCTACAAACAATGGAAAACTCTGGAAGTGTACTGGAAAAGTGACCAACCAGAGTACAGTGACATGAGATGGCAGTGTCCTGCTGGCATGGGATTTCCACAAGTCATTCACAGCTCTGACACTTATTCTCTTTCTGTGACGACAGATGAATAAACCCAATGCTTTTCACATCAATTGTTGCGTTGGACACGTTCATTTGCAAATCGGTCACTATGAAAGCCTTAGTGGGAGGACAAGATTAGTGTAGAGTCAAGAAAAAGATCAGGCTAATATCAGACTGTGTCTGTGTATCGGTCAGTTCACAGTCCTCAGTCAGTGAGATCCATGTCCATTCAGTCTGGCTTTGCAGCTAATGTGGCAAAATAATATGTTTAACTTTACCTCTACTTCAAAGCTGTCAACATTAGTGATTGGGAAATCAAAACAAATTAAACCATGTCCAGATTGCCCTAGCCAAGACCCTCCCAAATACGCCTTGTGCTGAAAAGAACACTCCCCTTTACCCACCACAAACACCAAAACATCTGCACTGTTTTGTCTAGTCACAGTGGAGGGTGCCATCTTGTGGGCTGAACCAAGTTTTAGCCTAGAGTCCTAGACAGTGGGTACATTTCAATTTACCAGTCCATAATGAAATAATAGTTATGCAGGTTTACCGCTCTCCTAGATTTACCAAGCATCCTTTTTCCAATGGGGTAAAATGGTAGTGTGCAAGGGCAAACTGTCAACTCTCCTGATTTAAGCAGGACTGCTCAGCCATCCCGCTGTCAGTCCTACGGTGGTAACACTGGGTGGTTATGCCATGCTCAGTGCTGCTCTGAATAGCAAAGTGTGTGCTGCAATAAATGGGTGTTTGGAGGGGATGACTAAGGAGCAGTATAACTAGGTGAGCTCCCCATGGCGTCAAGGCCATGCACCCTGTCCTATTTCATAGATCTGAAGTGTTGGAGAATGTGCATAGGTATGGGATTGCCACCTTTTTTGGAAACAGGAGGGACTAAGGGGTCTATTTAAAAAGCAAAGCGAAAAAGTAGCACGAACAATTATCTCCATATTTGTATTTTTAATGCCAGGACAGCCTTGTACCGCAAGGCGAGTAGATTTCAAACATCTTTCACATTTGTGATAAACGTCGGTGACATCAGTCAGGGGGAGCGGAGAAGAGAGGGAGATGATCGAAGTAGTAGGAAACGACGTGCAGCCGACCAGGGAGCAGAGAAAAGCAGGAATAGAACGCCTTTTCCCTGATTTTCTCCTGTTCTGCAGAGATGGCGTTACATTTCTCAGATTTGGACCCATATATGAAAATGGTGAGTCCACCCTTTCAAATTATGTGGGGGTGGGTCTGATTGTGCCCTATCTTGCCCATACTGGCCCACACACATACAGTATGGGGCCATCTTGTGTTGAAAGAGGGGTGTCTTCTCTTTCAAACGCTGTGCCTCCCTAGTTTGTAAGTGATCACTAGATCACAAAAATCTAATGGGCCCTACACAGTTGCATCCCCGCAGTCGTTCATCGTTGATTTCCCTCATTCTGAATAGTAAGCCAATTTGGACAATGGTCGTTAATCGTTGAAATCGGAAACGTCGGTAAGTGTGTAGGGCCCATTAGTTTCCACAGATTGGTGTGTGTGGGGAGGGGGGGGATCTAATGTGCCTATTTATTTATTTATTTATTTTTTTACTTAACAAATTATTTATTTTTTAAATCACGCATGCTTTTGGTTCCTTTTCTTGAATTTCAACAAAAAAACGAAACTTTTTTTGCCCATATGGGTTACGTTTTTTGTTGTTGACATGTTAAAAATAAGAATTTACTTACCGATAATTCTATTTCTCGTAGTCCGTAGTGGATGCTGGGGACTCCGTCAGGACCATGGGGATTAGCGGGCTCCGCAGGAGACAGGGCACATCTAAAAAAGCTTTTAGGTCACATGGTGTGTACTGGCTCCTCCCCCTATGACCCTCCTCCAAGCCTCAGTTAGGTACTGTGCCCGGGCGAGCGTACACAATAAGGAAGGATCTTGAATCCCGGGTAAGACTCATACCAGCCACACCAATCACACCGTACAACTTGTGATCTGAACCCAGTTAACAGTATGACAACAAAACGAAGTAGCCTCCGAAAAGATGGCTCACAACAATAGTAATAACCCGATTTTTGTAACAATAACTATGTACAAGCATTGCAGACAATCCGCACTTGGGATGGGCGCCCAGCATCCACTACGGACTACGAGAAATAGAATTATCGGTAAGTAAATTCTTATTTTCTCTAACGTCCTAGTGGATGCTGGGGACTCCGTCAGGACCATGGGGATTATACCAAAGCTCCCAAACGGGCGGGAGAGTGCGGATGACTCTGCAGCACCGAATGAGAGAACTCCAGGTCCTCCTTAGCCAGAGTATCAAAATTTGTAAAATTTTACAAACGTGTTCTCCCCTGACCACGTAGCTGTTCGGCAAAGTTGTAATGCCGAGACTCCTCGGGCAGCCGCCCAGGATGAGCCCACCTTCCTTGTGGAATGGGCATCTACATATTTCGTCTGTGGCAGGCCTGCCACAGAATGTGCAAGCTGAATTGTACTACAAATCCAGCGTGCAATAGACTGCTTAGAAGCATGAGCACCCAGCTTGTTGGGTGTATACAGTATAAACAGCAAGTCAGACTTTCTGACTCCAGCCGTCCTAACTATATATATATATATATATATATATATATATATTTTTAGGGCCCTGACCACGTCTAGTAACTTGGAGTCCTCCAAGTCCCTAGTAGCCGCAGGCACCACAAGAGGTTGTTTCAGGTGAAAACGCTGACACCCCTTTATGAAGAAACTGGAGACGAGTCCCAGTTCTGTCCTGTTCAAATGGAAAATTTTAATATGGGCTTTTGTAAGACAAAGCCGCCCATTCTGACAATCGCCTGGCCGAGGCCAGGGCTAACAACATGGTCACTTCCCATGTGAGATATTTGTCAACAGCATGGTCACTTTCCATGTGAGATATTTCAAATCCACAGATTTGAGCGGTTCAAACCAATATGATTTCAAGAAATCCCAACACTATGTTGAGATCTCACGGTGCCCCTAGGGGCACAAAAAAGCTGTATATGCAATACATCCTTTACAATCTGGACTTCAGGAACTGAAGTCAATTCTTTCTGGAAGAAAATCTACAGGGCCGAAATTTAAATGTTAATGAACCCCAATTTGAGGTCCAAAACACTCCTGTTTTCAGGAAGTGTAGAAATCGACCTAGTTGAATTTCCGTCGTGGAGCCTTCCTGGCCTCACCCACGCAACATATTTTCACCACATGTGGTGATGACGTTGTGCGGTCACCTCCTTCCTGGCTTTGACCAGGGTAGGTATGACCTCTTATGGAATGCCTTTTCCCCTCAGGATCCGGCATTCAACCGCCATGCCGTCAAACGCAGCCGCGGTAAGTCTTGGAATAGACATGGTACTTGCTGAATCAAGTCCCTTCTTAGCTCCCCAGGCCCTTAGTCCTCTGTGAGCATTTCTTGAAGTTCCGGGTACCAAGTCCCTCTTGGCCAATCCGGAGCCACTAGTATAGTTCATACTCCTCTATGTCTTATAATTCTCAATACCCTGGTTATGAGAAACAGAGGAGGGAACACATACACAGACTGGTACACCCACGGTGTTACCAGAACATCCACAGCTATCGCCTGAAGGTCTCATGACCTGGCGGAATACCTGTCCCGTTTTTTGTTCGGGCGGGACGCCATCATGTCCACCTTTGGTCTTTGCCAACGGTCCACAATCATGTTGAAAAACTTCCCTATGAAGTTTCCACTCTCCCGGGTGGAGGTCATGCCTGCTGAGGAAGTCTGCTTCCCAGTCGTCCACTCCCGGAAAGAACACTGCTGACAGTGCTATCACATGATTTTCCGCCTAGCGAAAAATCCTTGCAGTTTTCACTGCCCTCCTGCTTCTTGTGCCGCCCTTCTGTTTACGTGGGCGACTGCCGTGATGTTATCCCACTGGATCAATACCAGCTGACCTTGAAGCAGAGGTCTAGCTAAGTTTAGAGCATTATAAAATTGCTCTAAGCTTATTTATGCGGAGAGAATTCTCCAGACTTAATCACACTTCCCTGGAAATTTTTTCCCTGTGTGACTGTTCCCCAGCCTCTCAGGCTGGCCTCCGTGGTCACCGGCATCCAATCCTGAATGCCGAATCTGCGGCCCTCTAGAAGATGAGCACTCTGTAATCACCACAGGAGAGACACCCTTTTCCTTGGATATAGGGTTATCCGCTGATGCATCTGAGGATGCGATCCGGACCATTTGTCCAGCAGATCCCACTGAAGAGTTCTTGCGGGAAATCTGCCGAATGGAATTGCTTCGTAATAAGCCACCATTTTTACCAGGACTCTTGTGCAATGATGCACTGACACTTTTCCTGGTTTTAGGAGGATCCCGATTAGCTCGGATAACTCCCTGGTTTTCTCCACTGGGAGAAACACGTTTTTCTGGACTGTGTCCAGAATCTTCCCTAGGGACAGTAGACGTGTCGTCGGAAAAAGCTGCGATTTTGGAATATTTAGAATCCACTCGTGCTGTCGTAGAACTACTTAAGATAGTGCTACTCCGACCTCCAACTGTTCTCTGGACCTTGCCCTTATCAGGAAAGCGTCCATGTTTCTTTTAAGAAAAATCATCATTCCGGCCATTACCTTGGTAAAGACCCGGGGCGCCGTGGACAATCCAAACGGCAGCGTCTGAACTGATAGTGACAGTTCTGTACCAGGAACCTGAAGTACCCTTGGTGAGAAGGGCAAATTTGGACCTGTAGGTAAACGTCCCTGATATCCAGTGACATCATATCGTCCCCTTCTTCCTGGTTCGCTATCACTGCTCCGAGTGACTCCATCTTGATTTGAACGCTTGTATGTAAGTGTTCAAATATTTCAGATCTCACCGAGCCGGTTGGCTTCAGTACCACAATATAGTGTGGAATACTACCCCCTTCCTTGTTGTAAGAAGGGTACTTTGATTATCACCTGCTGGGATTACAGCCTGTGAATTGTGTGAGGGGGAGACGTCTCGAATTTCCAATGTACACCTGGGATATTACATGTAGGATCCCGGAGTTCCCTTGCGAGTGTTGCTGAAACTCTTGAGATGACCCCCTACCGCACCTGAGTCCGCTTGTACGGCCCCAGCGTTATGCTGCGGACTTGGCAGAAGCCGTGAGGAGCTTCTGTTCCTGGGAATGAGCTGCTTGCTGCAGTCTTCTTCCCTTTCCTCTCCCCCTGGGCAGATATGACTGGCCTTCGCCCGCCTGCCCGTATGGGGACGAAAGGACTGAGACTGAAAAGACTGTGTCCTTTTCTGCCAATATGTGACTCGGGGTAACAAAAGGTGGATTTTTCAGCTGTTGCCATGGCCACCAGGTCCAATGGACCGCCCCTTTATACGGCAATACTTCCATATGCCGTCTGGAATCTGCCTCACCTGACCACTGTCGTGTCTTCGTCTGGCAGATATGTACATCACATTTACTCTTGATGCCAGAATGCAAATATGCCTCTGCGCATCACACATATATAGAAATGCATCCTTAAAATGCTCTATAGACAATAAAATCCTGTCCCTGTCAAGGGTATCAAAATTTTCAGTCAGGAAATCCGACCAAGCCCCCTCAGCGCTGCACATCCAGGCTGAGGCGATTGCTGGTCGTAGTATAACACCAGTATGTGTGTATATACTGTTATGATATTTTCCAGCTTCCTATCAGCTGGCTCCTTGAGGGCGGCCGTATCTGGAAACGGTAACGCCATGTTTTTTATAAGCGTGTGAGCGCCTTGTCCACCCTAAGGTGTGTTTTCCAACTCGCCCTTACTACTGGCGGGAAAAAGGGTATACCGCCCATAACTTTCTGTCGGAGGAACCCCACGTATCATCACACACTTCATTTAATTTATCTGATTCAGGCAAAACTACAAGTAGTTTATTCCCACCCTACAAAATACCCTTATTTGTGGTACTTGTGGTATCAGAAATACGTAACACCTCCTTCATTGCCCTTAACATGTAACTTGTGGCCCTAAAGGAAAAATACGTTTGTTTCTTCACCGTCGACACTGGGGTCAGTGTCCGTGTCAGTGTCTGTCGACCGACTGAGGTAAATGGGCGTTTTTACAAGCCCCTGACGGTGTCTGAGACGCCTGGACCGATACTAATTTGTCCGCCGGCTGTCTCATGTCGTCAACCGGCTTGCAGCGTGTTGACATTATCACGTAATTCCATAAGTAAGCCATCCATTCTGGTGTCGACTCCCTAGAGAGTGACATCACCATTACAGGCAATTTTCTCCGTCTCCTCACCAACATTTTCCTCATACATGTCGACACACACGTACCGACCTACAGCACACACATACAGGGAATGCTCTGATAGAGGACAGGACCCACTAGCCCTTTGGGGAGACAGAGGGAGAGTTTGCCAGCACACACCAAAAGCGCCATAATGTATATAACAACCCTAGAAGGTGTTGTTTCTATATATGGGCTCTTAATATATAATTATATCGCCAATTTATGCCCCCCTTCTCTTTAACCCTGTTTCTGTAGTGCAGGGGAGAGTGGGAGCCTTCCTCACCAGCGGAGCTGGTCAGGAAAATGGCGCTGAGTGCTGAGGAGAATAAGCTCCGCCCCTTTCACGGCGGGCTTTTCTCCCGGTTATTAGGAAAACTGGCCTGGGTTAAATACATACATATAGCCTTAATGGCTATATGTGATGTATTTATTTGCCTCTAAGGTAATCTATATTGCTGCCCAGGGCGCCCCCAGCAGCGCCCTGCACCCTCCGTGACCGAGATCAGTGAGCCGTGTAGCAACAATGGCGCACAGCTGCAGTGCTGTGCGCTACCTTCATGAAGACTGAGGAGTCTTCTGCCGCCTGTTTCCGGACCTCCGTTCTGCCGTTCTTCAGCGTCTGTAAGGGGGATCGGCGGCGCGGCTCCGGGACGAACCCCAGGCTGACCTGTGTTCCGACTCCCTCTGGAGCTCAGTGTCCAGTAGCCTAAGACTTCAATCCTCCTGCACGCAGGTGAGTTGCAAGTCTCTCCCCTAAGTCCCTCGTTGCAGTGATCCTGTCGCCAGCAGGAATCACTGATTAGAAACCTAAAAAAAAAAACTTTTCTAAACAGCTCTTTAAGAGAGCCACCTAGATTGCACCCTCTCGGACGGGCACAAAAACCTAACTGAGGCTTGGAGGAGGGTCATAGGGGGAGGAGCCAGTACACACCATGTGACCTAAAAGCTTTTTTAGATGTGCCCTGTCTCCTGCGGAGCCCGCTAATCCCCATGGTCCTGACGGAGTCCCCAGCATCCACTAGGACGTTAGAGAAATGGTTAAAAAGACTAGTGGTATTTACTGAAAATACAAAGGGGTATATTTACTACGGTGTGAGGTTTTTTTTTTAAAGTGGAGATGTTGCCCATAGCAACCAATCAGATTCTAGTTATTTTTGTTTCTGGAAGCAGCTAGATAAATGTTAAGTGGAATCTGACTGGTTGCTATGGGCAACATCTTCACTTCTAAAGAAAACTCACACTGTAGTAAATATACCGCAAAGCCTTCTGAAAGAACAATGTATCATTTGTGAGGGTACCTCATAAAGAAATCATTTATGTTGGAATGTGACTAACACAAATGTGAAAAAAAATGACCTCAACACAAAGGGTGAGAAAACGCTCAGCAGTGAAGGGGTTAAAGTCCACCCTCCCGTTCAGATTCATATTCAGGTGAAACTGCATGTATCTGATTAAACTGACAGATGTTCCTCTGCTCTACTGATGTGGGAATCACATTTGGATATAATTACAAAAGTGGGAAGTTTTTTTCTCAAGCAGACCACACAAAGTAGCATCTATGTATCAGCAGAAAGAGCGTTCTCTCATGTTTG
Source organism: Pseudophryne corroboree (assembly GCF_028390025.1). NCBI lineage: Eukaryota > Metazoa > Chordata > Amphibia > Anura > Myobatrachidae > Pseudophryne > Pseudophryne corroboree. The sequence goes on from NC_086450.1 coordinate 110,702,776, forward strand.
GGAATGATCTGGCTCCTTCATACAAGAGACATGCTTCAGATTTAGATCTGTGCCAAAGGAATGGTATAATTATTATAACACACTGTTCTATGGCGTGTCTAGTTCTGAACAAGCTCAGATCATCCAAGGTGAAACAATGCAGTGCAAATGTTCAGTTACCAGAGCGACCAATCAGCAATTAGCTTTCATCAGCTTAGACCAAGTTAGACAATTAAAGCAAATGTCTTATTATAAGTTATTAAGGGGCAGATGTATTAACCTGGAGAAGGCATAAGGAAGTGATAAACCAGTGATATGTGCAAGGTGATAAAGGCACCAGCCAATCAGCTCCAATATGTAAATTAACAGTTAGGATCTGATTGGCTGGTGCCTTTATCACCTTGCACATATCACTGGTTTATCACTTCCTTATGCCTTCTCCAGGTTAATACATCTGCCCCTAAGTTACTATGGGTCACTGCACATTTATATTACATAATGATCCCACAGTATATTTCACCACCGAACGTGACTCAACCCACACGGTACAAATGGTTATGCTACTGAACTTTCCACTTTTCTTCTTATTTTAATTATATTAGCTGAATTAATTAATTGACCTTTCAGAAGAAAAAAATGTGCTCTCATAATTCAGCGTAGAGTTCTGCAATAAGATCAGTGGAGCACTGTATTTTGGAGCAGCGAGAATACATCACTTGGGTGAGGAAATGTAGGGCCACACCATATAGCACCCTGCCCATGCTTGCCTACCTGACCCTCTCCATGAGGGAGAAAATGCTCTGTTCCTGGACTTTCCTGGTAATGTATGATTGCCATCACCTGTGGTGAAACACCTTTCTTATCAATTACCTAGCTCACCACAGGTGATGGCATTCATACATTACCAGGAAAGTCCAGGAACAGAGCATTTTCTCCCTCATGGAGAGGGTCAGGTAGGCAAGTATGACCCTGTCTGAGGGACATGGCCTGTCCATGGTTTTGGCATAGTCAGCATGCAGAGAGCATGGCCAGTCAGCATTACTAGCCTGTTCCCCCTGCCGCTGCTATTACACTCATGAATACACATAGTAGGGAGTGGATCCTGAGTATGTGGGTTGTGGCTGCAGAACTGTCTATATTACAGCAGAGAAAGGGCATTAGGAGAGCACTGAATAAAAGTGTGGTTTGGGTGGTTTTGTGAATGGAGACATTTGTACCGATTTTCTAATCCTGAACATTGTAAGTGTATTGCTAAATAATATTTTTACGCTGCAACATTCAATGTTGCTGCTTACAAAATTGCATCCAGCACAAGGAACAAGTACAGTCATACAGTATGTGATTTACATAATGGCCACAGTTGAAGGACATGTTTTCATTTCGTTTCATCTCAAAGAAAGTTTCTCTTTTTGACCACAACTTCCTACACCTGCTGTTGCAGCAACTTGCAATGAAAACATTACCCCATCTCATTGTGGCTCAGCCCTCCCTGTTGCTGGAGTCCACAGTGGGAGCGTGTTTGTGTGGAAAGCACTATCTCCTAAGCGGAAACAACAGTGTTTTTCCTGTTAAATCAGGAAACCTGACCGTGACCGGGTCGTACAAACAGACGAGATAAGTGGGTCTTCCTGCTATAAGCTGTTCATACTACTTACTGTATCTGCATGGAAGATACCTTACACTCTGTAATAGGGCTCTTTGCTGGTATTGATCCAGAGTCAAAGTAATATTAGTTTGGGTTCTGTATATATGGAACTTCTCACCTGAATATTTGGCAGCACTGGCTGATCGGAGGCAGGTATTAACAGCCCGGACTTAAGGGCCCCCGCCCTACACACTGGCCGACATGACTGCACGATATGAACGATCTCGTTCATTAATGAACGAGATAACGTTCATATCGTGCAGTGTGGAGGCTCCAGCGATGAACGATGCGCGGCCCCGCACTCGTTCATCGCTGGTCCCCCGTCTGCTGTACATGCAGGCCAATATGGACGATCTCGTCCATATTTGCCTGCACTTTAATGCAGCCGGGTGACGGGGGGAGTGAAGAAACTTCACTCCCCCCGTCACTGCCCCTCCGCCGCCGGGTCACCCGTTGGCCATATCCGCCGTCGGGTAGCTCGGCGGTGGATCGGCCAATGTGTAGGGCCCTTTACCCCTGCCCCTGACTGACACACAACCAAAATATAGGGCTATGAAGTTTCTACCTATGGCTGTTAGAGTTTAAGTTGATTACATATAATTAAGGACCAAAACATTTGGAATTAGGGTGGAATTAGGACCAAATAATTATGTTTGGAATTAAGGCGTGCAGTCTAGCCCATCTCCCACATTTTATATTGTCTACATGCATACACTTGAAGGCGGAGACTCCATCAGCTAGAATAGCAGCCCTCCCACCTGCCCTGGAATGTGGGAGGGGTTATTAGAGATGTGTTCTTTGCATTTGCAGACTACATATTGGAAAGGCACTATGATGGTAAGTCCTGAATAAATGTATACAATTTGTCAGTTTTAGGGATGAGTTTGGGGCACAGGGCCCCCTGGGCTGGAGTGGCCTGGCTGGCTTGGGGCATCACATTGTAATATTTAATACAGCACCTTTTTAGCACCTTATTTCACTACCTATGTAACAGTCATGATGACTTATTAACATTATCTCTCACCCATGTAACACGCTTAACACAGAACTTATGCTTTTTATTAACACTTACTAACACTTTAACCTCTCACTAGTGTGGTGCCTTGGGGTGGTTGGCCTATGCTGACATGGGGGGTCCCGTGCCCTGAACTTGAACCTTAATGTTAGGGACCCACCTGATGATGGGTCATCTGGACGTGGTGCGTGATATATTTTTGACCAATAATTATGCCAAGCATTCTTGCTCTATGTTAACTTGCAGAGTTTGCTATTATTATTGTTCTTAGCCGTGCTTGGTGCCTATGGTGTGCAGCTGCATTTTTTCTTCTTTCTGTTATGAAGCATGCAATGGCATAATTCAAGGTTTGACATTTATCATGATTATTAATGTTATCTTTTATTTTTAAGTCACCACAAGGTTTCTGCAGCACCCTACAATGACTATACATAATAACAGCATAACTTGACATATTACAATATGTAAGTGAACATATCTAGGAGTAACATATAATAATAGAATGACTAGGCAGGATGAGGACACGTGCAAAGGGTACAACAACTCACTTAGAGATATTCAACATGTGGTCCTCCAAATGCTGGGAACACAGTTTTGCTATTATGGCATGCTAAAACTGTGGCAGGCCATGCTGGGATTTGTAGTTTCAAAGCAAATGGAAGGCTGCATGTTGAATACCCCTGTTCTAGAGCCAGTGGTGGTAAGTAGTAGGGAGGGGAGGAAGTTTGGCACTCAATGAGCCTGTACACAAGGTAGGTGTGCTTACAGTATTTGAGACACTAAGCAGATTTGGGGTGAGATGTAAAGAAGAGTTGTGGCAAAACCTCTGAAAACTGCTGTTCTCTGGGGGTCTCTGCATAAATTAAGAATTCACCAGTATGTAAACAGAAATCATCACAGTGATCAACAGAAGTGATTGCACTTTGAGAACAATGATGCATCCTTGAAAACAGAAGTGCAGGAGCACAGATGGCATGAATAGTGCTATGCAGAGAACAAGAGAGAATGGCCTGTGTGAACTTATGTACTAAGGGGAGTGGTGAAATGTCAGATGGTGAACTGGTAATGATAAAGTCAAGGGCAGAGAGGTAAGTGGAGATTTACTAGTAGAAAGGGCTGGAAGGCCGCTTTTATACCAAAATCCCATGTCTGACCCAGGATTTGGACGCAGCTGCAAGCTGTGTCAGACACGGTATTTACCCCGTTCCCACTACGGCACCGTTCACATTGCACACAGGTGCATTGCCGACACTTGGAGATAATGTCTTCTCCAAGCGCCAGAAACTCCAGATCTCCCATGAACATCGAAGTGGACCGGGCAAACAGCAGTGGGCGGAAGGGGGGTGTATGTCCAGAAGGGTGTCTGATGTCACAGCTGTCACTGGGAAGGCGGGCAGGGAGAGGTTACAGCCTGCCTGTATGAAGCGGGCATAGGGTAAAAAACGAAACAGTCCGGACTATACGTGGTGGCTGTTATCCCTTCCTACCTGGTGACAGCTGTCACAACCAATCACCATGTTATAAACAGGTCCCACGTCAGACACTGACCCAGGTAAATCCATTTCCACTGCAGCTCGCCTGGGACATTTCCCGTTAAAAACGCTACTGGGTGCCTGGGAAGGATTCCCATGTTACTGGACCCGGATTGAGCCGTTTCCACTGACAAAAATCCCAGGTTGGTGCAAGTTCATGTGCATAAACACAGGATTTTCAAGTCAGTGGTAAAGGGGTATGAGTCACTCAGTAGTTTCCCAATTTCCCAGTAGCATGGTAGCACATGGTTAGCATTGCTACCTCACAGATTCTATTCCAACCCTAAAAAGTTATCTGTAAGGTGATGTGCGAGTCTACTCCAAGCGCTCCCATTTCCTCACAAAGCCCAATCATTCTTCCAGATTTAGGTCCGTATGCGATACAAAATGTCAACTTTTACTGTATCACTGTAGCATTTGTATTATTGGTATTGTCCGCTTTTTAATCCTATCAGAAGTTGTACAGTATGCAGTTTTACATCAGCTCACCTTTAAACCAATTCTCTTTGATGAGACTATATAAAAGATAAACTTATGCCCTGAAGCATGTTGTATCGGCTGTGAGGAAAGGGAAACAGCTTTATAGAGGTCATGCATCCACGTATCCAGGATACAAAGGTGAGAAAAAAGTCAGGATAGCAAAAAAAAAGAAATAAACATGAAACAGAAAATCTTAACTAAAAATTCTGTTTCTCTTTCAACCAAAGTATGTTTGTGTATGTGTGTGTGTGTGCGTGCGTGCGTGTGTAGAACAAATATACATTTTGCACATCTCCTCCTCCAGTTCCAATTAACAGTGAATTAGTCTCTTTTTCACTTAAAAAATGTTTAGCAACACTGACAAAATGAATACTGCCTTCTTAAGCTGAGTACACACTGGAGCGATGTTGGGCCAATTTGCTGTTTCGTAAAGGCAAATCGCCTACATCGCCCAGTGTGTACGATTGCGCGCTCCAGAGACTGCTAGCGACAGTCGCCAGTTTGATTTGCTTCACATCAAAGGTAGAGATATCGCTAGTGCCCTTGTTTATGCTAATGAAGGACAGAACATGATCGTTCATCCTTCATAAAACTGTTAATGTGTACATCTGGGCTCAAGGGCATTCGTTCCGATGTCAGAACAAATGGCCGTTGCTCCAGTGTGTACCCAGATTTAGACTACTCCTGCTTCGCTCTAAGATTTCCTTACCCTTCTAAAACAGACAAGTGGTAGTATTGCCCGTAGCAACCAATCATATGCTACAATTTTCAAGAATGTCATAGAGAAGTGATAGCTAGAATCTGATTGGTTGCTACCACCAGCACTTTTCATTTTTAGAAACTTTACTAAATCTAGCCCTTACAGAACATTTCTCCAGACTGCACCTTTCCTGTTACTCAGCTGTGCTCTGTCTGGAGTACATTAAAGTAGGAGGTGTGTAGAGACCTTTCTCTGATTTCGTAATCCCGTACTGTCTGAGCAGATCCTCATACATAAGGAAATCCCCTAAATGCCTATTTTGAATTGCAAACGCTGTTGACCTTGCACAGTCGTGGCAATCCAGACACAGTGTTCCAAATATAAATAATCAAAGAAGGGGTTAAAACACGTTTTGGTTTTTAAGTTGGGTTATAATAATAAACCCTGGTGGTGTGTTTTCATACAGAAATCAATATAGCTGGTCCATTATATATAATTTTACACAACATTCTAAGACCTTAGATTTAGATTACATCTCTCTGCATGCTCCCATAATCTACAGTATTTCCATTGCCTTGCCATAGACATGTTTTGCATGTAAAGCAAGTCACTCTACCATTTATAAGATATGGATGTGTAAATCAGGTTGTGCAGAAAATGTAAAATCCAGGCTCCTGCATTCATGAGGCCTACAATTCCTGCCAGTGGTTTCCTTCAGAGGCCTGGCGTAGCTCCATGGCAACCAGGCTGCACATACAGACATGCTTATGTCTCAAAGGCAGCCAGCATCTCATACACAACACCCCTTCCCTGGATGTTGCATCAACTTCCTATACTGACAGGTTTCAGGGGGGGGAAAAAAGCAAGCCATAGAAAAAACATCTGAGCCGAGCCAAAAGTAAGGATAGATTACTCAATTCCATTGCCTTAAAATAAATATATATATATATATATATATATGCACAAGTCTTCAATCAGTGTGTGGTTTAAACCGAAAAAAGGTACACTAAGGGGGGAAATCAATTGTTTGAAAAGTCGGTTGGGTGTCTATTTTTTCATGTCTATTAGATAGAAAAAACCAGACACCCAACGGATTTTTCAAACAATTGAAGTGCGTCAATGTTTCGGTCTCGGTCATACTCTGCTTTACGGCAGGGAGTGAAGGACGTCATTAGAAGGGCAAAACATTGGTAGACTGTCACATTTTGGGGAGGTTTCTTGTACTCCCAGGAGAGTAGACCAGCCTCCTGGAATGTGTCTACTTCCCTAGTGAAATGGGTGGACCGCACGATTGCTGGCGTAATCCAGTTTGTGCTTAGTTGAAGCATCTGTGACACAGCCACTTATGGGGCAGATTTAACAATGAGTGATATTCTTGTTATCACTCGTTATGAATGACTAATGGTGCTCCAACCCATCAGCTACTGTCATTTTTTAAACACATGACAGTTATGAGCTGATTAGCTGGAGCACTATTTATCATTCCTAAGGAGTGATAACAAGACTATCATTTGTTGTTAAATCTGCAGTCTGAGTTTCCAGAGGAACAGTTTCAAGGTTATGACGGCATACAGAGAGCACTGGAAGATATCACCAGCTAAGAAGAATATTGACCACAAGTCAAAACTGACCATGCACCTTAAGATAATCTCTCTAACCAACCAATTTGCTGGTTGGAACGAAAATCTGGTAATGTATAGGAGCAGGTGACAATCGACCATTCCCACCCAAACATTGGATAACGGACAAAAACAGTTATTCAGACAAATTGGTAAAATCCGTTTGATTGATTAAATCCGTTTGATTTAACCAATTTGTCTGAACGACCCTTACTGTCTGTTTCCCGTGTTTGTGAGCAAATGGCTGACTGTCATTTGCTCCTATACATTACCAGCTTTTTCTTCCAGCCAAGCAAACTGGTTGGTTGACATTACATTTTATGGCCAGCTTTAGTGAATGGGAGTGTACAATATTGAAGTGGGATCTATAGAAAAATCATAGTACTACAGAAAATGTGACAGCAAAATTCAATACTTATCTTGAAGACCTTGCATCCACAAAAACATCCTGACGAGAGCTTCATAAATCCACCATCTGGTGGTAGAGCTAAAAAAAAATGGGGTGACAATTCCTAGCGCTCTAATTAAACAGAAATATGGTGACAGCCTACAAATGACAAAAAAGATACCACCGTTCTTTCAAATACAAATTTCCAAAGATACAAATGTGTCAAATGCGAAATGGCGCTCCTTTCTGTTCAATTTGTTCCTCAAAAAGAAAAAGATAAATATATCATGGTGTAGTATATTTGAAACACTTCCACTTCTTATAACAAAAAGATGAAAACGAGGCTATTTCCCAAAAGGTGATAGATCCAGAACACCCAGGTTGGTCACCTTATGGAAATATAATTACCTCTATCAGTCCCTCAAACCAATGAGGTATATACGAGTGGATTAAAATCACCCAGCAGAAAAAAGACCATATAGTTTTCCCAAGGAGTGAGTAGAAAGTGGAGGGAATCCCCTTATGGTGTTGTAATTACCTCTATGCACCCCTCAAATTAATGAGGTATATGCATGTGGTTTATTCACCCAGCAGGGATGAATCTGAAGGGTTATTTAGGATAGTGGATAGATGATAATAAATCCGTTATGCCCATGTGGGTCACCTTATTGTAGTCTAATTACCTCTATATACCCCTCCAATCGATGAGGTATATGCGTATGGATATTTCACCAAGCGAGATCGGAACACAGGAGTTTCTTAAAATCAGATTCTTTTATTAAAATCCTCCCAGTGAACTTGTAAAAGAGAGGATACTCACATAGCATAATACTGTTTTTTAATATCCATTTTAAAAGACAGACAATAAAAATTACATTTAAAAGGGGGAATCACTGATGAGTCAGAACGCCTACCAGATGTTAAAACACACAGTGCAGGAGATAGGAAAAAGCTGGAAGTCCTCTGCGAGTCCCGGTTACTCCATTTGGAAGTCCAGTTCTTTTCTCCAAAAGGTAGGTCCGTCTGAGTCCCAAACAGATAGTCCCCGCCGTCAGCAACGCGTTTCGGTTTCCCTTCCTCAGGGACCGGAAGCCTGAGGAAGGGAAACCGAAACGCGTTGCTGACGGCGGGGACTATCTGTTTGGGACTCAGACGGACCTACCTTTTGGAGAAAAGAACTGGACTTCCAAATGGAGTAACCGGGACTCGCAGAGGACTTCCAGCTTTTTCCTATCTCCTGCACTGTGTGTTTTAACATCTGGTAGGCGTTCTGACTCATCAGTGATTCCCCCTTTTAAATGTAATTTTTATTGTCTGTCTTTTAAAATGGATATTAAAAATAAGAATTTACTTACCGATAATTCTATTTCTCGGAGTCCGTAGTGGATGCTGGGGTTCCTGAAAGGACCATGGGGAATAGCGGCTCCGCAGGAGACAGGGCACAAAAAGTAAAGCTTTAGGATCAGGTGGTGTGCACTGGCTCCTCCCCCTATGACCCTCCTCCAAGCCAGTTAGGTACTGTGCCCGGACGAGCGTACACAATAAGGGAGGAATTATGAATCCCGGGTAAGACTCATACCAGCCACACCAATCACACCGTACAACTTGTGATCTAAACCCAGTTAACAGTATGATAACAGCGGAGCCTCTGAAAAGATGGCTCACAACAATAATAACCCGATTTTTGTAACTATGTACAAGTATTGCAGATAATCCGCACTTGGGATGGGCGCCCAGCATCCACTACGGACTCCGAGAAATAGAATTATCGGTAAGTAAATTCTTATTTTCTCTATCGTCCTAGTGGATGCTGGGGTTCCTGAAAGGACCATGGGGATTATACCAAAGCTCCCAAACGGGCGGGAGAGTGCGGATGACTCTGCAGCACCGAATGAGAGAACTCCAGGTCCTCTTTTGCCAGGATATCAAATTTGTAGAATTTTACAAACGTGTTCTCCCCTGACCACGTAGCTGCTCGGCAGAGTTGTAATGCCGAGACCTCTCGGGCAGCCGCCCAAGATGAGCCCACCTTCCTTGTGGAATGGGCCTTAACCGATTTAGACTGTGGCAGGCCTGCCTCAGAATGTGCAAGTTGAATTGTGTTACAAATCCAACGAGCAATCGCCTGCTTAGAAGCAGGCGCACCCAACTTGTTGGGTGCATACAGTATAAACAGCGAGTCAGATTTTCTGACTCCAGCTGTCCTGGAACATATTTTCAGGGCCCTGACAACTCCTAGCAACTTGGAGTCCTCCAAGTCCCTAGTAGGTGCAAGGCACCACAATAAGCTGGTTCAGGTGAAACACTGACACCACCTTAGGGAGAGAACTGGGGACGAGTCCGCAGCTCTGCCCTGTCCGAATGGACAAACAGATATGGGCTTTTTTGAGAAAAAACCACCAATTTGACACTCGCCTGGTCCAGGCCAGGGCCAAGAGCATGGTCACTTTTTATGTGAGATGCTTCAAATCCACATATTTGACTGGTTTTAAACCAATGTGATTTGAGGAATCCCAGAACTACGTTGAGATCCCACAGTGCCACTGGAGGCACAAAAAAGGGGTTTGTATATGCAATACTCCCTTGACAAACTTCTGGACTTCAGGAACTGAAGCCAATTCTTTCTGGAAGAAAATTTACAGGGCCGAATTTGAACCTTAATGGACCCCAATTTGAGGCCCATAGACACTCCTGTTTGCAGGAAATGCAGGAAACGACCGAGTTGAAATTTCTTTGTGGGGCCTTCCTGGCCTCACACCACGCAACATATTTTCGCCACACGTGGTGATAATGTTGTGCGGTCACCTCCTTTCTGGCTTTGACCAGGGTAGGAATGACCTCTTCCGGAATGCCTTTTTTCCCTTAGGATCCGGCTTTCCATCGCCATGCCGACAAACGCAGCTGCGGTAAGTCTTGGAACAGACATGGTACTTGCTGAAGCAAGTCCCTTCTTAGCGGCAGAGGCCATAAGACCTCTGTAAGCATCTCTTGAAGTTCCGGGTACCAAGTCCTTCTTGGCCAATCCGGAGCCATGAGTATAGTTCTTACTCCTCTACGTCTTATAATTCTCAGCACCTTAGGTATGAGAAGCAGAGGAGGGAACACATACACCGACTGGTACACCCACGGTGTTACCAGAACGTCCACATCTATTGCCTGAGGGTCTCTTGACCTGGCGCAATACCTGTCCCGTTTTTTGTTCAGACGGGACGCCATCATGTCCACCTTTGGTATTTCCCAACGGTTTACAATCATGTGGAAAAAACTTCTCAATGAAGTTTCCACTCTCCCGGGTGGAGGTCGTGCTGAGGAAGTCTGCTTCCCAGTTTCCATTCCCGGGATGAAAAACTGCTGACAGTGTTATCACATGATTTTCCGCCCAGCGAAAAGTCCTTGCAGTTTCTGCCATTGCCCTCCTGCTTCTTGTGTCGCCCTGTCTGTTTACGTGGGCGACTGCCGTGATGTTTTTCCCACTGGATCAATACCGGCTGACCTTGAAGCAGAGGTCTTGCTAAGCTTAGAGCATTATAAATTTACCCTTAGCTCCAGTATATTTATGTGGAGAAAAGTCTCCATACTTGATCACACTCCCTGGAAATTTTTTCCTTGTGTGACTGCTCCCCAGCCTCTCAGGCTGGGCTCCGTGGTTACCAGCATCCAATCCTGAATGCCGAATCTGCTGCCCTCTAGAAGATGAGCACTCTATAACCATGACAGGAGAGACACCCTTGTCCTTGGATATTGGGTTATCCGCTGATGCATCTGAAGATGCGATCCGGACCATTTGTCCAGCAGATCCCACTGAAAAGTTCTTACGTGAAATCTGCCGAATGGAATTGCTTCGTAGGAAGCCACCATTTTTACCAGGACCCTTGTGCAATGATGCACTGTTTTTAGGAGGTTCCTGACTTGCTCGGATAACTCCCTGGCTTTCTCTTCCGGGAGAAACACCTTTTTCTGGACTGTGTCCAGAATCATCCCTAGGCACAGCAGACGTGTCGTCGGGATCAGCTGCGATTTTGGAATATTTAGAATCCACCCGTGCTGATTGTAGCAGTATCCGAGATAGTGCTACTCCGACCTCCAACTGTTCCCTGGACTATGCCCCTATCAGGAGATCGTCCAAGTAAGGGATAATTAAGACGCCTTTTCTTCGAAGAAGAATCATCAATTCGGCCATTACCTTGGTAAAGACCCCAGGGTGCCGTGGACAATCCAAACGGCAGCGTCTGAAACTGATAGTGACAGTTCTGCACCACGAACCTGAGGTACCCTTAGTGAGAAGGGCAAATTTGGGACATAGAGGTAAGCATCCCTGATGTCCCGGGACACTATATAGTCCCCTTATTCCTGGTTCGTTATCACTGCTCTGAGTGACTTCATCTTAATTTGAACCTTTGTAAGTGTTCAAAAACAAATTTTTAGAATAAGTCTCACCTAGCCTTCTGGCTTCAGTACCACAATATAGTGTGGAATAATACCCCTTTTCTGTAGTAGGAGGGGTAATTTAATTATCACCTGCTGGGAATACAGCTTGTGAATTTTTTCCCATACTACCTCCTTGTCGGAGGGAGACTTGGTAAAGCAGACTTCAGGAGCCTGCGAAGGGGAAACGTCTCGACATTCCCATCTGTACCCCCGGGATACTACTTGTAGGATCCAGGGGTCCTGTACGGTCTCAGCGCCATGCTGAGAACTTGTCAGACGCGGTGGAACGCTTCTGTTCCTGGGAATGGGCTGCCTGCTGCAGTCTTCTTCCCTTTCCTCTATCCCTGGGCAGATATGATCTTATAGGGACGAGAGGACTGAGGCTGAAAAGACGGTGTCTTTTTCTGCAGAGATGTGACTTAGGGTAAAAAACGGTGGATTTTCCAGCAGTTGCCGTGACCACCAGGTCCGATGGACCGACCCCAAACAAGTCCTCTTCCTGTATACGGCCATACTGTGCCGTTTGGAATCTGCATCACCTGACCACTGTCGTGTCCATAACATCTTCTGGCAGTTATGGACATCGCGTTTATTCATGATGCCAGAGTGCAAATATCCCTCTGTGCATCTCGCATATATAGAAATGCTCTATAGTCAATAAAATACTGTCCCTGTCAAGGGTATCAATATTTTTAGTCAGGGAATCCGACCAAGCCACCCTAGCTCTGCACATCCAGGCTGAGGCGATCGCTGGCCGCAGTATAACACCAGTATGTGTGTATATACTTTTTATTATATTTTCCAGCCTTGTCAGCTGGTCCTTGAGGACGGCCCTATCTATAGACGGTACCGCCACTTGTTTTGATAAGCGTGTGAGCGCCTTATCCACCTTAAAGGGTGTTTCCCAACGCGCCCTAACTTCTGGCGGGAAAGGGTATACCGCCCATAATTTTCTATCGGGGGGAACCCACGCATCATCACACACTTTATTTAATTTATCTGATTCAGGAAAAACTATGGTAGTTTTTTCACATCCCACATAATACCCTCTTTTGTGGTACTTGTAGTATCAGAAATACGTAACACCTCCTTCATTGCCTTTAACGTGTGGCCCTAATAAGGAATACGTTTGTTTATTCACCGTCGACACTGGATTCAGTGTCCCTGTCTGTGTCTGTGTCGACCGACTAAAGTAAACGGGCGTTTTAAAACCCTTGACGGTGTTTTTGAGACGTCTGGACCGTACTAATTGTTTGTCGGCCGTCTCATGTCGTCAACCGACCTTGCAGCGTGTTGACATTATCACGTAATTTCCTAAATAAGCCATCCATTCCGGTGTCGACTCCCTAGAGAGTGACATCACCATTACAGGCAATTGCTCCGCCTCCTCACCAACATCGTCCTCCTACCTGTCGACACACACGTACCGACACACAGCACACACACAGGGAATGCTCTGATAGAGGACAGGACCCACTAGCCCTTTGGAGAGACAGAGGGAGAGTTTGCCAGCACACACCAAAAACGCTATAATTATATAGGGACAACCTTATATAAGTGTTTTCCCTTATAGCATCTTAATATATATATAAGCATATCGCCAAATTAGTGCCCCCCCTCTCTGTTTTAACCCTGTTTCTGTAGTGCAGTGCAGGGGAGAGCCTGGGAGCCTTCCCTCCAGCCTTTCTGTGAGGGAAAATGGCGCTGTGTGCTGAGGAGATAGGCCCCGCCCCTTTTTCGGCGGCCTCGTCTCCCGCTCTTAACGGATTCTGGCAGGGGTTAAATATCTCCATATAGCCTCCGGAGGCTATATGTGAGGTATTTTTAGCCAAAATAGGTATTCATTTGCCTCCCAGGGCGCCCCCCTCCCAGCGCCCTGCACCCTCAGTGACTGCCGTGTGAAGTGTGCTGAGAGGAAAATGGCGCACAGCTGCAGTGCTGTGCGCTACCTTTAGAAGACTGAGGAGTCTTCTGCCGCCGATTCTGGACCTCTTCTTACTTCAGCATCTGCAAGGGGGCCGGCGGCAAGGCTCCGGTGACCATCCAGGCTGTACCTGTGATCGTCCCTCTGGAGCTGATGTCCAGTAGCCAAGAAGCCAATCCATCCTGCACGCAGGTGAGTTCACTTCTTCTCCCCTAAGTCCCTCGTTGCAGTGATCCTGTTGCCAGCAGGACTCACTGTAAAATAAAAAACCTAAGCTAAACTTTCCTAAGCAGCTCTTTAGGAGAGCCACCTAGATTGCACCCTTCTCGGCCGGGCACAAAAATCTAACTGGCTTGGAGGAGGGTCATAGGGGGAGGAGCCAGTGCACACCACCTGATCCTAAAGCTTTACTTTTTGTGCCCTGTCTCCTGCGGAGCCGCTATTCCCCATGGTCCTTTCAGGAACCCCAGCATCCACTAGGACGATAGAGAAAAACAGTATTATGCTATGTGAGTATCCTCTCTTTTACAAGTTCACTGGGAGGATTTTAATAAAAGAATCTGATTTTAAGAAACTCCTGTGTTCCGATCTCGCTTGGTGAAATATCCATACGCATATACCTCATTGATTGGAGGGGTATATAGAGGTAATTAGACTACAATAAGGTGACCCACATGGGCATAACGGATTTATTATCATCTATCCACTATCCTAAATAACCCTTCAGATTCATCCCTGCTGGGTGAATAAACCACATGCATATACCTCATTAATTTGAGGGGTGCATAGAGGTAATTACAACACCATAAGGGGATTCCCTCCACTTTCTACTCACTCCTTGGGAAAACTATATGGTCTTTTTTCTGCTGGGTGATTTTAATCCACTCGTATATACCTCATTGGTTTGAGGGACTGATAGAGGTAATTATATTTCCATAAGGTGACCAACCTGGGTGTTCTGGATCTATCACCTTTTGGGAAATAGCCTCGTTTTCATCTTTTTGTTATAAGAAGTGGAAGTGTTTCAAATATACTACACCATGATATATTTATCTTTTTCTTTTTGAGGATCAAATTGAACAGAAAGGAGCGCCATTTCGCATTTGACACATTTGTATCTTTGGTGGTAGAGCTGCAATTAGCAATGCTCTAACTCAGTGGTTCCCAAACTGTGTGCCTGGGTACCCTGGGGTGCCTCAGGACACTAGCAGGGGTGCCTTGGATTGGTAGTCCAGGACCAATTCAAACTATTTTTGGTCAAATGTAATAGGACAAAACCAGTGCTTTTGGCTGCCAATTATAAAATATGAGGACAAACAGAAGCAAATATTGTCCCGCACCACACTAAAGAAACTAAGGATGACACATAAACATCATTTAAATAAGAAACTTTTGGCCTAGGGGTGCCGTGAAAAAATTCTCATACTCTGGGGTGCCATGATTCAAAAAAGTTTGGATACCACTGCTCTAACTACTGACGGGTTGGGTTTGGGTGACCGGCAGCGGAGGGGGCGCATACCGACGCCAGGGTTCTATTCCCACTCTATGGGTGTTGTGGACTCCCACGAGTGGGAATAGCCCCTGTTAGTCAGCATGCCGACTGTTGGGCCCTGAATCTTCCGGGATTCTGGCGTCTGTATAGAGACCGTCAGTCGGGACAACTACATCCCCTACTGACAACACCATCGAGAGGTGATATAAATGGTGCCTGGAAGATAAAACTTTGACATCTGATGCTTGAAAAAACAAAGGGGGAGATTTATCAAAGCTTGGAGAGAGACAAAGTAGTAACCAATAAGCTTCTGTCATTTTGCAAACACGGACTGCAAAATGGCAGGTAGGAGATGACTGGTTCGTACTTTATCTCTCTCCACTTTATCTCCCCCATAACATACTCAGATGAGTGAGGCTTCACCCTGTTCCCTACATCAGGCCTTGTTTATGAGTGGAGAATGCACAAGGAAACCTAAAGTGTGATCCTGAATGCCTGGTTCCTACTGTGAAATATGGAGGTGGATCTGTGATAGTTTGAGAACCAATATCTTGGTAATGCAGGTTCTATAATTAACCTAAAATTACTGCTGGCAACAACATGGATATTTGAAACAACCAGATACATTCCATGGTCCAGACCATGTTTCCCAACAATAATGCAATTGCCCAGAATGACAATGCCCCTGTACATACTGTCTTAAGTTGAGGGGCATGAAGATAAAGTTCATAATGTTCCCTGGGCAGGATGTAACCTGAAAAAATTATTTTTGAAGAAGTTTACAGCAATCCACTAGAGCACTAATCAGAATCTATTTCAAGAAGGATACACGCTGCACTACAGACTTTTGGTGTCCCAACTCCATAAAGAAATGTGTATCTACAGTATAATTCTTGTGTTACTGTTTATTGCTATTATGATAAAGTTACTAATATTGATATTTTTTTAGTTATCACTCAATTCTAATCCACACAAACAAATCTGCATGTGAAATTAATATGGAGATCCCCTTTAAGGTCTCATTCATATGGTGCCCATACACTTGTGAGATAATCGGTGCTAACCTTCGATTTCAACTGGATCTGTGAGAGAAATCAAAGGATTGTATGCACATTTTAGGTACCGTGCGATGCGATGCGCGGGCACGCCGGTCGAATCTCGCGTCTCAAGATAGTATGGCTGGACTTAATATTTAACGAATCGCAGTGCGATCGCATGTGTTTTAAAAACACGTGATATATCGCACTGCGATGCACGATGGGCACCCGCCGGGAGCGGACGGAGACCGCTCCCACTCGGCGGTGACGTGCCCATCACGTGATTACCATGCGATCTATCGCATGATCGCACGGTAATCACTTTGGCAGTTCAGGTGCGGTTTCATCGCACCTGACCAGCCGGTGCGATGCCCCGCGATGACGCGTTGCGGGGCATCGCACAAGTGTATGGGCACCATTACATATAAAGTTGGGCATACACCATACAATTATCTGGCAGATAATCTGCCAGATCTGGCAGGTTGTAATGAAACTCTGGTAATGGGTGATAGCAAATGACAATTGACCATTTGCTATCGGACACTGGAAAATGGACAAAACCTGTCCGTGATGTAACCAATTTGTATGAATGACAGTTTTTGTCCATTTTCCAGTGTTTGGGAGCAAATGGTTGATTGTCATTTACTCTCATCTAATACCAGATTTTCATTCCAACCAGCCAGATCTGACAGATGATTGTATAGTGTATGCCCAGCTTAAGCTGGGGAAACAGTTAAGGCTGGGTACACACTATGCCAGTGATGGGGAACCTTGGCACGCCAGCTGTTGTTAAACTACACATTCCAGCATGCCCTGCTACAGTTTTAGCATGGCCAAATAGCAAAACTGTAGCAGGGCATGCTAGGATGTGTAGTTCAACAACAGCTGGAGTGCCAAGGTTCCCCATCACTGCACTATACAATATATTGAAAAATTATACATCGCTAGTGCATCGGCTGGTGTGCACAGCGGATATATATGTGAATAGCGTCATTCACAGACATACTGTATCACATTAGCCCTTCAGCACGGCAAATGACGATAGATCTTGTAGATATATGGGGACATCTGCCTCTGTGTATAGGCAACCAACCAGTTATGTTGATCACAGGAGCAACCGACAAGGAAATCACAACTGGCAGGACAAATTTAAATACTCACCCAGTTGTGATAAATGGCCGGACATATCGAATGGCTGATTGGTAAGTGTGTATGTTTAACAAATTGGTCGACAGGTCAGCAGGGCAGTTGGCCGACCAGGGGATACCTAGCCTTAAAATGCACAAAAACTAATTAGCACTATACTGAATTTATAATTCCTTATTTTGGCTGGTCAAGAAGATAACAATAACATATATCAGTAACAATAACATATATCAATAACATATCCGTACAATTCAACAATAAAAAAAAGGAAACAAATTAATGGTAAAAGTATAACATGAGGAGATCTAAAAGGTGTAACAAGAGGAAGTTTTTAAGAGAGTGGATAAAGGTACAGAACAAATAGGAAGAGGACAATGATGTCCTAATCAACGTACAATGGAAGACATTGGCCAGTGGTTCCCAAACTTTTTTGAATCAGAGTTCTTTTTTACGGCACCTCTAGGCCAAAATCTTCTTATTGAGAAATTCAGGGGGAAAAAAATATTAAATTAAGTAAATTTATGTGGTGAGAGACAGGATTCACTTCTACTTGTCCACATAATTTATAATTGGAAGCAGGATTGGACTGGCCCAAACAGGGAAATCCCAAGTAGGCCACACTGCCTGAGAGCCCCACCCCCTCCTCTAGGGGTAGAGTAGGATCATGGATGAACCTGGGTGTTTAGTATGTTTCTATGGAAACTACACTAAGACTAGCCCTACTGCCAATCAAGGTGGGTAGTCCTGACCCCTTTATAAAGGGGTCCTGTTCTTTGCATGTCCTCTCTAGTGGTTGGCAAACTCCCTCTGTGGTGGCTGACCACATACCCTTAAGGTTGGGCCCCTAACACTATATTCCCTGATGGGCCCTTCATGTCCCAGTCTGACACTGACTGGAAGCCACAAGCACTGGTTTTGTCTATTACATTGGCCATAAACAATTTGAACTGGTGCTGGACCAACAACCCAGGGCACCCCTGCAAGTACCCTAAGGCACCCAGTTTGGGAAACACTGACAAAGGGGCACCCCTGCAAGTACCCTAACGCACCCAGTTTGGGAAACACTGATGTAGGGGCACCCCTGCAAGTACCCTAACACACCCAGTTTGGGAAACACTGAATTAGGGGCACCCCTGCAAGTACCCTAACGCACCCAGTTTGGGAAACATTGATGTAGGGACACCCCTGCAAGTACCTTAAGGCACCCAGTATGGGAAACACTGAATTAGGGGCACCCCTGGAAGTACCCTAAGGCACCCAGTTTGGGAAACACTGACAAAGGGGCACCCCTGCAAGTACCCTAACGCACACAGTTTGGGAAACACTGATGTAGGGACACCCCTGCAAGTACCTTAAAGCACCCAGTTTGGGAAACACTGATGTAGGGACACCCCTGCAAGTACCCTAAGGCACCCAGTTTTGGAAACACTGAATTAGGGGCACCCCTGCAAGTACCCGAACGCACCCAGTTTGGGAAACACTGATGTAGGGACACCCCTGCAAGTACCTTAAGGCACCCAGTATGGGAAACACTGAATTAGGGGCACCCCTGCAAGTACCCTAAGGCACCCAGTTTGGGAAACACTGACAAAGGGGCACCCCTGCAAGTACCCTAACGCACCCAGTTTTGGAAACACTGATGTAGGGACACCCCTGCAAGTACCTTAAGGCACCCAGTTTGGGAAACACTGAATTAGGGGCACCCTGCAAGTACCCTAAGGCACCTAGTTTTGGAAACACTGAATTAGGGGCACCCCTGGAAGTACCCTAAGGCACCCAGTTTGGGAAACACTGACAAAAGGGCACCCCTGCAAGTACCCTAACGCACCCAGTTTTGGAAACACTGATGTAGGGACACCCCTGCAAGTACCCTAAGGCACCCAGTTTTGGAAACACTGAATTAGGGGCACCCTGCAAGTACGCTGAGGCACTCAGCTTGGGAACCACTGACGTAGGGTATATAAAAAAATTGATGAATAAATGGGGGAGTTAGTTTCGAAATGATGCATTTTAACGTGTTCCATGTACTTTTGATGCATTGTACTTTTACCGCTCCAGACTGAAATAACATATTTCTCATGATTTAATTCACACTATCAATAACATATTGTTAAAAGTGAAACACATGGAAAACACATTACTAAAGCACATTTAAAGCACACATTAGTTTAATACATTATTCTCATTTTACCAGCACATATGTGTGAACAAACCCTAAGGGAAATCTTGTAACGAACAAATAGCAAAGTAAATTAAATTTAGGTTGTGGGTCGAGGTGCGGTGTGAAAGGGGTATATTTCCATTTCCCGGGTATTTCAATTTAGGAATAAAGCAGGGTAATTCCCGGTTGAAGTGTAGTGTAACCGAGTTGCCAGGTTGATGCGACCTGGTAAACGTTCACACTATAGAGAGAGGCGACACTAGAGGTACAACCAGCGCTTAGAGATGATCTGATCTCCTGGTGCCACCTCCGCACACGTCATCGCGCACGTCACCAACCCGGCATTTTACTAGGTTGGTGCCACCAGTCTGAAAGGGGTCTCAAGCAGGTCGCACCTGAGAAGGACCGGTGTACAAGTCCTCGGTGCAACGCTCGTTAGAAATGTGACATAGAAAAAATTAAATACAAACTTATCAAGAACAGATTAATTTTTTCCTGCAGGTACTTCAAATATCTACACCTATTATGCTGCACACGTTGGATTCCCACAGTACTGACACAGAAAACTGGTACACCCATCTGACATGATGTTTATTTAGAAAGTTCCTCTTGCTTCCTCTTAGGTGCCAAATATAATAAAACAATTAAAGGATCCTATTTCCACTAATCCTGCAAATCTCTGCTAATCAGGACTCTTCACCCTGAGAAATATGCGTTCTGTGCTATGGTGCTCATACACACTGGGATTTGTAATAAAATAATCTCATTGGCTGCAAATAGCCATGTGTATGGGCAGAATGGGAGTGATGCATCGCTCAGTGCAAATCACCTGTTCCCACATTACATGCAATTTTGGATTCTGTGAGGTGAATACAAATTGGCATAGCAATAGTCTGTCATATTCTGAGTAATAAAGATATGGGAACCTACCACTAAAGCTGTAAATATTAACGGCACACCAGAATAATTAAAAACAATCTGATTTCATTAGTCATCAATATATAAGAAGTGATGAAATAAAGATATGAATTAATCATAAGCAGGCCTTCTGCAAAACTACTATGTTATATGGGAAGACTTAGGGCCTAATTCAGCAAGGGTTGTAGTTGTGCCAAAAATCGGACAACTACAACCCTTAATACTGACATGCGGAAGACGCCCAGCACAGGGAAAGTGCACCCCGCAACCGGGTCCCTGCCCCCCCCTGCTAACATTGCGAGCGCTTCACTAAGCAGCGAAGTGCTCACATATTAAGGGTAGCCCTCTGCTTGCGCAGCCTTGCTGAAAAGGCAGACGGCTACCCGCCATCTTTTGGGTTGCAGCGGCTGCATGTGACGGGCCATGCCCCCCAAACGTTGTGTCAAAGTCCACAAAACGCACATACACAGAAGTGTGGAAATCTGCAAATAGCGATTTCCGCACTTCTACGGGGCTTACTGAATTTGCCCCTAAATCCTCATGGACACAAAGTATACATGGGGCAAGAAGAGACGTTGCATCTTTTCTGATTCTCATTTATGTTTCTGTTTTCCTTCATACCAGAGATTTTCAACCTTTTACAACACACGGCACACTAAACAAGATTTACTATATTGCCAAGGCACACTCAAATATAACAGTGATGCATGGTGCAGTTGTGTGTCCTAGGATGTCAAGTCACAGCTTCTCCATAGGTAACGCCTGAGCCACATCTGAGAAGGCCAGAAGAGCCCAACACGGCCAGGGCCCAATATTAGAAATGGCTCTGCAACCACTAAACCCACCAGTATTGATCTTTCCAGGGCCTCAGTAGCGGCAAAACAATGACGGGCCTGGCTGTGCTTCTATGGCGGCACACCTGGAGACTGCTCAGGGCACACTAGTGTGCCACGGCACAGTGGTTGAAAAACACTGATCTATACATAGCCTGAGGAACCAAGTCCTTTCTACCCTATACTACACAGCTAACAGCAGATTAGTGATCGGTTGTCAGGGATGGGTTGGGGTGACCGACGGTTCGATTGGGAGACCTCCGGTCACCATACCAAAGCCAGGACCTCGGCTTTTAGATGGCCGTGGGGGGGGCGATTGCAACTAAGCCCCTTGCAGGCTCGGTGGCTCTATTCCCACTCTATAGGTGTCACCCAGGAGTGAGAATAGTCCCTGTTGGTCGGCATGCCGACTGACGGGCTATTCAGCGGTTGGGATCCTGCGTCGGTGAAGTCACAAACGCATCCCAGTTGTCATGGATTACAGCACCTCACTGCTTTTTGTACTGTTTCCCAGTTTGGCAGCAGCCATGTCTCTGTAGGAGACTGTCTGCACAAATTTGATTGGGTGTGGATCATAGAGTCGACCACACTTAGGTTGATAATCATTAGGTCGACCACTATTGGTCGAAAGTGACTAGGTCGACACCTGAAATAGGTCGATACAGTCATTAGGTCGACATGAACAAGGTCAACATGGAAAAAGGTCAACAAGGTTTTTAAAAAAAAATTGGTGTCGTTTTCTTCGTAAAGTTACCGGGAACCCCAATTAGCGCACCGTGTCCCCTCGCATGCCTCGCTGCTTCGGGCTAGGTGCCTTACTCTGCTACCGCTGCGCTCGGCACATGTTACTATTCCCATTCATAGTCCATGTGGATCGTAAAGTATGAAAAAGTTCAATAAATGAAAAAAATGTGAAAGACCCATGTCAACCTACTGACCATGTCGACCTATAGACCATGTTGACCTAATGCATGTCGACCAATAGTGGTCAATCTATTGACTATCGACCTAAAGACCGAATACCAATTGGTTGATACCCCCTTGGTCTTAATTGGTGTGTGTTTTATACATGCAATGGATATTTCCTGATATTTGGGGTTATTAGTCACCGAGCCATCTTACACATATCCACACTACACAAATAAAAGGCACGAAGGAGGCGCATGTGGTTTTACTCAAACCCATGGCTCCAGCACTGCAAGGCAGGAATGCTAACCACTGTGCCGTATTGATAAGATGAATTAAAAACAAGATAAAAAATGATGTTCAAGCCAACACTAATAAGTCATTGGGGGGAAAGGGGGGAGGGGGAGGGGGCTAGCGCAGACTACAATGTTTTTAAACTAGATTGTTACAATTTCAGTGAACTCTCTCTAGGAAAGAAGTATAATGTTTAGGGAAAACATTAGTATAGTCTTATATCCTACCAGAAGGCAGTATTAAATACAATAGACCAGGCATGTCCAAACTGCGGCCCTCCAGTTGTTGTGAAACTACATATCCCAGCATGCCCTGACACAGTTTTGCTGTCCGAGACTGCTAAAGCTGTGTCAGGGCATGCTGGGATGTGTAGTTTCAAACTGCGGCCCTCCAGTTGTTGTGAAACTACATATCCCAGCATGCCCTGACACAGTTTTGCTGTCAGAGACTGCTAAAGCTGTGTCAGGGCATGCTGGGGTGTGTAGTTTCACAACAGCTGGAGGGCCGCAGTTTGGACATGCCTGCAGTAGACTATGCCCTGTGCCAGAGAGATAATTGGCGATCACACCCCCCATTTTACGAGTAGTATGCCTCGTGGGGAAGGGGTATGACAATATTGATACCAGAGAAAGCCCATGCTATGATGCCCCTTCCCACATTATATACATTATATATTACAAATTGGACACAAATCCTCTTTGTACTACATTCATGCACTTAACTTGAGAGCGCGTTGTTATTCCGTTACAATACCCTTTATTAAATAACACATTTCAACATACTGCCATACCCAGGATTCAAACCTATAACCTGTTGAATTCTAATTAAACACCCTACTCATGGAGCTATTTGATCCTGCATAAAAACTATGAACACTACTGTATATGAAGCTACTGGTAATTTATAGAAAAAAATAATCAGCATTGCAATTGAGCAGATCTCTGTAATGTGCAGCCACACATCCGATCTCTTCTAGCCACAAAATACATAGATCTGCTGAGCCACAATGCTGATAATTTTTTTACAAAGTACAAGGTAAATTGCAAATAGTTAGAATTCTCTAGCTTTCTACGCAAGGGCAGATAGCTCAATGAATAGATTGTCTGACTGCAATGCCACAGGTAATAGGTTCGAATCCCGGGTATGTCAGCATCTTGAAATGTAATAAAGGACAGTGCGACTGAATAAAAAATAAATCTCAAGTTGAGTTCATGAATGTTGTATAGGTATTAATGACCGAAGGGGTTTGGATAGGGCATAGGGGCGGTCAGGAGATGCTGAGCTTCAAAAACAAGTGCTGCCAACAGCGCCCCCCTACCCTGCAGCACTATGTGCAGTGCCCCTTCCGCACACACCTAGTTAGGCCCTGATTCAGAGTTCCCTTTTAATGGTAGTAGCCCTATAACAGAAATAACTTCATTGAGGGCAATTGTTGCTCTGTTCATAATCAGCCACCGGCATCTGCATTTTAACTCGCAGCCCCAGGAGGTGGCGAGATGAAATGTGAAAAAAGTTACCCGTTTAGGTGCCCAAATGGCACTTTTCACATCGTACCCCACATTTTGGTCAGGTTTAGACATTTTACTCAGCTAAACAGAGTCTGTATAGGTGCGATAAGCGCATATAAAAAAAAACTATTGAATTGCGCCTCCTCTCCCCCCCCCCCCCCCCGATCTCCTGTCACCAACTGAAATGCCCCCACTGACCGCTTTTCACATACATTTTTATCATAATTCGGACCATAGTAAATATTGGAAATGTCTCAGAATGAAGGAGAACTCCAGTCTTCATTCTACGTTTGGGTGAATCCTATCTTCTTTCACACCATATTCTTCCAGGAACCACAAATCAAAGGAGTTGTGCACCCTGGCTCCATCAGTTCTCCAAGACACTGACTGAGGAGAGGAGGGATGGTTTTGTCTGAAAACTAGGGGGAGATTTAGAAGAGCTTGGAGAGAGATAAAGAACAAACCAATCAGCTCTTAGCTGTCATTTTTCAAACACAGCCTGTAACATGAGAGTTAGAAACTGATTGGTTAGTACTTTGGGGGAGATGAATGAATGGGTGCTATGGAGTTTTCCGGTAATGTGCACTTTATGTGCTGCAGATACCGCTTCACGCCATATATGAATATAACAAAGTGAACAAAATGAGGCGGGCGATATGCTCCTACTTGTTCTACATGGCACTAAAGTTGTGTTCAAATTTATGAAACAGGAAAATGGGGTGGTTGTGAAGGAAATGGCGCTACCTTTACTAGGGGTGAGGGTGAAGATAGAGATCCAAAGTATACTTGGCAGAAACAACCAGTATAAGGTTCTCTATCCAGTTGGTGGCACTGGCCTTTTCGTGCAGTGTAACTTTCGATTTCACCAGCTCAGCCTGGTGCTGCAGCAGCTCCTTCCTCTTATCCCTATGCAATGTTCTCTTGTTGCATTTAAATAAAGTTTGTGTGTTTGCTTTCTTTGTTGATAAGGAGTGAGGACGCAAGCACCAAATAACACCCGCAGGTGCTGCTGAAACCTTTTGACTGGCATTTGTGCAGACTGCCTGTAAGTGCCGGTCAGAGCTGCCGAAAAAGGCAAAGTGCACTTCACTGGAAAGGAGAATTAACAATCTCCCTCTTGGTCAAATAAACTGATAAAACATTGAGGGTCATTCCGAGTTGATCGCTCGCTAGTAGTTTTTAGCAGCCGTGCAAACGCATTGTCGCCGCCCACCGGGGAGTGTATTTTCGCTTTGCAGAAGTGCGAACGCTTGTGCAGCAGAGCGCCTGCAAAATCTTTTTGTGCAAAACAAGACCAGCCCTGGACTTACTCTTTGTGTGCGTTGATTCTAACGTTGGAGGGACGGCTTTTGACGTCACACACCAGCCCAGCGTTCGCCCAGCCACGCCTGCGTTTTCCCTGGCACGCCTGCGTTTTTCTAAGCACTCCCTGAAAACGGTCAGTTACCACCCAGAAACGCCCACTTCATGTCAATCATCCTGCGTTGTGCCATGCGACTGAAAGCTTTGCTAGAACCTGTGCAAAACCGCAAAGAACTTTGTACCGGTACATTGCGCGTGCGCATTGCGGTGCATACGCATAAATGACGATTTTTAGCCTGATCGCTGTGCTGCGAACAACGGCAGCTAGCGATCAACTCGTAATGACCCCCATAATACGGTAATACTGTGTCTGGACCTGCTTCACCACAATAATGGGCGAAGCAGGTCCAGACAATTACAGATCGTTACACGCATGATCATACATTTCCCCCTTTATCTTTCCCTACTTTATGTCTCTCCAAGCTTTGATAAATCTGTCCCTTATTTAGGGGTCTACTCATTAAACAGTGAAAAGTGTGGAGAAGTGTGCCAGTGGAGAAGTTGCCCATGGCAACCAATCGGCATTGAACTAACATCTATAATTTGCATACTATGCAATTGTACGAAGCAGCTGATTGGTTGCCATGGTCAACTTCTCCACAGGCTCACTTCTCCACGCTTTTGACTGCTTCATGAATAGACCCCTAAATTCTTCTTTGATCATAATACAGTCGCATTACATACGTGCTTTTATCAAATCCTAACTTATATGAGCTACATAAGAAAAACAGAACAGGAGAAAATACACTTGTCATTGCAGGTTATTGCCAGAAATCTTCAGGCACGCAAAGCAAATCCCCACCCAGCTCTCGGAGCAGCGATAACACATAGGTCTGGGAACTTATCCCGGATCCCATGTGTTTTCGTCTGAAAATGGAACATAGGATAGCCCAATAATGACCATCAGGTAAAATTGCGATATTAGCCCATTTTTTGGGGCCAAAATATTTTCGTGGCTAACAGGATACCCCCCTAAAAGATTTTGGAATGTTAAACCCTACTGATTATGAATTCACTGCATATTTCTTGTTTAAAATATTTTGTAACCTTGTACCAATTTTGTGCGAGTCTATTGGTCCCTACACACTGGCAGATCCACCGCAGAGCTGCCCGACGGTGGATACGGCCGACGGTCAACCCGGAGGCGGGGGGGAAGGGGGGGAGGTGACGGGGGGAGTGAAGTTTCTTCACTCCCCCCGTCACCCGGCTCCATAGCATTGCATGTTAATATGGACAATCTTGTCCATATTGGCCTGCATGCATAAGCGACGGGGCACCAACGATTAACGAGCTCGGGGCTGCGCATCGTTAATCGTTGGTGCCTACACACTGCACGATATGAACGAGTTCTCGTTCATTAATGAATGAGAACGTTCATATCGTGCAGTATTATCTGCCAGTGTGTAGGGCCCTTATGTTTCTTACAGAACTTCTTCTTTTACAACTTTTTAGTGACTTTTTTTTTTATTAACTCCATATATGTAATAGACTCAAAGGCTATTTTTGTCCATCTGTATTTCTGTGCCCAGTGAATATCTTCCTGCTTCCTGTGGCTGAATACACTGGGCACAGAGAGCATCCTGCGGATCTTCTCTTGCAGTGACAGCGAGTGAGAGCTCTAACTAGCAGCTAGTATACTAGTACTGTATCTTTAAACTCTGCTGATACATGTCAGTTGAAATATCCAGGTCACAAGTATGTAGGTTAAAAGGCAACAGTAATGTTGATGATAATAAGTCATAAATATATAATTTGTGTGTTTCGAGTTAATGGTATAACTATTAAGTGGGGCAGATGCACTACGCCTGGAGAAGTGATAAAGCAGTGATAAACAAGGGATAAGTTGACGGTGATAACACATCAGCTCCTAAAGGGGGGTACATACGGAGAGATCTGTGCTTAAAATCTAAGCAATCTGACTAGATTGCTTAGAACTTAAGCACGGATCTCTCGTGTGTATGCGCCCCAGCGATAGCGGTCGCTTACTTCAGCGCTGTGCGAAGTGAGCGCCCCCTCCCCCTAGCTCAGCACACATCGCGCAGAGCACTGAGCGGGGGGAGAGATGTGTGCTGAGCGGTCTGTGATAGATCGCTCAGCACACATCTCTGTAGTGTGTACCTCCCTTAACTGTCATTTCCTCCTTAACATGCCCATCATTACGGGTCTTATCATCCAGTCATTATCACCCAATCAATGCCAATCATTACAGGTTGCCAATCACCTTGCACTTATCACTGCTTTATCACTTCTCCAGGCTTAATACATCTGCCCCACTGTGAGATAAACCCTAGGTGAGGTGTTTACCCTATCGGTTGGAATTCTCCCTATTTAATGACTACGGGGGGAGTCTATTTAAGGAGGATCACAGTGATAAATGTAATTGCATTATGGATTTAGCCGGGCATGCAGCAGAACTTTTTTTTTTTCTTTCAGTTGTTTAAACAAAGCATTCTTTCTGAAACAATCACAGGTAGATTGCTTTTTTAGTATTTAAACATCTATTTGTTTTAACTATTTTATTTATTACATTTTGGATTGTCAGTGGCGCTAGAAATCCAAGTCCAGCCTGGCAAAGCAGGAAGTTCAGCCATACTGCTGCCAGCCAGCATCGCTGTGGTGCCCCTGCAATGGTTTGTTAGTAACTTGCGGCAACTGAAGAAAATCTTTACTATCGTTGTATAGGTTGATGCAAAAGGCAGCACAGCTGTGTCTGAGAATGAGGTAATACCACAGGAGGCGTCTTGATTAAAAAGTGGCCTACTGCCGGCATCTCAGCTCCAATTTCTGAAAACACAGCATCGGATCAGCATTGCAACCATCAGTGACAGCATCAGCTATCTGAGTAAGCCTAAAGTTACTCAGAATGGCCGCCACATCTCTGCTGAGGCCACTAAATCTACATCGGATGAGGCCAATAAATCTACACTGGAAGATGCCGACAGTGACCTCAGTACTCCCACAAAACACGCCTCAATTTTGTGAAACGGTTCCCATCTAATTCCCCAGCTGTCAATCAGGCTGCGGCTTCCCCCACACTGCGTCCGGAACCACAGCAGTATCGCGTCACTTGCACATCATCACATTGTAGTTCCAGCACAGTTTACAAAATATTTGACCAAACTGGTTCAGCATCCGTCGTTGAACCAGCCCCACTGAAAACAGACCATTAAGTCTGCATGCATACATTTTCAGCACAACAAATGGCCATTTATGGACAAATAAAGTGAAAATAATCCTTATTTGTAAATAGGTGTAACTTTGCTTTATGACCTTCATTGCCACGTCCCTAGCTAAACTCAGTAATGAATATGGCTGTGGAAAGATTTAGTGAGCCCATTGCACGCACATGAGACTCTAAAGAGAGCAGAAAGGGCTGTTTGAACAGACATTGTGAGACGATTGTTCCAGCGGGCTTTTGGAGGCACAGAAATGCTGAGTCTGTACTGCGCAGCCATAGTCTCACGTCACGCTCTGAGACAAAGGAAATTCGGGACCACTCACTGCTGCCAAGCGTATGTGAAGCCCAAATACATTTGGCAGCGAGTGACCCACCAAGCTGCCAGACTATTCGTTTCAAATAGTTTTTATTCAAATGCAGCATTCATAACACATAAACAATGTAACCCTGACTACATATATGTATCTGGGCTGAGGGATGAGGACCGGATAGTAAAAAGGTGAATTGGACAATATCTAGGTAAAAAGAATACATAATACACTTAGCTTAAATCCGGAATGTGTCTATTAGTGGGAGTGTAGAAAACGTGCATATGACTGATGCGGGCAGAGCCCAGAGTTACTAACTGGCCGTAATTTCCAGAGACAGTCACAGGTCTTATACACTTGTTATAGAACTATGTGGATAGGTCCCATTTTTTCAATAGTGATGAACTATTCCGCACTTAGCTCATTTCTCACTATCTCTTCCTCTTATCTGGTGATACAGTATATAACGTTAAATGGACAATACTTTAACATTTAAAATGCAAAAGTATGGTAATACAACCAGGTTCGGCAATGGAATGTGAAGGTTGCCCTGTTCATAGCATTTCAGGTCAATAGTGTCTGTGGAATTACATGTCCAGTGTTGGTAAATACGGAACCCCATCATCAAAATTTCAATGGCTACATTTACGTTCTGAAAACAGAAGCCATCGAGCAGATATTAAACTGAAGGTGTGTACACACGGTGAGATTTATCCTTGCGATTTTGACTACATAGTCAAAATAGCCAGGAAAATTAGTGCAAATCGCAGGGTATTAGCCACTTTGCGATACCAATGCAATCCTGATGCGTGGTCCCGCGGGTCGGTATCGCAAGGGTAGATAGACTGCGCAGGCAAGTCAGTTTTGACTATGTAGTACAAAGTATAGTCAAAATGGGCACTTATTAAAATCGCACATAGCCAATATCGCAAGCACATAGTCAATATCGCTCAGTCCATATCGCACAGTCAAAATCGAAGATAGCCCAAATCTCACCGTGTGTATGCACCTTTAGTGAAAGGTATATTTGAAATTGTCAGAAAAGGAAACCATAGAAGGCATAGAGGAGAGTGATGGTGAGATATGGTCATGGTCCGATCAGATACACAATCCAACATGATCACCATCCAATATATTCACAGAGAAGCTGATTCAGCATTAGTTGAAAGTAGATTAACTTGTTCTTGTACAGTAAGCATGTGCAAACAGAGAAGATACAGAGTCATCCCTGCAGGATCTCCCTCAGTGAAAAGTTAAATTGTAGGCAAGTAAGCTTCGGCCTTCACACTTTTTAGGCCCAGATTTATCAAGCCTTGCAGAGGGAAAAAGTACCAACCAATCAGCTCCTAACTGTCATTTTTCAAACACAGCCTGTAACATGACAGGAGCTGGTTGGTTGGTACTTTATCACTGTGCTATTTATCACTCTCCAAGGCTTGATAAATATGGGCCTTATTCTTTGCTCTATGCCCTGCTGAGCTTAACCTATAGCTCAAGATCCTATAGCGAAATTGAGTGTAATATATGGCCCTCTTGAACCCCTTGACGGTTATCAGATTGCCCATCATCAATCTACAATGGAGGCATAATTGTCCAAGTGGTTCTGTTAATATGATACACTCACTGAAGATTAATCTGTAGCAAATACAGGTCTGCTTTGCATTTTATTTTCCTGTTCAATCATTTCAGCATTGTATTTAATAAACCCCCCATCCTTATTATCCATCAGACACTATCCTGGAAATATAACGCACAGGTAAAACATATGATGCCCTCACAGATTGTTATGTACATGTCCAGCAATGACTACTGGTGAGAAGAATGCACAATGCACTGGGTATTTCCAACCAAGTGGGTGCTCTGCAGAAAGACGCACAATAATCCCTTTCATTTCAGCATTTAAGATTAAGCTTGTGACTTTGTACTAGGCTATTCTCAGCACACAGAGGCCCAGAGCCAGTTACACAAGCAGTTTGACAGAATTGGTTCATACTTTTTCTGAGCAAGGTCCAGCACAGAAACCATCATTAAATTGATTAGGCAATAAAGACCACTGACCATGTCATTTGATTTTAAGGTTAAACAATTTACATACATTTTATTATGAGCCCCAGGCCAGTAATTCTAGTGTGCATTTTTTATGTAAATACTGCCTGCAATAATAACATTAACGAGGTTGACATTGGGTTTCAAGGACTGAATACTATACTCCAGCCTGTAAAAAACATAAACTTGATCAACAATATTAATTGGCTTAATTCATGTGGAGGCAGCCATTTTGTAGGCGGAAACAGCAATGATGAGAATGTAGCCAATCGGCTTACTAGGAGCAGTGAGGTGCAGCACAGATGAAGGGGCCAAGTGGGAGGTTTCCTTTTGTACCAGCAGGTTTACACGCAACTAAAGAGCCCTCTGTAGCTTTCATTATGTACATCACCCTAAGAGGTTCCTTGTGTAAGGGAACTCTGTTTCCTCATGTACGTGCACCATAAGAGTACCCTAACAGCATCTAAGGGTTTGCTCATGCACATGAATCCTAAGGGTTTCCGTGTCTACATACACCATAAGGTCACCTTAATGTTGTACATGCACCCTAGATATATACATGCACTTTAAGGGTTTCCTGTGTACATAAACACTTAAGGTGCCCATACACTACTGCGACTTCTCCAAGGGAAGAAGTCGCATATGTCTCCCTTGATCTGCCCAGCAGCTTCTCAGTTGGCAGGATCACATACGATACATCGTGTGCAGTCCATTTTGCATATGATGTATCCCAGCTAAGGCTGCCGGATCCGAGAAATCTATAGTGCAGCCCTTGCAATCTACAGGCACCGATCCGATGAGCATCGGACCATGCATCAGATTGGATTCACATTCGATTTGCCACTTTTAATCCGATTTTTTGGCCTGATGAGCCGAAATCAGATGAATAGTGCCCAAATCGAATTAGTGTATGGACACCTTAGGGCAGGGGTGGGCAAACTACGGCCCGCGGGCCAGATGCGGCCCGTGAACTGAAATGACAAGCGGCCCGACTGGCTGAGCTGCTTGTGATTGCATTGCATGACCTCTGAGCCATGAGCGCTGCTGAGGAAGCCTGGTCATGTTGGGTACAGCTGGCCAGATTACCTGTGATATCAGGCGCTGTTGGGGGTGGAGCCAAAGGCAGAGCGGCAGCGTGGATGCGGGCGGCGTGTGGCGGGCAGTTTGAACACATGCAGCAGCACAGGCACATCACTATCTGGACTCGGGGAAGAGCACCTAAGTAAGGTACATGTTTGGATGGTGGGTGGCAGCGGGAACTGCCTGGCAAGGGGGCAGGGGTGCCCAGTGTGGGGGTGCCAGGGCGGGGGCAGCTGGCATTTCTGTCCAGGGAGGGAATCTGGTAACTTTGTCTGGGGAGGGGAGCTAATTATTTTGTCCACGGAGGGAGAAGATGATAACTGTAAAAAGTTTTTTTTTTTAATTATTATTATTATTATTATTATTAAATGTGATTGTTAGCAAGTGGTGTTTTGACACCTGACTATTCAAT
Organism: Pseudophryne corroboree; assembly: GCF_028390025.1. Lineage (NCBI taxonomy): Eukaryota > Metazoa > Chordata > Amphibia > Anura > Myobatrachidae > Pseudophryne > Pseudophryne corroboree. The sequence goes on from NC_086450.1 coordinate 110,735,167, forward strand.
GTCGGTGGCAGTAGGGAATGGACTCGAAGCATAATCTGCGATAAGTACCCTGCTGGAGCCACATTGTTTTGTGTGTGGCCCTCGAATATTCACTGGAAAGTGTTAAGTGGCCCCCCAGCTGAAATAATTTCCCACCCCTGCCTTAGGGCATACTTGCTATTCTCTAGGAATGTCCAGGAGACTTACTAATTTTTTTCTAAATATATTTTAAAACTGCTAATACAAAAAAAAAACCTCACTAACATAAGCCAAAGTACCTACACACAATTTTTCTGTGCAGTGATTTTTTTTTTTTACTTTGAGCCAATTATAAGATTAGAGAAAATGCTTTACAATCAAGGACAAAGTACAAGTTTTTGCTTTCGCTTTTACGGCTTTTGTTTTTTAACACCTTTTTGTGGAAGGGCCTTACAGGGAAAGAACTATTGCAGAAAAGCAGAAAGTTATTTTTCAGAAATGTTTCGGTGTGATCATAGGAGAGTCATGTTTTTCCAAGGACTTTTTCTGTGTTAAAAAATTAATCATGTGCTTTTAAAGTCTATACCCACAACCAGCTATATAAACACCAGCCAATGAAAAACACACTACAATAAAAAAAAAAAATGTCGCGAGCACTGAAACTATTAAAGATATTTAATGACATTTTTCCCCATGAGATAATATACAATTAATAAACATTTTCACAAAAACAGAATTGAAATCGCTAAAGAAACATCTTGTCAACATAAAATTTCTTCAAGCTGACATTCTTCAAAAATAATCTTTTACACCGGACTCAAGGTATGGAAAGAGTTCCATATATGTTTGTAAATAACACAAGCATTTCCATAGTATATAAACATGTCACCACTATAACTTGCGGGCAGCCATTTTTATGAGAGTTTAGACTATGGTTGATGATAGATTCAAGTGGCCTAAGGGACCTTTTACGTTAGGGGGAGGAGCCACGACACAAGGGGGATGAGCTAGGCCAGCGGGATAGGTCCACTACTATCCACGCCACCAACTATTACCTTTAGTAATCAGGTGGCGAGCGAAACGGGCCACCGAGCCCGAAGCAAGGCCAGCTAAGCGTGGCGAGCGAAGCGAGCCAGCGGGGGTACTTTTCAGGTACCCAGTTCAGCCGTAGCTCCTCCCCCTGGTGACGTGTCTCCTTTCCTAGTGACGTCAGAAGGTCCCTTCTCCCACTCCGATTTAGAACCAACCTTTAGATCAGAGGTCCTCAAACTCGGTCCACGGGGGCTCACACAGTGCATGTTTTGCAGGTAACCCAGCAGGCGCACAGGTGTATTAATTACTCACTGACACATTTTAAAAGGTCCACAGGTGGAGCTAATTATTTCACTTGGGATTCTGTGAGGAGACCTGCAAAACATGCACTGTGTGGGCCCCCGAGGACCGAGTTTGAGGACCTCTGCTTTAGACTATCAGTCCATTAGCACTCTGCTGCTAGGCCATGAAGAAACTCTACAAACGTTCAAAAATACAAATTACCTGTGAATTTTTGTAAAATATATATTTTTGCTCAACCATTACAACAATATAAACTTCAGCTTGACATGAATTCCCCCAAGCGTCACATTCCTCCCTGAAAGAGGGGATTAACACATCGAAGTAGGACTGAAACAATCATCAAATTAGTTTACAAGTGACTTGTCAGCACTGGGCGCAGATTACAGCAGGAAAGCATCACACAATGGCAGAGAACATAGAGACACCCTCCAAACTCGCAAGCCAAACTTTTCAGTATCCACATACTGAGTACCGTTATCAATACATCACACTCACGGGGATGGTATAATTCCCATGTATACATATTACGTGCTGCTGAAATCCATAGTGGACCAAGGGGGAGATTTAAAGCTTGGAAAGAGATAACATGGAGAGAGATAAAGTAACAGCCAGTCAGCTTCTAACTGCCATGTTACAGGCTGTGTTTGAAAAATGACAGGTATGAGCTGATTGGTTGATACTTTGGGGTCTATGTGCTGAGCCTTGGAGATAAAGTACCAGCCAATCAGCTCCTGTCATTTAAAAAAAAAACAACCTCTAACATGGCAGTAAGGAGGTGACTGGCTGGTCATTTATCTCTCTCCACTTTATCTCTCTCCAAGGATTAGTACATAGACCCACATTTCTCTCTCTCTACAAGCTTTGATACATCTCCCAACTCTAAATGGCATAATCAGTAACTGAAAAAGTGGAAACTATGGGGCTAATTCAGACCTGATCGTAGCGCACGGCTACGATCGATCAGCTTCCCTGACATGCGGGGGGACGCGCAACACAGGGCTAGTCCACTCCGCATGTCAGGCCCTACCCCGCCACACAGGTACAAAAGCATCGCACGGCGTCGATGCTTTTGTACCTGACCAGTAGCTCCCTACTAGCGCAGCTCCTACCCGACTCCGGGTCGCAGCGGCTGCATGTGATGTCACACAGCCACCGTGGCCCGCCCCCAGCACGGTCCGGGCACGCCTGTGTTACCCGGACCGTGCCCCTAAAACAGCAGCCCAACACCTGTGGCCCGCCCCCTCCCACCCAGCGAACGCCTCTGCCTCTCAATCAGCAGAGGCGATCGCTGGGCAGAGATGCCGATTGCATGCACCTGCGCAGTTCAGACCTGATCGACCGCTGTACGAAAACACACAGCAGCAATCAGGCCTGAATTAGGCCCAATATTCAGTGAGGATCTACAATGCAGTTCTGCACTGAGAATATGCTGTTCAGCACAACCCTGCTTAAAACGACATCAATGTAATTTTCAAAGAGAGGGAATAATATGACACACCCTTCCCCAATTTTTTTTTTACATAGAAGACTAATCCCCCCCAAAAATACTGTTTTATTATATTATCACCTGCAAAGACGTGATATCATCATGCAAACAATTTCACAAAATAAATGATATTCTCTTGTTATGCTAAACTGCTTCTGTTTTCAGGTTGTCCCTCTTAATAAGCAAAATTGTAAGACCTAAAACCCCCCAAATAATTTTGGGGGCTGTGTTTCAAAGGGGCCTACAGCTGCTACCCACTTGGTTAAATAGGAATTTGGCTGTCAGATGTAACACAATTATTTCACTGTATATATTTTCATTGGGCATGGACGGCTGATTGTTTTACTAAGGAAACCCCTGTCACATCTGAACAAACATGGTACTCTGTAAGCTGTGAATACTAACATTGCTATGTTAATGGCTCAGCCATGCTCAATAGCCTCAGAATGGAGGTGTGAGGCCATCAATACTAATGAAAGCCAGTGAAGAATGCCTCTTGGCGACAAAGAAGTTTATCCTTATGAAACTGAAACAGATAAATATAAAAACACAACAAAACCATTGTTTGCAATAAGTAAATACAAGGCTTCTTTAAGAACAGACTTGGCAACCTGTGGTTATCCAGCTGTTGTAGAACTGCAAGTACCAGTATGTCATCAGCTGCTGATTCATTAATCCTGCTTTAGGCACCAGAAAAAAAAAGACAAATGCAAATGCCACACGTGGCTTATCGTGATCCCAATCTGCTGTGACGTGTTTATTTAATGGCGAGTGAATACGTTACTACTAGTGTGAGAGTTTAATTGACATGGAAAAAATGCAGTAGTATTTACAGTGTGCCAAGCAAGTTACAGAAGGTGTTCTAGCACCATAACCCACATATGAGGGTGTGTATTACCATAGATAACACTAGAAATCCAGCTTTACGCTCTCATTTTTTTATACCTATTCTTTAATAACTGCTGTTAGTATGTTCTAAGTATATAATACTATTCTTGTACAAAAAAAATACTTTGTAACATCAGCAAAGTGCCAGCCTACATTCTGCTACTGCCTTGCAGAATGACCGGGTCAAATAATAACTGTATCACCCTTTTCCTTTTTTTTTCTTCTGTGTTTTCCTTTTCTTTTGCTAGTTTCATTAGCAGCCACCTATTATGTTGGAGAGGGCTCTGGATAAACAGTGATTGGACAGATGGGGTGCACACATCACGCCTGATGTGCCCAGCACAGACAGCAGTAGCATATGACTGTGACACTCCATGGAACAATTACTAGAACCAGTGATGCAATATTAGCATTTACTATAAACGTGACTTCAGTACAGTACCAGGTGGAAACCCACATGCCAGTCCATGCTGGGTGACAGTTGCAGCTTATCACCACATTGTGTGGACCTGTTGTAAGGTCCTACTAAGCTCCTGCTAATAGCACTGTGGCTTCTGTCAATCAGACTTGTCCTGCATTTGTACCACATCCTGGGCTCCCACACTTCCAGGCTTAGAAACGTGTACAGAATCACAATCACATCACAGTAACCTACTGGACCCAAGTACACACAAAGTGCAGCTGCATTACCAAGATGAAAGTTAATATTTGATAAAACCACAGAGGACTTGCAATAGACACCACACCTCCAGACTCACAGTAAGTGACACATTGTCACCTTGGGCACAGGATACTGCCTCTAAATCTCAGTGATACTCATCTCCACATCCTCTTTCTAAAGTCAGTGTCTTTCAATTTAAAGAAGTGACACCCTACAGATGTTAATGAAATGCAGATTTCTAGTGCCCCCTCCCCTTATCCCCCACTACTGATCGGAGACAGCTCGTCCAAGCAGTGACTTTTATTTTTTTTTACAGTATAATAATATCTCCACATGGGACAACATGCCGTTTTCTTACACTACAAAGGAATTCCCAATTGAAAGGGCTGAAAGGATCCAGTAGAAACGTGCTTAGCTGAGCCACCCCTTGCAAACAACCAGACAATGGGGCTTTTCCAAGGCAGCTTCCAGTGCAAATTGTAGTAGAGAGTGCAACAGCAATATACCCTCTACCTATGGACGCAGCAGCAGTAGCCTCACTCAGCCACTGTAACGTTAGGAGGCTGAATGTAGGGACAGCACTTTCTGCAAAGGACAGCCATCAGCACAATGACAAATCAGGGGGTCTTGTCCAAGACCAGCAGTGGTCTGAGCACTCACCAAGACGATGGCAAACCTCTCCTCCAGTTCACCTGGCTCAGGCATGGGCAGCTTAAGGGGCATATTGTGTGCCCTGAAATCAGTCTGGTTAGAATCCATGCTGCCTGCATTCCCCATGATGTGCAGCCTCTGCAAAGGCCACCTCCACCCCTCTCCTCCTGGGCACAGGGATCCGCAAGCCCCCAGCACACAGCTGCTCCAAACTGTCCACCAATGCCTATCCAATGTGGTGATGCCAGCAGCAGCAGTAGTAGTAAGAGCAGAGGCAACAGCTCCCTCCAATACAATAGATCCAAGGCTCCTTCTAGCACAGCGGCAGCTCCTCCACCTTCCCGGCCCCTGGTGCCCTCCAGAAAATGTCCGGCTCGCTTCCTAGAGAAGGGATAGGAGGCACGGGTGGCATCTGCATGTTGCACAATGTGCCTGCACACCAGCTCTCCTCCCAGCCTGGTGCTGCTGCTGTGCTGCTAGTGTGAGCACAAGAATCTCCCCAGCCAGCGTGAGTGCAACATGGAAACTCCCTTTATTGTCCAAGGGAAGACAAAGGCTCCCTCTAGTGATCCTGCTGCAAGCGGTGACTCCGGAGAGGTGAGGCTGGAAGATGTTCCTGGCAGCCCCAGCTAATGTCTCTCACCATTATATAATGCACATGAAGCAGGATTACAGTGAGTGGGGGCAGCAGGCAAGGTGGGGCACTCCACACTCAGCAATATCAGCCAAAATACTACTGACAATGCTAATATGTAATATTATGTCATATTTATTATTATTATTATTATTATTATTAATAATAATAATATTCTCCCAAAAGTGATTTCAAATTAGCATATATACAGTTACACTTAACTTCTAATAGGATATGGGAGCCCATTTATCAATATGACTTGATAACAAAGGTTTCTCACAACAATAGTAAATCTTTTTTTCTGCCAATTCATCCATATACTGTCTGTCAGATCCTGGTGGGGGTACAGTGTATATGGTTTAACTGGTGCATGTACAGTGTGGCTGGAAACCCAGACTTAAAATAGACTAAAATTAATAAAAAAAATAAAAATCAGAAAAATGTTTGTGAAATATAGAAAAAAAGTATTTTAAGAAGGTATACATGAAGAAAATCGCTTTATATAAATATGAAAACAGTTTTTTTTCACTACAGAGTCTCCGCTATGGCCTTCATGCGATGGATCCTTATACCAGTAGCGCTGTCTTTATTGAATAATAGCTAGCTTCCCCATGCAAATCTGTCAGCGGAGACCGCCAGCGATGGCTACTGCAGTTGATATTCAATATACTTTTTTGGAAGGTCATAAATAGACCACTTAGATTTCCAAATGCATAGTCCACACTCCCTCTTGCCCTCTCCTCTTACAGTTGCCATGTCTCCTCGCTGATTACCTCCTCTTACTCCTTCATCTAACCCTAATCCCATGCTGCTCCCCTCCTCGGGAACTCCCTCCCCTCCCATAAGTAGTGGGCTGAAAACACACCCTTTCATCAAAGCTTGCCAGCCTTCCTCACATTCATAACTCATGTCCGCTGTCTGCGCTCCTCAACTCTTCCCAGTTCACCTCCCAATTTTACCCACCAATACTTTAGTCTGTAAGGTATAATGAGCAGGGCCCTGCAACCTCTCAGTTCTCGCCCTGCACTAACTTTGCTTCCAATGTGCTCCAACACACCAGAGCCATAACTAGACTTTTTGGTGCCCTTTGCCAGAAAAAGGATTGCCCCCCCCCCCCCCCCCCCACCCCATATTTCCGATAGGGACATAAGACACACGCCCTCGTGGGGAAGGGGCACAATCCTCTTTATACCACATTCATGCACTTAACTTGAGAGCTCTTTGTTATTCAGTTACAATGCCCTTTATTTTCAATATACTGCAAAAACCAGGATTCAAACCCAATACCTGTTTCATTCCAGTGAAACAACCTACTCATTGAGCTATTTGATCCTGCATAAAAAACTATGAGATTTCCAACTATATGATGCTGCTTGCACTTTGTAAAAAATAATAATCAGCATTGCAATTGAGCAGGTCTGTGTAGTGTGCAGCCACACATCTAATCCCTTGCAGCCGCACACTACATAGATCTGCTCAGCCGCAATGCTGATCATTTTTCCACAAGTTAGCTTCAAATAGTTAGAATTCTCTAGCTTAGAATTCTCTAGCTTTCTATGTAAGGGCAGATAGCTCAATGAATACAATGTCTGACTGCAATGCCACCGGCAGTGGCGTATCTATAAAGGGTGCAGTGTGTGCAGTGCCAGAGTCTACAGCGCATGCGCAGGTCTCTGGAAAAATGGCCGCCGCTGCCAGAGTCTCTAGCGCTCAGACAGAGCACTAACAGCGCTGCTGCCGCCTATGGGACGGGAGAGGAGGGGGTCCACACCCGGAGACTGCACACAGGTCCCCTCCTCTCTAGATATGCCCCTAGGCACCGGCAATGGATCAGACTCCCGAGTATGACAATGGGACTGAATATCTGAGAGCTCTCAAGTTAAGTTCATGAATGTTGTATAATACCTTTTTCACATCGCCAATAACGGGGCCCACCCAGGAATTGGAAACGAGTCATTCCCGAGTGGGATCGGGCATTGGAGTCTACACGCTGCCATCCCAACCCAGCAATATGCCGGGCCGGGTTGCTATCCAGGGTCGGTAACTACAGCGTCATTGGAGCGGAGGCGGTGCTGGAGAGGAGCTGCCTCTCCCTATGAAGTGAACGGGTACTGGGTTGCATCAACCCGGCAACCCGTTCACACTGCACCTGACCCGGTATTCAAACCAGGAATAATCCGGGTTGAATTACCGGGTCAGGCGACACAAGATTTCTGAAGGGACCCTTTCACACTGCACAGTGACCCGTGTTGACCTAACAATATACCGGGTCCAGGGATGTGCAGTCAGGGGAGGCAGTGCCTCTCCTGTGATTAATTATTAAAATCATACAAAGGAGATACTTATGACACATAGTCTGTGTCATAAGTATCTTCTTTATTTAATTGTAATCATTTGATGTGTTTAAATGACTTTGGGAGGCACTGATAACAGTGCCTCCCATAGATAATGGGAACGGGGGCAGAGCGGGGGGCGGGGCCAAGCACTGGGCTGTAAAAGCCCATGAAAAAAGATGTGGAAAGCGGCACTTCAACAAGTGCCTCGCTGACAGGGACACCACCCCCATGTCAGCGAGGCACCTGTGATTGGCCAGCGGATCCAGTGCTGGATCCGCTGTCCAATCACCCACGCGACGCTGGAGGCGGAAGTGACGGTGGGACCCGTCGGCTGTGACTGGCGTTGGAGCGACGGCCCTGAAGCAGGAGTGAGGGGTGAGTTCTCTCTCTCTCTCTTTCTCTCTCTCGTCTCAAAATGTCGCGCAGCTTGCAAGTCCCCGCAGTGCTCACCTCTCCACCTGGCCCTCCGCCTCCAGATCCCGTATCTGCAGCAGGGTGAAATCCTTTTGTCCTGGGACACCGGCTCCGGTGCCGCATGTTGCCCCAATTTCCCCTTCTTCCTGGCGGTGGCACTGACCTTCCCCTTCAGGCGCTCAGACTAATGTTGCCAGGCGTCCTGTCACTAAGCAACGGGGAGCCCCGCTGTCAGTGACTGAGCGAGCCGGGCGTGTTCCTAGTAAAGGGCAGCCCCACACCCTGACCTGCCACAGGGGGGGCTGAAGATCTCTCTCTCTCCCTCTCTCTCTCTCTCTCTCTCCTGTTTTTCCCTCCTCTGTAAGTATTTATTTTCATTTTTACAGGTGCTGGGTGCCCCTATTGGATTCTACTGGACAAGTGGACTTGATTGGCGTGGGATGTAGGTAAGTAATCTCTCATTTTTACAGGTACCCCTATTGGATTCTACATAGACAAGTGGACGTGACCTGCGTGGGATGTAGGTAAGCATGTGTGAGTGTGTAAGTGTGTTTTAATAAATTTTTACTTTCAAGGTGTGTGTGTTGTGTTTTTATTTGGGTATTTTTTGTTGTTGTAGAACTACAGGTACCAGCGGGACCGTTATTTCCCCGCATGCTGATACTTGAGGTTCTCCAAGTACCAGCAAGCGGGGGAGGCTTGCTGGGCTTTGTAGTTCCACCACAAAAAAAATATTCTTTTTTTTAACACTCTTATGGCTATCAGCCCGGCACTCACCGCCCAGGGATGCTGGGGACAGCCCCGGGCTTCACCCCTGGCCCTTGGGTGCCTGGAGGGGGGGACCCCTTGATTTAAGTGGCCCCCACTCCTCCAAGTAACCCCGGCCAGTGGTGACTAGTTGGGGGGGTAATGCCACGGCCGCAGGGACCTACATACATGTGTCCCCCGGCTGTGGCATTGTGTCCCTGGCTAGTGGAGCCCGGTGCTGGTTTTAAAAATACGGGGGACCCCTAAATATTTTGTCCCCCATATTTTTGGAACCAGGGCTGGACTAAGAGCCCGGTGCTGGTTGTTTAAATACAGGGAACCCCTGTCCAATTTTCCCCCCAGTATTTAAACAACCAAGACCGGCTCAAAGAGGCAGAGGCTAGTTATACTTAGGAGGGGGGACCAAACGCATTTTTTTTTTAACCCTTTTAGACCCTTTTTCATTAAGTTAATGGAAGCCCTGGACAACAAAATTGCATTCATGTGCCCTCCCACTTCCTTCCCAGTCCCAAACACTAATTTCCCCTGTCATACCTTCCCCCCTTTGCTCCTTCCAGACTGTCCGTTGTGCCCGGAGCGCAGGGAGACCTCTGGAGCCTCAGCCGCAGTGTATCTACATTGGGGCCTGCGGCCGGTGCTGAAGCCGGGGCCTCGAGTTTGAGAACGGCCCGGACGCAAGCTCCGTGACCGGCCCGCGGAGGCAGAGGGAGCTACGGAGGCCTCCGTCAACCCCACATCTGGTTCCCCCCCCCCGCCTCATACCTGATCTGGAGCAGAGGAGGCGGCGGCAGACCCCGGCCCCCAGCTCCGTGTCCTCGGGAGCTGCAGCAGCGATCTCCTGAACCCGGCGCCCAGACTGATGGCGGCCATCTTGCGGCATCCGGCCCTGGCAGCGATCGTTTCTCCCTGCTCTCTCAGAAGACAGCGGCACCCCAGGATCCTCCAGCCGCTTAGGCGCCCCCTTTGCAGCGGCACTGTGTGGTCCCCCGACTTTCTGTGAACCCCCGCAATTTGGGGCCTACGTGAGACGCAGAGAACGCACCCTGGCTTGGGGACATAGATCCTCTGAAGGGAACCCTCCGGCGTGGGAGCTCCACACGACCTCTCCTGCCTGTTGCTCCCACAGATGAGGACCCACCAATGCTCTGGACTCTTCAGGGACCCACTAGACATCGTGCAGCAACACAGAGTCGCCCTTATCACAGTAAGTGACCCCCCTGTGGGATCTGGGCTGCGGAACCCTTGTGACACTGTGCTTTTAGCCACTGGCTGGGAACCTTATCTCACCCCCCTTTCTGTTTAATGGGAGCCTGACACTCAGGCGCTACAGGGCTCCCCCATCATATGTTTATTTCACTCTCCTATCTCCGGCCTTGACCATTGGAGCCTCATAGATTTCTACAATAGTGTGTCACACTTGACTCCAATGGGATACAGACAGGCTGGACCTCACATAGACGCCCGGTCCTGAGTTCGAGGTCGCTGCTGGTCGGGACTTCCTACTTATTCTGGGTCTATCATAACTCCGTTGTGATTAACGGTGACGTCTGCACCCTGGGCTACCACGGACGGCCACAAGTGATTGCTAATGTTTTTCTCTCTAACTTCACATGAAGATCCACGTATGACAGTCTAGTACGCACGGAACGGCTGGGTGCCCTTTTTGTTATTATACGCTTATTTATGTAGTCATATACACGCTTCCAGTTTTGCGGGCTAACCCTGGCCCTCTGGCTAAACGCTCAACAGTGAATTATTTCTTCAACAGACCGCTTTAGAATGGCCAATAGAACACGCCGGCCCTCCACGGGGGCTTCATCCTCATTCTTTGGCCCCAAACGAGGTAAAAACTCCTCGCAACAGCCCGCCTCACCAAAGGTCAACTCCAACGTCCCGTCTTCTCCCTTAAGGTCAGACGACCCCATTGCTGCTGACTCTGACCAGTATGACTCTCTTGTCCAACGTATAGCAGCAACCTTCAGGCTGGAACTAAGTGCGGCTATTCAGGACCTGAGGTCGGACCTCTCCTCTTTGGGTTCCCATACGGACGCTCTGGAACACAAGACAGACGACCTTTGCAATTATCAGGATGTGGTCACCCAGGAGTTATCCGACCTGCGCTCTGAAGTGGAGTCGCTACAGGAACATGTCGAAGACTTGGAAAATAGGTCCATATGGAACAATCTACGGATCCGGAATGTCCGGGAGTCCGTTGATAATTTGGCTTTACAAGATTACCTATTTGGTTTGTTCCATCTCCTTCTGCCCGATCTCACAGAGGACCAATTCCTACTGGACAGAGCACACAGGGCCCTTCGTGCGAAGCCCCCCCGATCAACCTCCAAGGGACGTTGTCCTACGAATGCATTTCTTCCACGTCAAAGCGAAAGTTCTGGCTGCATGTCGAGGGGTCCCGGCGGTCTTGTACAAGGGATCCGAATTGCTTGTGTTTCAGGACCTGGCTCCTTCCACATTGAAAAAAAGAAGGGAAATGTTGGCGGTTACTAAAGCTTTACGAGATCGGAAGATTCTCTATAGGTGGGGTTTCCCGTTTTCACTCCAATTCTCGTTCAATGGAAGGTCCCAGGTGGTGAAGGCTCCAGGAGATGGACTGGACTCCCTTCAGAAACTTGGTATCATTTCGGCCTCTGCCTAGTCTCCATCCCGTAGTCAAACCCATAGTCCGAAAACATGCGGTCCGCCACAGGCTGAGTGGTCGACTGCTTAGTTGGATCCTGTGGAGTGATCTGTGACTATCTTTGCTGAAATGTTTTTCCGCACTTGTTAATCTTTTCTCTTTCAGGTTCCGGGGTCACTTATGTATGCTGAAATGTTTTTCCGCACTTGTTTAATCTTTTCTCTTTCACCGTATGTTGTCTAATACTTACTACATTGCGTTTATCTTTTTCTTGGCATCTACCACGTTAGGTTGTATGGCTTAATATTTTAACATTAAATGTCAACGGTTTGAACTCTCCTTGCAAGAGAACTATGGCAATACAGTTTTTCAAAAAGCAGAAGGCTAACATAGTCCTCTTGCAGAGACACACTTCAAGACAGTTCATCCGTCCCTGTTCTCTAGAGCTTACCCACAGGCTTTCTATTCCTCCGCAGATAAGAAACAAAAAGGGACAGCGATTCTCCTACACTATAGTCTCTCTTATTCAATTGACCACTCTTTCTCAGACCCAAAGGGCCGTTTTAATATACTTGTGCTGAATCTAGGACAGTCATTCTTGACTGTCGCCTCGGTTTATGCCGAGGCGACAGTCATAGCAATTCTAATATTGCTATGATATGCTGATTTTCATGTTTACAAATGTTTAAGCCAGTTCTTTTTTCTTTTAACCTATAGAAGGGTAATATTAGACCGTCCCCCCCTTTCTTAGCCGTGTGACCCACTGAGCTCTCTGTTTAACGGTAAGATAATCTTCAGCCCCATCTCACTATAGGGGTTTCCCGGCCCCACCCGTGTTTACTTATGTCTGTTATGTCAAGTGATGTCGCCGGCTCAATAGCCAGCGTAATTGTTCTGTGCATTCTATTTGCTGGAGTACTGGTCCACCCCCTCCATCACAGTGGGCCCCGTCTTCGTAGATGGAGCCTTCTAACTGTGATGTTCGTCGAGTCCTTGAGACTTTGACCATATTTTGTTCTACTACTGTCTATAGACCCTTTTTCCTATTTTTCCCCGCTTTTTTCCTAATTTTACTGTCCTCCCTTCTCCCTGTGCACCCACAATCCTGGTGTAGACCTCACAGGCATATTGCCTTGCTGCCGTCCCATTGGTATCCACCATGAGTCTTAATATTTTAACATTAATTGTCAACGGTTTGAACTCTCCTTGCAAGAGAACTATGGCAATACAGTTTTTCAAAAAGCAGAAGGCTAACATACTCCTCTTGCAGGAGACACACTTCAAGACTGTTCATCCGTCCCTGTCCTCTAGAGCTTACCCACAGGCTTTCTATTCCTCCGCAGATAAGAAACAAAAAGGGACAGCGATTCTCCTACACCATAGTCTCTCTTATTCAATTGACCACTCTTTCTCAGACCCAAAGGGCCGTTTTAATATACTTGTGCTGAATCTAGGACAGTCATTCTTGACTGTCGCCTCGGTTTACGCCCCTAATCTGGAGCAGGGTGCTTTCCATAGAGATTTCTTCCCAAAACTGACTGAACTCACCAAGGGTCGGGTGGTCGTGGGGGGCAATTGGAATGCTGTGCCTGACCTTCACTGGGACCGATCCAACTCTAAGAGACCGAGCCCCGCAACGGTTAGAGAATCCAAGAGATTGCCTAACACTATTTCCTCACAGAGCCTGTTTGATGCCTGGAGAGTTCTTTACTCCTCCGAGCGTACCTATACCCATTACTCTGTCCCACATAGAGTCCACTCTCGAATCGACCTTTTTCTAATTGATGGAGGTACCACCCAGGAACTGTCTAGAGCATGGGTTACTCCAGTGGTATGGTCGGATCATCTGGCAGTCTCACTGTCGATGTCCTCTTCGCGGCCTGCACCTTCTTTCTTCCGGTGGAGGTTGAACTCTTCACTCCTCCTGAAGAGGGAATTTGTGGATGTTATGCACACCAGTGCCAGCAGGAATGTACTGGTGTCTGAACGGTGAGGGATGCAAAGTGAACAGAGAAGCCCAAAGGCTAAGAAACTGGGTGTCTCCCTAGTATTAGGAATGCTCAGATGGAAAGAAGCGAGATGTAGTGATTTAATACGTAGAGAACCCGAAATGCTGTTGCTAAGGGCAACAGCAAAACCCTAAAGGGTTACCAACGGGTGTGGCAGTAAACTCCTTGGTCAGAGATGGAATAATAGACACAAGGAGAGTCTCCACAATCCTAGTCCTCACTTGCAGTGCACTGGTTCAGCTTACTGCCACTAAACTGACACCTGAACACCTTGCACAGTGAGAAAGGATTTTGGCAGGCAAGTCTGAGAATACAGCCGCAAACTTGCTAGGTTCACAGAGTAGCAAAAGAACCCCAGCAGGTTAAACGACTGACTCCAGTCTTACTGCTAGGTCTGGATTGGCAGAGTGTAATACCAAATCCCAAGGCCTATTTGCAGTAAGCAACAAACAAATACAAAGTTTACACAGTACTAGCTAGCTTTCAGGAACTGACTAACCAACAAAGATTCAGCAGCATCTGCCTAACCTGAGAAGAAGGTTTATATAGCAGGTGCTGTCCACGCCCCACTCAGACCTCACAGACTGTGACCACAAAAACCAGCAGCGGATCCCCTGCCGTGCACAGAGCCTGTAACCACTGCACAGCAAAAGACCCGAACAGGAGTATCAGCTACGCTCAGGTTACTCAGCTAGCACTTGTCTCCCAGTTGCCATGACGACGTGGCAGCACAGAGCAGGAGACCCTAACAGTACCCCCCCTCTGACGAGGGGTCAAAGAACCCCTACCACCGGGTTTATCGGGGAACTGCGAGAAGAAAGAGCGCAACAGTCTGGGGGCATGAAGATCACAACTGCGCACGCACGACCGCTCCTCCAGGCCATACCCCTTCCAGTGCACCAAAAATGACAGCCGACCCCGAACCATCTTGGAGTCAAGAATCCTTTCAACAACAAACTCCCTCTGGCCACGTATCAGAAGAGGGGAAGGTCTTCCACTGGAAAAAGGATTACTAATCGCCCGTTTTAAAAGGGAACAATGAAATGTTTTATTGATACCCAAAGAACGGGGTAGATCTAACTGAAATGCCACCGGATTGATAACCCTAGTGATCTTATAAGGACCGATGAACCGGGGGCCTAACTTATGAGATGGCTGTCTCAACTTCAAATTCTTGGTAGACAACCAGACGAAGTCTCCTAATTTGAAGCTGCAGGGTCTTTTCCGCTTATCAAAAACCCTTTTGGTCACTAATGACACAGACACAAGGGCTTTCTTCACTTTCCTCCAAATACCTCTAAAGACCGAAACCACAGAGGAACCACCAGGCGTGGAGTCCAGGGGGTCAAAAGAATTGGCCTTAGGATGATGCCCATACACACAAAGGAAGGGAGAGATCCCTGTAGCAGAGTGAGCCGCGTTGTTATAGGCAAACTCCGCCATGGACAGATGAGCCACCCAGTCAGTCTGACACTTGGAGACATAACACCTGAGGAACTGCTCCAAGGACTGGTTCACCCTTTCAGTCTGCCCATTAGACTGTGGATGGTAGCCTGACAACTAGCTGACAGAAATCTGGAGATCGGAACAAAATGCCCTCCAGAATTTGGCCACAAACTGGGATCCGCGGTCAGAGACCACATCAAGTGGCAACCCGTGGAGGCGCACAACATGCAGCATAAATAATTCAGACAGGCGTCTGGCCGATGGCAGCCCAACTAATGGAACGAAGTGCGCCATCTTCGAAAACCTGTCAACGACAACCCAGATGGCTGTCATCCCAGAGGATTTGGGCAAGTCCACCACAAAATCCATTGAAATGTGGGTCCATGGCTTAGATGGAATAGAGAGTGGATGTAATGGGCCAACAGGAACCCCACTAGGAGTCTTATTTCGGGCACAGATGTCACATGCCCGAACCCACTGATCCACATCCCTAGCCACCGAGGGCCACCACACCGCCCTAGATAGCAACTCCCGAGTTCTGGCAATACCCGGGTGACCTGCCGACTTCTTGGCATGGAATTCCAGGAACACTCGCTGTCTTAACCTAGGAGGCACAAACAAAAGACCTACCGGAAGGTCTGGTGGAGCCTGCTCCTGTGCTCTAAGGACTAATGACAAGAGGTCCTGGGTAATGCCCACTTTAATACATGATGGGGACACAATGGGCAATGGCTCCTCGGTGGTCTCCTGGATTGGAGCAAAACTCTGTGAGAGCGCATCAGCCTTGATGTTTTTTGACCCAGGGCGATATGTTATCAAAAAATTAAAGCGAGCGAAAAACAAAGCCCATCGTGCCTGCCTGGCATTGAGGCGCTTCGCTGACTCTAAATATGCCAAATTCTTATGGTCGGTGAGAATTGAGACCACAAACTTAGCCCCCTCAAGCCAGTGTCTCCACTCCTCGAGTGCATCCTTAATAGCCAACAATTCCCGGTTACCCACGTCATAATTCATCTCGGCAGGCGAAAATTTACGGGAAAAGTAAGCACAGGGATGAAGGCGATTATCAGACACCCCCATCTGAGAGAGCACTGCCCCAATACCCATCTCAGAGGCATCCACCTCCACCACAAAAGGACGCTCTGGATCTGGGTGTCGCAGCACCTTGGCCGAGACAAATGCCCTTTTGAGACGGGCAAAAGCCGCTTTGGCCTCACAAGACCAGTGAGCAACATCCGCCCCTTTCTTAGTGAGTGCCACCAAGGGCGCCACTATAGACGAAAATCCAGCGATAAATCGTCTATAAAAATTCGCAAAGCCCAGAAAACGCTGAAGCGCCTTCAAACTAGTGGGCTGCACCCAATCCAGGACTGCCTGTACCTTGGAACCCTCCATTTGGAAACCTTCTGGGGAGATAATATATCCTAGAAATGCGATTTGCTGAACTTCAAATTCGCACTTCTCCAGCTTCGCCCCAAGCCGGTGGTCTCTGAGTTTCTGGAGGACTAAGCGTACATGCTTCCGATGTTCCTCCAGGGAATGGGAGAAGATTAGGATGTCATCTAAGTATACAACTAAGAATCTATCCAAATATTCCCTGAGCACATCGTTCATGAAGTCCTGGAAGACTGCCGGGGCATTACAGAGCCCAAAAGGCATCACCAAATATTCATAATGCCCTGAGTGGGTATTAAAGGCAGTCTTCCATTCATCCCCCTCTCTTATTCGGATTAGATTTTATGCACCGCGTAGGTCAATCTTAGAAAAAATGGTGGCAGTACGAAGCTGGTCAAACAAGACCGAAATGAGAGGCAGTGGATATGAGTTTTTAATCGTGATACGGTTCAATTCCCTGAAGTCGATGCAGGGTCGCAACGAACCGTCCTTTTTACCCACGAAGAAGAACCCCGACCCAACTGGAGACTGTGAAGGTCTGATAAATCCCTTAGCCAAGTTCTCCTGAATGTACTCTGCCATAGCCTGAGTCTCAGGACGTGACAAGGAGCACAACCTGCTCTTGGGAAGCTTAGCATTCGGCAACAAATCAATGGCACAGTCATAGGGGCGATGGGGAGGTAGTACCTCTGCAACTCTTTTGGAGAACATGTCCGCAAAATCTGCATAACATCCTGGCAATCCTGGCAAACTTAGCTGCGAAAGCCTGACTGGAAGGCTCAAGCAACTCCTGAAACAATCAGTACCCCAACTAAGAATCTCTCCAGAGACCCAGTCAAATTGAGGATTGTGGGCCCTTAACCAGGGTAACCCCAACACCAATGGGGCAAAAGTACAGACAGTCACATAAAAGGACAATTTTTCAGAGTGTGTGGCTCCAATAAACAAAGAAATCTGGCTAGTGCAAGAGGTAATTTTACCCTGGGATAATGGTTCCCCGTTTAACCCACAAATCTCAATTTCCGATGCCAAGGGTACTAAGGGAACAGAGTGTTTCAGGGCGAATTGGCGGTCCATAAAAACCCCGTCGGCCCCACTGTCCACAAAGGCCTCAGTCTTGACAGTTTGACCGAGGATCTTCAAGGTCACCGGAATGATAAAAGTCTTCTTGGGAAATTCTGACTTCTGACCTGACAGGATATTTCCCATCACCCTCAGGCCCTGAAGTTTTCCGGCTTTTCTGGGCATGATACTACCACATGACCTTTATTCCCACAGTACAAACATAACCCCTGCTGTCTCCTCCGCGTCTTCTCACGCGAGGAGAGGCGGGTAGCCCCAATCTGCATAGGCTCCTCGGAAAATTCCTCAGAGTCTGAGGTTCCCTTGGGAAAGAAGGAAACCTCGGTCTCCCTTTCAAGCCTGCACTCTCTCAGCCGTCTATCCACCCGAATGGATAACTGCATGAGCTGATCCAAGCTATCAGGCAAGGGATATTGTACCAGTTGGTCTTTTAACTGGTTAGAAAGACCTCTTCGGTACTGGTGTCTCAGGGCTGGGTCATTCCACTGGGTATCATGGGCCAACCTCCGAAACTCCGTACAATAAACCTCAACTGGCCTTCGCCCTTGCTTAAGGATCGAAATCTGAGCCTCGGCTGAGGCCGTCTTGTCAGGGTCATCATACAACATGCCCAGTGCCGTAAAAAAAGCATCAACACTTTTAAGCGACGGACAGTCAGGCTGCAACCCATATGCCCAGACCTGTGGGTCTCCTTGTAGCAAGGAAATCATTATGCCCACCCGCTGAATCTCCGACCCAGAAGACTGAGGCCTAAGCTGGAAATATAGCTTGCAGCTCTCCTTGAAACAAAAGAACTGCGAGCGATCTCCAGAAAAACGATCCGGGAGATTTACTTTCGGCTCCTTAACCCCTGAAAGTACTGCTGCTGCGGGAGCTCCACCAGCGGCCTGCGAGGTGTGCATTTTAATGGACAAATCATTAAATTGTCGAGTCAGGACCTGCACCTGATCGACCACCTGTTGCAAAGTATTTTGAGGGGTATGCTCCATATTCCCACAAAATTTCAACAGGAGTATTAGGCTGCTGAATATGTTATGCACACCAGTGCCAGCAGGAATGTACTGGTGTCTGAACGGTGAGGGATGCAAAACAAATGAACTCACAGACAGACTGGGGAATATGACATTACATACACAGAAGGTGATAGGGTAACAAAATAAACACAAAGTGAACAGAGAAGCCCAAAGGCTAAGAAACTGGGTGTCTCCCTAGTATTAGGAATGCTCAGATGGAAAGAAGCGAGATGTAGTGATTTAATACGTAGAGAACCCGGAATGCTGTTGCTAAGGGCAACAGCAAAACCCTAAAGGGTTACCAACGGGTGTGGCAGTAAACTCCTTGGTCAGAGATGGAATAATAGACACAAGGAGAGTCTCCACAATCCTAGTCCTCACTTGCAGTGCACTGGTTCAGCTTACTGCCACTAAACTGACACCTGAACACCTTGCACAGTGAGAAAGGATTTTGGCAGGCAAGTCTGAGAATACAGCCGCAAACTTGCTAGGTTCACAGAGTAGCAAAAGAACCCCAGCAAGTTAAACGACTGACTCCAGTCTTACTGCTAGGTCTGGATTGGCAGAGTGTAATACCAAATCCCAAGGCCTATTTGCAGTAAGCAACAAACAAATACAAAGTTTACACAGTACTAGCTAGCTTTCAGGAACTGACTAACCAACAAAGATTCAGCAGCATCTGCCTAACCTGAGAAGAGGGTTTATATAGCAGGTGCTGTCCATGCCCCACTCAGACCTCACAGACTGTGAGCACAAAAAACAGCACCGGATCCCCTGCCGTGCACAGAGCCTGTAACCACTGCACAGCAAAAGACCCGAACCGGAGTATCGGCTACGCTCAGGTTACTCCGCTAGCACTTGTCTCCCGGTTGCCATGACGACGTGGCAGCACAGAGCAGGAGACCCTAACAGTGGAACAGACGAGGAAATCACTAGACGAATTTTTCAAACTCAACGTCACCCCTGAGATCTCCCCCACTTTGGTATGGGAAGCTCATAAAGCTTCTATCCGAGGACAGTTTATCTTTTTGGCAAAGGCACAGAAACTCAAAGATTCACAAGCGACTGAGAATCTTGAGCATCAGATCGAAGCTCTTACGAGAAAACATCAGCTGAATCCTAAACGGTCAATCTATAGCAAACTCTTATCCCTTAAAGGACAATTACATCAGATTCTTTCTGCTAAAGACGCCAAAACGATGAGATGGCTACAGCACAAATTTTATGCTAAGGGCAATAAGGCGGACTCTCTCCTGGCCGCCCGTTTATGCTCTCAGAAACAAAGGAGCAGAATACTTTGTCTTAATGATGCTCAGAACAGGCCAATCTATGACCCCCAAAAAATAGCAAATAGTTTCCGGGAATTCTATCAGACCCTATATAATTTGCCTACCCCTGTCGAAACTGCGGATATGCAAAGCCGCACAGATGCGTTTCTCTCTAGCTGCTCGCTGCCAAAACTGTCGGTAACACAACTTCACTGTCTTAATGCGGAAATAACTACCGAAGAAATTGACTTGGTAATTAAATTGCTCAAAAACTCCTCTGACCCAGGCCCAGACAGGCTCCCCGCATTATACTACAAGAAATTCAGGCAGTCCCTTACTCCCCTTCTGAGAGACTTCTTCAATAATATACTGGCCGGATCCTCTTTCGATAATGCCACCACTGCAGCAGAAATAGTAGTTATTCCAAAACCCGATCGAGATCCTACTAGTTGCAGCAATTATAGGCCCATTTCGCTGTTAAATTCGGATCTGAAAATGTTTGCAAAAATCTTAGCCAACCGCCTCGCTGGAGTGATATCCCATTTAGTTCATCCTGATCAGGTGGGATTCATGCCGGGTAGACAGGCCTATGACAATATTAGAAGAGCAATAGACACTATTCAATTTATTAATACCTCTAAAACCCCCTCGCTGGTCATGGGCTTAGACGCAGAAAAGGCCTTTGACCGCGTCTCTTGGCTATATATGCATAGGACTCTGGCCCACTTTGGCTTTAAAGATAACTTCCATCGGGCATAAACGCACTGTATAACTCCCCCACGGCTCGTGTCCTAGTTAATGGTTGTGCGTCGCAACCTTTTACAGTACATAATGGCGGCAGAGATGCCCCCTTTCCCCCCTTATTTTTGCCCTCATGATTGAGCCCCTGGCCTCCAAAATAGGTAGTTTCCCTGATGTATCGGGCATCACTATTGGCTCAAATGACTATAAAATTTCCCTATATGCGGACGATGTCCTCCTCACTGTCTCTAATCCGCTTATCTCCCTCCCCAATTTATTCCAAATCCTACAGAATTTTAGCGACATTTCCAATTTCAAAATGAATGATTCAAAGTCGGAAGTCTTAGATTTCTTCCTCCCCAACCCGCTCAGGCAGTCCTTGGCTTTGAACTTCTCCTTCAAGTGGAAACACTTACATATGAAATACCTCGGAATTTACCTGGCCAAAAAATACTCTCAACTTTTTTCTTCCAATTTCCCCAGGCTTCTCAATTCAGTATCAGCAGATCTCACGAGGTGGTCTAGTCAGTTTATCTCTTGGACTGGCAGAGCGAACGCCTTAAAAATGAATATTCTGCCCCACTTACTTTATCTCTTTCAGGCCCTTCCAATTACAATACCCCCTCATGTATTCACTATTTTGCAGAAAAAAGTATCCTTTTTCCTATGGGCCGGTAGGAGACCTACAGTCCGTCTTAAGACTCTGTTTAACGGGGCTAAGGAGGGAGGTTTGGGGGTCCCCAATCTGAAGCTCTACTATTACGCTGTGCAGCTATCACAGGCCACTCAGTGGCATGTTGAGGGCTTCTCTAGACGTTGGGTACAGATCGAATCTGCACTTATGCAGCTAACTTCGGTTTCTACCCTGCTCTGGATCCCCCGAGCTGAACGACCTCCCACGTTGTCCCTTTTTCCGCCAATTGCTTTGACCCTCACCCTATGGGATAGGCTCTGTAAGACCTATTAGTTGATCTCCCCCCCTACGCTCTGCCCACTATGGGATAACCCCGCATTCCCTGAGGGTCGTGGCCGCAATAGCTTCAGTAACTGGAAGTCTCACAACTTGCTGTTTCTTAATGATCTAGCTCCCTTGCGAGGCTTCCCAGCTTTTACCGCCCTGCAAGACATATTCAAACTGTCGCAACAGTGTTTTTTCCAATACTTGCAGTTGCGTAGCTTTCACTCTGCCTGGTCTCGAGGAGTTGAAATGTGGTCTGGATCTCCCCTGGAGCGGCTCTGCCTCCGGCGGCCGCCGACTAAGGGTCTTATTTCCACATTATATCAGATGATGCTATAACATAAACAACCCCCTTTGGCTAAGCATGAGGTAGCGTGGGAATCAGACTTCGATGAGCAGCTGGGTCCTGACGCATGGACCCAAATTAGACGAGATATGGTAACCTCCTCAATGGCAATCAGGCATAGAGAAAACTCTTATAAAATTTAAACGAGATGGTACTTGGTCCCCTCTCGTCTAAAACGTATATTCCCAGATTCTTCGGGCCTCTGTTGGAGGGGTTGTGGGATGGAAGGCACCCTGCTCCATATATTTTGGGAATGCCCAAAAATCTCCTCGTTATGCTCGCGGTTAAAAGGCTGATCTTTAACATCACTAATGCCAGGGTCCCATTCTCCCCCTCCTATTTTCTTCTCCTGTGGGAGATCCGGGGCTTGGAGAGAGCGGACCAGAGACTAATCTGGCACGTCACCAGTGCAGTGAAGTGCAGGATTGCCTTTCATTGGAAATCCGATACTATTCCATCCATGGCCGCCATTACAATGGCCATTTGGAATACTTATCAGATGGAATTCCTGGCCAGTGTGGTGGAGAGTAGATCTTCCACTTTTTCTAAAACGTGGGCTCCATGGTTACGTTTCCATGATTCCCTTCCCCCCTTTGCCTGCGGTCTGTAGTGATTGGAGGTTAAGTAGGCTCTTCTTTATTACTCTTCAATTGTGTGTATAGTCGACAGAGGTGATGTCTCGTGGCTTGGAAATGGTCCTGACCGTGTTCTTACTCCTAATGTTCTGAGGTCACGAATATGCATATACCAGCTTCCTTTGCTTCACAATGGAGTTTTGTGGCTCACCCCCCCTTCCCCTGCCCTCCCCTTCCCCCCCATCTCTTCTTCCCACTACAGTTTTTCTTTTTTCTTTTTCTTTTCGTTTCTCTTTGTGTCTGTGCAGTTATTGCCCATTATGCATACATACTGAAATGTCTTTGCTGTATTATAAAGGAAAAATCTTTCAATAAACTGTTCTTTAAAAAAAAAAAAAGTACAATATATAATATAAGTATGATGAGCAGGTAGGCAGCGGGCATTGGCGGCATCGGAGTGAGATGCAAATTAGTGGCGGAGGGCTGGGTCAGTTGATGGTGGGCGAGTTTGTAAGCCATTGGCGGTGGCAGCGGGCATCGACTCAGTGGCAGTAGCGGGCATTTGCTCGGCGGCGGTAGGGGTCATAGGCAGGATTCGGCGGAATTATGGCTGTAGTACCTCACCAGCCACTGACCTCACCGCACGCCACTGACCGGGTCGATACTTGGTTATTTGTGCAATGGGAAAGGGGCTTAAGTATTAGCCAAGGAAGGGATGGAGGAAGGAGACAGGGGCAGCCAGGAGATTCTGGCCTTCAAAAATGGGCAAAGCTACAAGTGAGAGTAATTGAAACATAATTGCCAAGTGCTGCCAACAGCGCCCCCTACCCTGCAGCGCTAGGTGCGATGACACATACCTAGTTACGGATTCCTTCTGTCTGCCCTACCCAGACACATGGTCACTGATTGCTCTTGTTATTAACGATTCTCATCTTGTCGTATAATTATTTCACTGTTTGATTTTTGCCCCTATACTGTCTGTTTGATCCACTTTTTATATTACAAACTTTTGTTTATTCTATTATAATTCTCCACGTACGGAGACTTTGTGGCATCATATCAATAAAACATAATAATAATAACAACGATAATAGTATATTTATTATTTTAACAATGTTACCAAGATAACTGGCACATTGGGATGTTGACATTTTGACTACATCCTGGCCTGATATATGCAATAAACGATCCCAGGTGCCAGAGAAGCCACATGTAGCAGAACTAGTTTGTGTTATGCACAATGGACTCGTGTAATGATGTAATGAATCTCCTGGTGTGACCACGTTTCTGCATGAAAGAGGATCTGCGGCACCTACAGTACATGGCTTTATTCTCAGATATGAAGTATGATTCTCATCATTATTTTAATACAACAACTGTGTACATAATATGCATAGATGTTAACTGATGCCAAAACTAGTTATTATATATGTTGGAAAATGATCAAGAACATTTTTTTTGCTTTACACAGAGGTTTTCCTGAAGAACTGGGTATATTTCAAAAGTATATATTATATCAATCAAAGCATTATCATCTGGAGCCCGTCCCTGCGATGTGTTCACGTCAATGCTGGAACTCATGTGTATGTGTGGTCTCTTGACAACACATATGCAGCAGCAATTGCAGGGGAGGGTTCCGTAGATCTGTAGCCCATAGGCTACAACCAGGGCCGGATTAAGCCTTCGGGGGGCTCGGGGCACTAAAGACAGGGGGCCCTCCTGGTTATGCCCCTGTGTGTGTACTCCTCCTCCTGCAACAGCAATTCCCTGTACCCACATACAGAGCTTGATTTAAACCTCATTGGGATCTTAAGCAAGAAATCTGTTTGGGGACCCCCTCCCTCAACTGCATGCAATTTCTCACACACACACACACACACACACACACACACACACACACACACACACACACACACACACACACGCACAAGCACCCCCTCCCCCTTCCCAGACTGTAGCATTCCCCCCCCTTCCCAGACTGTAGCAGGAGAATGTCCCAGGAAATACCTCAGCCCCACTACTACAGACTGAAACACACACTACTACTGTGGTGGCTTGGCGATCTCCCAAGTCCGGACAACCTTGCTTTCTTAACCTTTTGCACTTCTAATCAGCACTACAGTCTGAAGTCTGACTCTCTGTTCAGTCTCCTCTTCCCTTATAGTCCGACTCTGACCGACTCGACTCCGCACTGGGTGTCCGTCTCTCTTCAGTGATGGTAGATGCTAGAATCAAGTGGGCTAAGGGACCTTTTCCGTCTGGGGGAGGAGTCACAACACAAGGGGGAGGAGCAAGGCCAGCGGGATAGTTCCTCTACTATCCACGCCACCAGGTATAACCTTTAGTAATCACGTGGCGAGCGAAGTGGAGCGGAGCGAGCCACCGAGCCCGAAGCGCGGCGAGCGAAGCGAGCCCGCGAGGGTACTTTTCGGGTACCCTGTTCGCCCGTAGCTCCTCCCCCTGGTGACGTGTCTCCTCCCCTAGATACGTCAGAAGGTCCCTTCTCCCACTCCGATATAGAATCAACCCTTCAGTGATGCTGGGAGGAGGCGTGTCCATCCAAACCAGAGAGCTACTGCTGTAGCTCTTAACCATACCTCCCAACTTTCTTCTTCGGGGAAGCGGGACACTCGTGCGGCGAAGCCGCGCGCGCTCCCGAAAAGGGGGCGTGGCCTACGAAAAGGGGGCGTGGCTTCGCGGGAGGACCCGCGATCGCGAGTCACGCCCCCGTTTTCGTCACTGAGGGGGCATGCCCATCGCTCTGTGAGCCGCTGGCATGTCTCCTCTCCCTCTGTCTGCACTGAATAGACGCTGTGCGCATGCGCACAGCGTCTATTCACCGCTGCTCTGCTAAGCAGGGCAGCGGGTGACAGAGACTCCCAACTGCCCCCCCCCCCACCGCGGGACACTGCGGCCCGCGGGTGGGACAGCGGGACAGTCCCCAAAAAACGGGACTGTCCCGCGAAAATCGGGACAGTTGGGAGGTATGTCTTAACCCTTCGTGCAGCTGCCAGCTGCCCACTGCATGACTGTGTGCAGTCAGCAGGGGACTGCTATGTCAGAGGCAGAGTAGCACAGCCAGGGGGTCCCTTGAGATAGGAGTGCCCGGGGTACTTAACCACTGTGCCCCCCCCCCCCTTAATCCGGCTCTGGCTACAACAGGCTATCGCCATCTTCATGGTGTTAGGCTGGGGCCACACATTGCGTTTTAGCTTGGCAGGAAGGAGCTTACACATGGGCTCCTATGCGGACGCTCACACATATGCGGCTGCGCTGCATCCACCGGACCCATACGCAGCATGCTGCGGTTGAACCGGGTGACAGGACGGCTGGATTTTAAGTAGAACACATACATTTGAATGTATGCGTTCACACAGTGCAGCTGTGCCGGACTGTGTTCTACTTGAAATCCGGTCGTGGCACTGGCTGGATGCCGTTCTGCGGCATCCGGCGAAAAGCCTAGTGTGAATCTACATAGTGTTTTTGCCGGACAGGGGGCTCCTGCGAAATGGGTCTGGTGGAAAAAATTATATGTGCCCCCAGCCTTAGCTGCAGGGGCCAACCTCGGGAATGCTTCACATTCCAGAGTTTGGTAAATTTCACAGCATCGCGTCCCCTATAGAAACCTATACTTTTACATATTTAGGGAGACATTGGGGCTGATAGTGTAAAGCTGAATACTCCCGTATGGAACTTGCCACACCCACACAGCACTGGCCACACCCACATGACACCGACCACACCCACACATCACTGGTCACACCTCCTCTGCTTCTTAGTACCTGTATAGACCCTTGATCATTTTTAGCCCAAGGCCTTAATCCAGCCCTGGGCTGCATGTATAATAACCCTGGCTTTTGCCTGGGGGCAGGCCCAATAAGTGGCTGCATTAGGGCACAACGTCACTTTCTTTGACCATGGGGTGTGTCTGTCTCTGATGATTTGATTGGCAGTCATTATCAGCGATGTCACTGGTTCATGTGAATTACTGAAATTTTATTAATATGATTTCAGCCCATAAAATGTCTTATTTCAACATTTGTCACTGATGGCCCTATCAATCCAAGCACTGAGGGTTATATTTACTAAAGCTTCTAAAAAAGAAAAGTGGTGTTGTTGCCCATAGCAACCAATCAGATTATGTCTATAATTTTCTAGGATGCAATAAAAAAAATGATAGACAAATTCTGTTTGGTTGCTAAGGGCAACATCACCACGTTTCATTTTTAGAAGCTTTAGCAAATTCACCCCTAACTCATATTTGTGTGCTTTTATTTATCTGTGAATGTAACATTGTTAAATTGATAAAAAGAGTGTTTTCACATAACTGTATATACATGCTAAGTAATGCTGTGGAAAATCTGATGGGAGGTGATAATGAATGCAAGGGACGTGTATCATCAGTGTGAACTTGAGGCATTCAGAAACTGCATTTTGATTAAGGAAGGCAGAAAAAAAAGTTCTCCATTGAGTTTATCACTCGTAAGTTAAATGTGAGACAAGGGAAAGATTTTCACAGTAGACCTAAATAAACAGGTGGTGTTAGTGTGAAGGTTCTTTTAACGCAGAGGAACAAATTATTTTAGCAAACATCTCCTTGCAGTGTGACTGTGGAGATGAGCGATGACTCTGACTAGTTACTGTCAGCCTGGAGAAGTTTGTTCTGCAGGTGAAAGGTGCTTTAGCCAAAAATATATGTATGCTAAGAGATCACGTTTCCAGTTTAATGATTGCATGGATTACATTAGGAGAATCCACAGTAAACGAATAGGACTTTCATTTCCTAAAGTGGAGGAAAGCAAAACACAGGTATTTTACTGTGTTTTCGTGAACTATATAATTTATAATATAATTACAGTGCTGTAAAGGGGGGTACACACAGAGCGATGTTTAGGTCTAGTCAGATTGCTTAGAACATTGCTCTGTGTGTAGGGGTGCCGGCGACAGCGATGCGCGGTCCCGCGTGTCGCTATCGCTGGTGCTAGATTGTCACTAATTTCACCACTGGGTGACATGAGCGCCCCCCCTCCCCGTGTCCCCCCTCGCTCAGCACATCGCGCTGTGCTGAGCGGGGGGAGAGATGAGTGCTGAGTGGTCTGTGCTAGACCGCTCATCACACATCTCTGGGGAAATCTCCCCATCAGTACGGCCCTTTAGTCAAGAACAGTCTTTTAAAAAATGAAATGAATTAGCCTAATCTCCAAATCATAAAAAATATACATTTGTGTGGGATGGATGATGCAAGCATGTTGCGTTAGTAAACACTGTTATACCTGCAGTACGTTGCGGGGTGCATCGCTTTCACAATGCACTGCGTCATGCATCACACCCTAATAACGTGTCTATTTACTAAGCCTTGGATGGAGATAAAGTACCAGAAAATCAGCTTCTAACTGCCATGTCACAGGCGGATGGCTGTCGTTAGGTCAACAAGCATTAGTTCGACATACATTGGGTCGACCACTAAGGTTGACATGCATTAGGTCGACATGATCATTAGGTCGACATGTACTAGGTCGACATGCAAAAAGGTTGACGTGAGTTTTTCACAATTTCTTTTTAATTTTTTTACCTTTTTCATACTTAACGATCCACGTGGACTACAATTGGTGGCAGCAAGGCACCGTTCCCGTAGCCGCGAGCCATGCGAAGGGGCGTGGTGCACTAATTGGGGTTCCCTGTCACTTTTCGAAGAAAACAACACCAAAAACAGTAAAAAAAAACTCATGTCGACCCTTTTACATGTCGACCTTGTACATGATGATCTAATGACCATGTCGACCTTCAGTGGTCAACCCAATGTATGTCGACCTAATGCATGTCGACCTAATGAACCACACCCGTCACAGACTGGGTTTGAAAAATTACAGTTAGTAGCTGATTGGCTGGTACTTTATCTCTGTCCACTTTATCTCCTCCAAAGGCTTAGTAAATAGACCCCTAAATGTCATAAGTACTTGAATATATATATGTGTGCTGTGTATATGTGTGTATATATATATATATAAATAATAATTTTAGTTATTTAATGAAGATTAGGCTATTTAACTTCATTTTTAAAAAGACTGTTTTTCATTTACTACACTGTAATAAAATATAAAATATATAGTGCACGAAAACACAGTAAAATATCTTTAATTGTTTTACTTTCCTCCACTACACTATAGGAATTGAAAAACCTATTCCTTTATTCTGGATATTGGGGGTTATTCAGACCCGATCGCTGCTGTGCATTTTTGCACAGCAGCGATCGGGTCTGAACTGCGCATGTGTATCCACCGCAAATCGCAGGCGCGAGGTCCCCCCAGCGACAGGAAACGCCGGAGAGCGACGGACTTACGTAGAAAGCGATCACACTGGCGAACTCAAGAAAATTGACAGGAAGAGGTCATTTGTGGGTGTCAACTGACCATTTCCAGGGAGTGTCCGAAGAAAAGCAGGCGTGTCCAGCCGTTTGAAGGGAGGGTTCCTGACGTCAGCTCCAGTCCGGATCATCGCAGTGGCTGAGTAAATCCTGAGCTGTGCAGAGACTGCACAAACCTCTGTTTGTGAAGCTCTCTGCACATGCATTTGCACCCCTGCATTGTGATTATCCCCTCTCTCTGTGGGCGGCGACTACCTGGTCGCAGCAGTGTAAAAAACGCCTGCTTGCGACAAGGTCTGAATAAGGCCCATTGTTCCTTTGCAGCAGTGAATAATAGGGATTCTCCTAGTTTAATCCATGCAATAATTATTAATCTGGAGACGTGAATCCTTAGCATACATATATTTTTGGCTAAAGCGCCTTACAACTGAGGATCGAACAAGTGTGTACCGAGCTTAAGTGACATAGATTTCTGTGACAAGGAATCAGGCTCACTATCTTATATCTAATATACTGTAGATCTTATTGCAGAGGTTGTTACTAGTGTTCTGGCTCTGTATCCAGTTTGGCTACACATGGCCAAATGAAAGAGAATTGGCTCTTTAGCACTCAGCTCCTAACCCCTAGAATTTTGCTGAGTACAGTATTGTTATTATTATTATTATTATAATATTTTACAGTATAGTATTATAATCTGCCAAGAATTACAAAGTATCAAACGGATAGGATGAAAGAAAGAATGAATCTCCTGCCATTTAGAGCTAGCAATCTAATTAGAAAATTGAAGACTCTTTGTATTTTGAAGTACTTAAACAATTAATAAATGAGCTATTTTTAATTAAAGATAATCCAAAATCTGCATTGGGAACGGGACCTTGTGTCTATATATAGCATAAAATAGAAATACTTATATTAAGAGCACTGTGGTAACTTTAAATTAGCCTGATGCAAAGACTGTTCTTCATGGGATTGATGAATCCACTAACAAATCTTTTCATGTCTTTTTGTAAAATCTTTGCTGGAACTCCCTCTGAACCACATCAGAGTCTGAAGCTCAAATCAAAGGAAATCCAACCACAGAAATAAATTATGCTTAATTTATAGGTATTGCTTGAAAAGAGAAATTTTACAGTTAGAAACTTTCTTAAATAGAATGATCCCATTCTCAGTAGCCCATAGTACAAGGCCGAGTCACATTATTATGACCACCAGCTACTAGCCAGAGTTACCGCCGTGTGCAGCACGGACAGCAGCTAGACGGGCTGAACTGTCGCTTTGGACACACGTCTGGTAGCCCCCAGGTTCATTTCGGCAGTTAGCCGCTCCACTGTAGTGCATCGGTCGGCCCTTACGCACCTTTGTAGCCAACGTTCACCTCTCACATCAGTGGCACGTGGTGCTCCGCTGTTTCCACGTCAGTTATTCGCAATGGTGCCATTTGTGCAGTCGCGATACACCTTCACCACAGCAGCACGTGAACAGTTCACAAACTGCGCTGTTTCAGAAATACTGCCACCCTTGACCCGAAAGCCGATAATTATCCTTTTTGCAACTCAGATAAATCGCCCCTTTAACCCATGACAGCAACGAGTGATGTGTGTGCAGATGGCCTATCACGCACATTATATACCCACCGAGACAGTGCGCAACAAGTGCCGTACTTCATGTGTGACACTCTGAACTGGACCCCCTTAATTTGTACTACAAAGGGTATGCATTGCAGGCAACTATCGGATTGGATAAGACTTGAGTAAGGTCCCCTAATTTTCCCCTTGCTGAGCTTCGATTACTACTCATCCTGTTAATGCTGAAGGGGTTAACACTCCCTTCTGCTGTTGCCTGGGAGATGCCAGCAGGACCAGTGAACAGACAGGCAGTAGGACCCTTGGACTTACTTATAATGGAGGAAGGAGTGAGAAGGCTGATGGAGTTTTGGTTGGCTGCGGCAGAGCGGGAAAAAGGAGGCGGGGTTCGCACCAGTGTGTGTGAGAGGAGACATGCTGTGGAGAGTGGAGCTGCCGCTGAGGAGACCGCTGTGAGGATAAACACTGTGGAGAGCGGAGCCGCTGCTGGGGAGACCGCTTTGAGGAGACACGCTGTGGAGAGCAGAGCTGCCGCTGAGGAGACCGCTGTGAGAGCCACCAGCCGCTGCAGTGACACCAGCCTGCCCAGTACTGAGAGAAGCTGCCGGGATTGGTCTCAGGTGATAAAGGGGAGTGGGTG
Organism: Pseudophryne corroboree; assembly: GCF_028390025.1. Taxonomy (NCBI): domain Eukaryota; kingdom Metazoa; phylum Chordata; class Amphibia; order Anura; family Myobatrachidae; genus Pseudophryne; species Pseudophryne corroboree. The sequence goes on from NC_086450.1 coordinate 110,766,357, forward strand.
AGGACATTGATAGCAGGTACCTACCTCTGACGCACAGACACTCCAGCTAATGCCCTCAGTTAGAAACCCAGCTCCGCATACACAGCTGAATAGGGGTCAGATGAGAGAGAGCGAGAGAGAGAGAGAGAGAGAGAGAGAGAGATGCTCTTCCTTTTACTTGGCAGACACAGCTATTAAGAGTACTGGACAGTATTAAATATTGTATCTTTCAACAGGGTAGTTCATTTAATGACCAGCACGACCCTTTTTGGATAAAATGTACCCAGAGGCGTAACAAGGGTATTTGGAGCCCAGGGCAAGATCATGAATGGCGCCCCCCCCCTCCCCTAAAAAAAAAAGGGCTGAGAAACTAAACAACGTGTGCGCGCTGCAGGCGCGTGCCGAAAAAATGGGCATGGCCACGCTCCATAGGGGACGTGGCCACTGAAAATGGTGCGTGCTGACATGACACCCCACCTGTTTCGCGTCACAAGTGGAAACATTCTTTTCAATTCCACACGTACCTTACCTCTATGATGGTTTCTCACAATGTGGAACCTCTGAAGAAATGTATCCATGGAGGCAGACGGCGTCTTCAGTCGGTATTCACTAGCAGGGCGCTTCTCTCAGCCACACCATCACCAATCCCCTGTGTCATCACTCAGCACATCATCACCTACCCCCTGTGTCGTCACTCAGCACACCATCACCTCCCCCTGTCTCGTCACTCAGCACACCATCCCCTTACCCCATTGTCGTCTCTCAGCACACCATCACCTATTCCGTGTCGTCACTCAGCACACCATCACCTATCCCGTGCCGTCACTCAGCACACCATCACCTATCCCATGTCGTCACTCAGCACACCACACCATCGCCTATACCGTGTCGTCACTCAGCACAACATCACCTCCCCCTGTGTCGTTATTCAGCACAACATCCCCTCCCCCTGTGTCGTCATTCAGCACACCATCAACTACCCCGAGTCGTCACTCTGCACACCATCACTTATCCCGGGTCGTCACTCAGCACAACATCACCTCCCTCTGCGTCGTCACTCAGCACACCACCACCTATCCTGTGTGGTCACTCAGCACAACATCACCTACCCCCTGTGTCGTCACTCAGCACACCATCACCTCCCCTTGTCTCGTCACTCAGCACACCATCCCCTTACCCCATTGTCGTCTCTCAGCACACCATCACCTATTCCGTGTCGTCACTCAGCACACCATCGCCTATACCGTGTCGTCACTCAGCACAACATCACCTCCCCCTGTGTCGTCATTCAGCACAACATCACCTCCCCCTGTGTCGTCATTCAGCACACCATCAACTACCCCGAGTCGTCACTCTGCACACCATCACTTATCCCGGGTCGTCACTCAGCACAACATCACCTCCCCCTGCGTCGTCACTCAGCACACCACCACCTATCCTGTGTGGTCACTCAGCACAACATCACCTCCCCCTGTGTCGTCACTCAGCACACCATCACCTCCCCCTGTGTCGTCACTCAGCACACCATCACCTCCCCCTGTCTCGTCACTCAGCACACCATCCCCTTACCCCATTGTCGTCTCTCAGCACACCATCACCTATTCCGTGTCGTCACTCAGCACACCATCACCTATCCCGTGCCGTCACTCAGCACACCATCACCTATCCCATGTCGTCACTCAGCACACCACACCATCGCCTATACCGTGTCGTCACTCAGCACAACATCACCTCCCCCTGTGTCGTTATTCAGCACAACATCACCTCCCCCTGTGTCGTCATTCAGCACACCATCAACTACCCCGAGTCGTCACTCTGCACACCATCACTTATCCCGGGTCGTCACTCAGCACAACATCACCTCCCTCTGCGTCGTCACTCAGCACACCACCACCTATCCTGTGTGGTCACTCAGCACAACATCACCTACCCCCTGTGTCGTCACTCAGCACACCATCACCTCCCCTTGTCTCGTCACTCAGCACACCATCCCCTTACCCCATTGTCGTCTCTCAGCACACCATCACCTATTCCGTGTCGTCACTCAGCACACCATCGCCTATACCGTGTCGTCACTCAGCACAACATCACTTCCCCCTGTGTCGTCATTCAGCACAACATCACCTCCCCCTGTGTCGTCATTCAGCACACCATCAACTACCCCGAGTCGTCACTCTGCACACCATCACTTATCCCGGGTCGTCACTCAGCACAACATCACCTCCCCCTGCGTCGTCACTCAGCACACCACCACCTATCCTGTGTGGTCACTCAGCACAACATCACCTCCCCCTGTGTCGTCACTCAGCACACCATCACCTCCCCCTGTCTCGTCACTCAGCACACCATCCCCTTACCCCATTGTCGTCTCTCAGCACACCATCACCTATTCCGTGTCGTCACTCAGCACACCATCACCTATCCCGTGCCGTCACTCAGCACACCATCACCTATCCCATGTCGTCACTCAGCACATCATCGCCTATACCGTGTCGTCACTCAGCACAACATCACCTCCCCCTGTGTCGTCATTCAGCACACCATCAACTACCCCGAGTCGTCACTCTGCACACCATCACTTATCCCGGGTCGTCACTCAGCACAACATCACCTCCCCCTGCGTCGTCACTCAGCACACCACCACCTATCCTGTGTGGTCACTCAGCACAACATCACCGCCCCCTGCGTCGTCACTCAGCACACCATCAACTACCCCCTGTGTCATCACTAAGCACACCATCACCTAGCCCCTGTGTCATCACTCAGCACACCATCGCCACCCTACACACACACACACACACACACACACACACACACACACACACACACACACACACACACACACACACGGGTCACGGACACCCTACACACACCTACATGGGTAATTGCCAGCCTACAGTTACACAGGGGCCAATTCCACACTATGCACACACATACACACGCTGTGGGTAGAACCACACACTCACCTTGGGACCAGACACTCCTTCTTCAGCCACCTCCATGCTCAGTCTTGCAGTGCCAGAGCTCTCCTTGCTGGCCTGTTCTATCACTCCCCCTCGTAGATATCCCAGTGCCCATTGCTTCAAATGTGCAGGGGCGGGGAGAGGCGGGGGGACCACCGCTGCTGCCGAGGGGGAAGGGGGAGAACCGCTGCTGCTGCTGCCGAGGATGGGGGGGGGACCACCGCTGCTGCCGAGGGGGAGGAGGGAGAACCATTGCTGCCGCTGAGGGGAGGGGAGGGGAGGGGGGGGGGAGAACCGCTGCTGCCGCTGAGGGGAGGGGGGAAAACCGCTGCTGCTGCTGCCGCCGAGGGGGGTGGGGGAGGGAACCGCAGCTGCTGCTGAGGGCAGGGGGGAAGAACCGCTGCTGCTGCTGACGAGGGGGTAGGGAACCGGTGCTGCTGCTGCCGCCGAGGGGGGGGGGGGGGGCGGACCCGGATTTAACATACATGGGTCTGGGGGATCGGACTGGCACTTTTGGGGCAGACTGGCCGGGGAAACGGGAGGCGGGAGTGTCGGGACGTATGTAGCGGGGGCGGGTGAGCATGATGCCCTGGCCAGCGGCACCACCCTGGCTGCTGGCAGCTTTGTGCTCCGTGCACACACTTCTCCTTCTCCAGAGCAGATCATCCCGCCCGCCGTGCGGAAGAGGGTTAGGGGAGGAGCCTCAAGCAGAGGTAAGCGCCGAGTAATGTGCCCCGGCTCTGGCTGCAATGCTCCTTCATGCAGTCCGCTGCCCATCAGCCCAGATCTGGCACTAGCGTTACCCAGTACGCGGGGGTGCAGGCAGCTGGGCTGTATTGAATGAGGTCAATACTGCAAAATCCGGTGACGCCTCCGGACACCACGCACAGCCAATGATGGTGCCTTGTCTGCTACTTCCCCACCCCACTCTTCTCCTATTGGGCCGGCGGTGGCTACACAGTTCTCTGATCCCCACCCGCCCTGGGACGGTCGGAGCGGAGGTACAGAGGCTGACAGTTTACTGTTTAATCTGCCCTGGCCATCAGCGCCCCCTTCTGCCAGTCTTGCCAGGGCGCCCAGGGCATATGCCCTGCTCGCCCTACCTTAGATACGCCTCTGAATGTACCTCTGGAAAGGCAGACGCCAGGTTTCAAAGGAAACTCTAAACTGCCTTAGTGAACGGGGTGACAAGAAAGAGCGGGCCTCTTGTGTATCTCTGCTGCTGGCGCCCAACATGGCTGCCTCACCTTTTGCATGCTCCTGATCAAGTCCATAAAACAGCTTAAATTCTCCACAACTGACCTATGAGTCATCATAAATATCCAAGGACTTACCTTAAACTTGTACTACTCTACGCGGACATCTCATCATAACCAACGGATTGCATTCCTGCCCTGACATACACACTAGATTGAATCCTCTGCAACTCTCTACTGAGAAGTCCTTCAGTTTGGAATCTACTGTACTCTGCATTGGACATCCCAGACAAGGTACTGTGGACTACAACCTATATTTGGCTCCATCCAGCCCCTCACTTAGACATCATCCACCTCTGTTCTCTGAGCAACAAATAACTCTGCTTCTTGCATTTTTCAACTAATATCAGTATATTCAGGCTCTGAATGGCTGAAGGGTCACTGTTCATTTCAAATTGCAGGATCCCATCCATTCCCCAGGACAAATTATATCACTACCCACACAAGAAATCTACTTCAAAGGCCTCTTACACTCAGACTTTTCACATCTACACAATAGGAATTGGGTTCTAACACCTTTCCACAAGCCTGCTCTGTCCTGCAATAATTGACTATACCAGCAACAGAAAAGGAAAGTTATTTTATTTATCACTTGTTTCAATTATACACATTAGATTATTGGAGCAGCAATAGGTTATAGCAATAACTCTGTTCATGAACCCATTATAATTTTTGGATCACATAAAGAATTTTATTAGCCTACTATACAAACAGATTTCATTCAAACAAAATCCCCTCTATGTGCGCTTATTATTTCTTGCACACACAGATTTATAACTGTACAGCAGAGGTTCCCAAACTGTGTGCCATGGCTCCCTGGGGTGCCTCGGGACACTTGCAGGGGTGCCCTGGGTTTGTGGTCCAGGACCAATTCAAATTATTCATGGTCAATATAATAGGTAAAACCAATCCTGGTGGCTGCCAGTCATAACATATGTGGCCATACAGAAGCAAATCTTGTCCCTCACCACACAACTGACCCTAAGGATGACATATAAACGCAATCTACTTAATGTAATATTTCTTTCTAAATGTCTCAATAAGAAATTTTTGGCCTAGGGGTGCCGTGAAAAAAATTCTGATATTCTAGGGCGCCTTGATTCAAAAAAGTTTGGAAACCACTGCTGTACAGTATTACCACACTTTTATGCATGTAAGACTTTGTATCTTCCTAAATAGGCTTTATGTATATGCCGCTCTCATAAGGGTGGGCTTCCCCACTCGCACGAGAGCAGCTAGAGCTGTGATAACTCGTGTAATGTTCCGTGATGTGACTGTGACGACGCAGTAAACATGCACAAAGTTACATCAAGCCTATGAATTGTTTAAGGGATGTATTCATAAATAGATCCTAGAACAGGTACAATGCTACCCTATGCGCATTTCACTTTCCTAAAACTTTGTCAGGGCTATAGTGATCTTCCTTTCTGAGTTTGCAAACTTCTTTGCAGATAAAATATCCTTCATCTGGGCTGGAATCTCCACAGTTCTATCAAAGGAGTGCCAAACTACAAAGCCTGCCATTATAAGCCACCTGCCTTCATGGACCAGCTTAAACCCAGTGGATGTAAAGGACATTGCTGAAATTGCTCGGACTTTGCGTCCCACCACTTGTGATCTGGACCCTGCCTCAACTAAGCTTCTAATAGGTTGTATGGATATAATTGGTCCTGTCTTTGCAAAAATTGTTCAATGCTCTTTGCAGACAGGCATTTTTCCAGGACCCCTAAAGGAAGCAATTGTTAGACCTCTTCTTAAAAAAACTAATTTAGATCCCGACTGCATGACCAACTACAGACTGGTATCAAACCTTCCTTTTCTAGGAAAGGTTATTGAGAAAGTGGTTGCAAATCAACTGGAAACCCACCTGACAACCCATGATATCTATGATTCATTCCAATCAGCATTCAGGAGAAGACATAGCACTGAAATAGCCCTGGTGTGTGTGTGTGTGTGTGTGTGTGTGTGTGTGTGTGTGTGTGTGTGTGTGTGTGTGTGTGTTAAATGATCTTCTAATGGCAAGAGACAGAGGTGACTGTTCAATATTAATCCTTCTGGATCTCTCTGCAGCATTTGATACCGTGGACCATGGGCTTCTGATTGAGCAACTGATACATTTTTGTGGACTGGATGGCACAGTCCTAAACTGGTTCAAATAATTTCTCACAGGCAGGTCACAGAGAGTATCGTCTGGAGTATACTCATCACCATCAGTGCCATTGCCATGTGGTGTCCCACAAGGTTCTATACTATCCCCCATGCTTTTTGCAGTATACATGTTCCCACTGGGTGAAATAATCAGGCACCATGGGCTTGTCTACCACTGCTATGCAGATGATATACAACTGTACTTGTCCTTTGCTCCGGGCACTGATAACCCAATAGCAACCCTAAATGGATGAATAGCTGAACTCCAGAAGTGGATGAGTACCAGTTGGCTGCAACTGAACCTGGTTAAAACAGAGGTCTTTATGATAGAACCGCAACATCAAAGGATAGACTGCAGCATAGCCAAACAACTGGACTTACACTCGGGGATACAGAATTACAAACCACTGATCGTGTGCGGAATCTTGGCGTTGTCCTGGATGGTGGCTTGACACATAAACATCCGATATCAGCCGCAATCAAATCCTCATTCTTTCACCTGAGGAACATAGCCAGAATCAAGCACTTAATTCCCTCAGATGATCTGCCAAAAGTCATCCATGCATTTGTATCATCTTGATTAGACACTGTAATGCCCTCTACCTTATTCTCCCAGCAAAAGAATTATTCTAGCCACATAACACCCATACTCTACTCCCTCCACTGGCTACCTGTAAGATGGCGAATCATCTTCAAGATTGGCTTACTGAGTTTCAAAGCACTACATGACCAAGGCCCAAGGTACCTGAAGCAGCTTCTGACCACATACTGCCCCACTCGATTACTGCGATCTGTAGCTGAAGGGCTCTTAGCAGTAACTAGAATCTCCGGTAATTCATCTGGGGGTCGAGCTAGTCATGCGGCTCCGTCTCTATGGAACTCACTTCCCCACACAGTGCGAGAGGCCCCAACTATAGAATCCTTCAAAAGTAGACTCAATACTTTCCTGTTTACTCAAGCATTTCCATAATGTCCCTTTTAGTATCTACATGCTTCTGTATTTTATGAAAAGCTTTTCTGTACTTCATTATTTTCTGTACTATATTATGCTATGTATCTGTTAAGCGCCTTGAGTCCTATTGGAGACAGAGCGCTATATAAATAAAATTATTATTATTATTATTATTTTAGACACTCCACAGCTTGTATCAACCAGCTTTATTATACCTTGCCTGCAATCTATCTGCACCTTTCATGTGACGCTGAACTGTATTGTGAACACACTGTAGCTATTCAGAGCCCCAGCTACTAATATAGCCTGCAACTACCAGCTGTGCTTAAATTCTTACGCCTTTGACTGAAAACTGATCTTTAGTTGCATTCACATTGAACCCTGCTGCTGCCTGTATGTTATCGGTCCTCTGACCTACTCATCTGCAATCACCTGAGTGCCTGCATGTTTCACACCTACCTGCTTTTAAATTGGAGACTGCATGAATTTGTTATGCTTGAATTTGTTATGCTAGCCATACATCAGGACGATATCATTCCAACCAGTCAACTAGTTGGCTGGTTGGCACGATAATCTGGCAGTGTGTGGGAGCAAACGATTATCAGCCGTTTGCTCCCACACACTGAAAAAACGGCCAGAAACGGTTGGTCCAACAAGTTGGGAAAATCAAACCTGTTTGATTTTCTCAACTAATCGTTCTAGTGTAGGGAGAACTTTCCCCCCAACTGAACGATAAGTAGGTGGACACTTTGACCATGAGTGTCTGTCTACTTCTTCATTGGGATCCCTGTCAGACACAGCAGCTGAGCGGGAGGAGATGATTCAGTGCCCCTGCTGCACTGTCGCACCCCAACAGTGTTCACCACCCGCAGCAGCTGTGTCCCCCTGCCTGCACCCCATCAGAGGTCACCTGGCACCTACCCTATCAACCCCCTCATTACCACCCCCAGCAGCAGTGTTCCCCTGCCCGCACCCCATCAGCCGCTGTCACCCGGCACCTGTCCCCATCCTCCCGCGATCAGCAGCCGCAGCAGCGCTGTTCCCTTGCCCGCACCCCATCAGCTGCGGGCACCCGGCACCTGTCCCTCACACCCGCGATCAACAGCCGCAGCAGCAGTGTTCCCCTGCCCGCACCCCATCAGCCGCGGACACTCGGCACCTGTCCCCCATGCCGGCGATCAGCAGCCACAGCAGTGGTGTTCCTCTGCCCGCAGTCCATCAGCTGCGGACACCCAGCACCTGTCCCCCCCTCCCGTGATCAGAAGCCGCAGTAGTGGTGTTCCCCTGCCCACACCCCAACAGCCGCGGACACCCAGCACCTGTCCCCCACGCCCGCGATCAGCAGACGCAGCAGCAGTGTTCCCCTGCCCGTACCCCATCAGCCGCGGACACCCGGCACCTGTCCCTCCCCTCCCGTGATAAGAAGCTGCAGTAGTGGTGTTACCGTTCCCGCACCCCATCAGCCGCGGACACCTAGGGCCTGTCACCCATCCCACGATCAGCAGCAGTGTTCCTCTGCCCACACCCCATCAGCAGCAGACACCTGGCGCCTGCCCTCCTTCCCTCCCTGCCCGTGATCAGTAGCCACAGAAGTGTTCCCCTGCCCACACCCCAGCAACTGCAGACACCTGGCACCTGTCCCCCCCTCGCCTGCAATCAGCAGCCGCAGCAGTGTAGCGGGAACTGAGAGGAGGGGGCAGCTGCAGCAGTCTATCACTGCTGCTGGGCTGCCCCTGTCACCCCAGGATCAGTGTCGGCAGCAGCGGTTGTGTGGCAGCCTGGATGGTGTGCACGGCTTATTACACCTGTATTATAATAAATGTTGGCAGCATGAGGGGTATCAAATGCAATACGATATACAACATATTCTCTTGCATACTGTATATCAGTGTTCGTAAGTCCCCGGCTCCCTTATATTATAAATGATCATGTGTCACTTCAAATGCTGCCATAATGTCTGAAAGGGGACTCTGCCTGCTGTACTGTCTAAAAGGGGACTCTGCCTGCCGTACTGTCTAAAAGGGGACTCTACCTGCCATAATGTCTAAAAGGGAACTCTACCTGCCGTAATGTCTAACAGGGGACTCTACCTGCCGTAATGTCTAAAAGGGGGCTCTACCTGCCGTACTGTCTAAAAGGGGACTCTGCCTGCCGTACTGTCTAAAAGGGGACTCTACCTGTCATAATGTCTAAAAGGAGACTCTATCTGCCGTACTGTATAAAAGGGGGCTCTACCTGCTGCACTGTGTAAAAGGGGACTCTACCTGCCATACTGTGTAAAAGGGGACTCTACCTGCCGTACTGTGTAAAAGGGGGCTCTACCTACCGTACTGTGTAAAAGGGGGCTCTACCTGCTGTACTGTGTAAAAGGGGACTCTTCCTGTCGTACTGTATAAAAGGGGGCTGTACCTGCCGTACTGTCTAAAAGGGGACTCTGCCTGCCGTACTGTCTAAAAGGGGACTCTACCTGTCATAATGTCTAAAAGGAGACTCTATCTGCCGTACTGTATAAAAGGGGGCTCTACCTGCTGCACTGTGTAAAAGGGGACTCTACCTGCCATACTGTGTAAAAGGGGACTCTACCTGCCGTACTGTGTAAAAGGGGGCTCTACCTACCGTACTGTGTAAAAGGGGGCTCTACCTGCTGTACTGTGTAAAAGGGGACTCTACCTGTCGTACTGTATAAAAGGGGGCTGTACCTGCCGTACTGTCTAAAAGGGGACTCTGCCTGCCGTACTGTTTAAAAGGGGACTCTACCTGTCATAATGTCTAAAAGGGGACTCTACCTGCCGTACTGTGTAAAAGGGGGCTCTACCTGCTGCACTGTGTAAAAGGGGACTCTACCTGGCATACTGTGTAAAAGGGGACTCTACCTGCCGTACTGTGTAAAAGGGGGCTCTACCTACCGTACTGTGTAAAAGGGGACTCTACCTGCCGTACTGTGTAAAAGGGGACTCTACCTGCCGTACTGTGTAAAAGGGGGCTCTACCTGCTGTACTGTGTAAAAGGGGCTCTACCTGCTGTACTGTGTAAAAGGGGACTCTACCTGTCGTACTATGTAAAAGGGGACTCTACCTACCGTACTGTGTAAAAGGGGGCTCTACCTGCTGTACTGTGTAAAAGGGGACTCTACCTGCCGTACTGTGTAAAAGGGGACTCTACCTGCCATACTGTGTAAAAAGGGACTCTGTGTACTGTGCTGAATATTACAGCTCTGTAATAACCCTGACAACATAGTGTGAAAATGCAACATACAAAGTTGCAATATGAAATGCTATTTGTAGCAATGTTGGATTAAAGGGAATTCAATTTTGACTGCTACAAAATAGAAACAGTCTAACCTTATAAAGATATCTCTATGCAGAGTTAACATTAAAGGACAACCGTGTGTAAACTGTGAAACCACTCTAATGGTGGGTACACACTAGAGCGACGGGGATTCGTTCCGACGTCGGAACGAATCCCTTTCAGCCCTAGATTGTGTGTACACACTGGGGTGATGCAAATGAAGGTCGGAACAAACATGTTCCGTCCTCCATTAGCATAATACAGGACGCTAGCGACAATGCTTGGTTTTATGTGCAGCACACAGAACTAAGCGTCCATTGCTAGCTGCCGCGGGAGCGCTCAATCATGCATACACACTGAGCGAGATGTAGGCAAAATGTTGTTACGAAATGGCATTTCATGCCGACATTGCTCTAGTGTGTACCCAGCTTTAACCAATTAACTATCTTTATATCATCTTATTTCACTCTGCGCACATACAGGATTTTAGTATTTTTACAACATTGTTTAATACAAATAAAAGTTATATATTAGTTATAAAGTTGCCACTTCAGCTGGTATCCGTGTGCACTATGTACTGTACCATGATGCCCTAACCACCCTGTAACTGTACTGCACCCAGACCTCCCTCGGTACAAGTGGCATTGAACCTCCCTTGACCTATCTCTGTGCCCTAACCTCCACCACCTCCCCCCTGACCTCTCTATAGCTGCGACATAACCCCCCACCTCCACCTAACCTTTCTATCTCTGCACCCTATCCTCACCCTCTTTCCCCTGACCTCTCTGTTTCTACGCCCTATCCTCACCATCTTTGCACCCTAACCTTTTAAAATAATAAACAGGACATGCAAAAAGTTGTTGTTTTTTTAATTGAATTCAAAACATGCAGAAGTAGGCAGAACCTGTCTGCCTACTTCTGTGACATCACAAGTTGGAGGAAAGTTGGGTGGCCTAGTGAAAAAGTTGGCTGGTTGGCTGGTCTGATGAAAAAGTTGGTTATGTGTGTGGAGCACTGTTTTAGTTGGACAGACAAGTTGGACGGTTGGAAGTTTGGAGAGTTGGAGAAAGTTGGTCTGATGTATGGCTAGCATTAGCCAGCTCCCACTGTGACTAGCCAGAGTCCTATGCTTGCAACCAACTCACTTACCTGTCTGTTTGGATACGTTATCACGTACTGAGTGAACATAGTTGAGTACTTGCATACCCCGTCTGCTTTGCATGGAACAGTACTTTTCATACTGTGCCTCAGTTACTGACTGCCAGCAACTAACTTGACATGCTAACGTTGAGCCTGCAATTAATATATCTTTTACGCTTCTGAACTTTAGTATATTCCTACTGCTTCTAAACTTGAACTTTTAACTATGTATAGGCATTGGTTAGACTTGAGAAGTGTTAAAATGCTTGCTACTCATAGGATGTTTAGAGTCACTTCACGTGATTAATATCTTAGTGTAAAAGTGAACGGTATATTGTGGTCTTATACCTGTGCAAGGAAATTTCATGCTGACATTTGCAATACTACTGTGTGTTCAAGTTTGTATTACTTGCTTTATGTTATGAATTGCTTTGCCTCTTAACTAATTAATTCCACAGCGGTGACCAATCTGATCCTGAGTAATATCTGCAGCAGGGTACACTGGTATTCCACAGGGAAAATCATCGGGGGTGTAGAGTTGGATCTTTATCCAAGGCACCAACAGGCTAAAGCTTTGATTTTTCCCAGGATGCACTGCACTGCCTCCTCTATAGGCCCGCCTCCAGGCACTGGAGCCTCAGTTTGTAAGCTGGTGCCTGCAGTGCAGGCAGCTAACAGGTGGGGCTGCGCTAGGCAGCCCTGAAAAGAGCTTTTTTAAAGAAGAAAGAAGACTTCAAGGGCCGCAGCACAGTCATGTCAGTCTGAAATTCTGTGCTGCGGCTCCATCACCTCCCTCAGCGGTGCTGCATACTCCCGCGCCCTGGTTGCCGGGTACTTACAGCGGAGGCGCTCCGGTTCACAGGCACACATCACTGCTGCTGCTCTCCTGGATCGCTTTGCCGCACTTCAGGGAGGAGGTAAGAGGGTCCCCCAGGTGGGACCCGCCGGTAAATCGCGATCCGGGCGCGGTGCCAGCAGATGGACCTCGCCGTTGGCGTGGACACTGTGGCCATGCAGGGACCCCACTCTATCCACCAGGGCAAGGGAGCACAGGTCGGATTTACTAATAACATAGGCTCCATAGTACCTGGTGGTAAAGTCCAGCACAGGGGATAAGGCGCTGACCTACAGCCCCTCCCCTAGCTCCAGGCACCATCTACAGCAGGTGTTCCCGCCCTGGAGCTGCATCTCTTTCTCTCTCCCTCACTCCCTGTCAGCATTTGGGCACCATTTCACATAGCTGCGCTGATCCTGGGACTGCTGGGCACTGTCTCCTCTGTAAAGCCGCCTGCTTCATCAGCGCTGTGCATTTACAGGACACTTAATTATTCTACATGTCGTTTAGACAGCGTTAGTTAAGAACAAGTGCACTCTATATGAATATTTAGTACAAATATTCTGTGATATACATCCAGTGTTTACTGTGTATTGTTATATCTGTATACATACATAGCTATATGTAGTATTACTAGTCCAGTGCAGTTTTATTGATTATATGTAATAATTTCTGCATTGTACCTGTGACTGTGTGTGCCTATAGCTGCTGCGTGAATTCTTTTCTGTGTATCACACCATTTCTCTAACGTCCTAGAGGATGCTGGGACTCCGTAAGGAACATGGGGAAAAGACGGGCTCTGCAGGAGACATGGGCACTTTAAAAAAGACTTTAGACTCTGGGTGTGCACTGGCTCCTCCCTCTATGCCCCTCCTCCAGACCTCAGTTTTAGACTGTGCCCAGAGGAAGATGGGTGCACTGCAGGGAGCTCTCCTGAGTTTCCTGCTAAGAAAGTATTTTGTTAGGTTTTTTTCTTATTTTCAGGGAGCTCTGCTGGCAACAGACTCCCTGCATCGAGGGACTGAGGAGAGAGGAGCAGACCTACTTAAATGATAGGCTCTGCTTCTCGGCTACTGGACACCATTAGCTCCAGAGGGAGTGGAACACAGGTTCATCCTGGGCGTTCATCCCAGAGCCGCGCCGCCGTTCTCCTCACAGAGCCGGAAGAAACGAAGAAAGAAGACTACTGAGGCGGCAGAAGCCCTCGGGTGCTTCACTGAGGTAACGCACAGCACTGCAGCTGTGCGTCATTGCTCCCATACACCTCACACACTCCGGTCACTGTAAGGGTGCAGGGCGCAGGGGGGGGCGCAGGGGGGGCGCCCTGGGCAGCAATAGAATACCTCTCCTATGGCAAATGACTATATACATGTACAGGTGGGCACTGTACATGTATATAAAAGAGCCCCCGCCATATTTTATTAAGTTTGAGCGGGACAGAAGCCCGCCGCCGTGTCCGGACTCTACCCTGCTTGACACACAGTGAAAGAGGGTTTTAAAGTAGAGGGGGGGGGGGGGGGGGGGGGGGCACATAATTGGCGATTATACATTACAGCAGCGCTACTGGGTAAACATTCTGTGTTTTTCTCCGGGGTTATATAGCGCTGGGGAGTGTGCTGGCATACTTTCTCTCTGTCTCTCCAAAGGGCCTAAAGGGGAACCTGTCTTCAGAAAAGAGCTTCCCTGTGTGTGTGGAGTGTGTCGGTACGCGTGTGTTGACATGTTTGACGATGAAGGCTCGCCTAAGGAGGAGGGGGAGTGCATGATTGTCAGGTCACCGTCAGCAACGCCGACACCGGACTGGATGGATATGTGGAATGTCTTGAATGCTAATGTAAATTTATTGCATAAGAGATTAGACAAGACTGAGGCTAGGGATCAGTCAGGTAGTCAGACCATGCCTGTCCCAGTGGCACCGGGACCTTCTGGGTCTCAGAAACGCACACTATCCCAGATCACTGACACAGATACCGACACGGATTCAGATTCCAGTGTCGACTATGAGGATGCAAAATTACAGCCAAAAGTGGCTAAAGGTATTCGTTACATGATCATTGCTATTAAAGAGGTTTTGCATATTACTGAGGAACCCCCTGTCCCTGACACGAGGGTACACATGTATAAAGAGAAAAAGCCTGAGATCACCTTTCCGTCCTCATTTGAGCTAAGCGAATTGTGCGAAAAGGCTTGGGAATCTCCAGACAGGAGACTACAAGTTCCCAAAAGGATTCTTATGGTGTATCCCTTCCCACAAAAGGACAGGATACGATGGGAATCTTCGCCTAAAGTAGACAAGGCGTTGACACGCTTATCCAAGAAGGTGGCACTGCCTTCCCAGGATACTGCTACCCTCAAGGATCCTGCGGATCGTAAGCAGGAAGTTACCATGAAGTACATTTACACACATTCTGGTACTATTGTTAGGCCGGCTATGGCATCGGCCTGGGTTTGTAGTGCTGTCGCAGCATGGACAGATTCCTTGTCTACGGAGATTGAGACCCTAGATAAGGATACCATTCTAATGACCCTAGAGCATATCAAGGATGCTGCGTTATATATGAGGGATGCTCAAAGAGACATTTGTTTGCTAAGCTCCAGAATAAATGCTATGTCTATTTCTGCTAGGCGACTCTTGTGGACCCGACAGTGGACAGGGGATGCCGACTCAAAGCGGCATATGGAGTCGTTGCCTTACAAGGGGGAGGAGTTGTTTGGAGAAGGCCTCTCGGACCTTGTCTCTACTGCTACGGCTGGTAAATCGAATTTTTTTACCTTATGTTCCCCCACAACATACTAAGAAGGCACCTCATTACCAAATGCAGTCCTTTCGTTCAAATAAAAGCAAAAAGGTACGGGGATCGTCCTTTCTTGTCAGAGGTAAAGGCAAGGGAAAAAAGCTGCACACAGCTAGTTCCCAGGAGCAGAAGTCCACCCCTATGTCTGCAAAATCCACCGCATGACGCTGGGGCTTCCCAGGGGGGGCCAGATCAAGTGGGGGCACGTCTTCGATTTTTCAGCCACGTCTGGGTTCACTCACAGGTGGATCCCTGGGCAATAGAGATTGTTTCTCAGGGATACAGGCTGGAATTCGAAGAGATGCCTCCTCGCCGGTTTTTCAAATCGGCTCTGCCAGCTTCTCCGTGAGAAAGGGAGTTAGTGTTAACTGCAATTCAAAAATTGTACCTGCAACAGGTGATAGTCAAGGTTCCTCTTCTCCAGCAAGGAAAGGAGTATTACTCAACCCTGTTTGTGGTTCTGAAACCGGACGGTTCGGTCAGACCCATTTTGAATCTGAAATCCCTGAACCTGTACTTGAAAAAGTTCAAGTTCAAGATGGAATCGCTCAGAGCGGTCATCGCCAGCCTGGAGGGGGGGGATTGGATGGTTTCCCTGGACATAAAGGATACTTACCTTCATGTTCCGATTTTTCTTCCTCACCAGGTGTTCCTGAGATTTGCGGTACAGGACTGTCATTACCAATTTCAGACGTTGCCGTTTGGGCTTTCCACGGCCCCAAGAATTTTCACCAAGGTAATGGCGGAAATGATGTTGCTCCTGCGCAAGCAGGGTGTCACAATTATCCCATCCTTGGACGATCTCCTCATAAAGGCGAGATCTTGAGAGAAGTTACTGGACAGCGTGTCACTGTCAGTGAGGACGTTGCAACAGCACGGCTGGATTCTCAATATTCCGAAGTCCCAGCTGGTTCCTACAACGCGTCTGACCTTTTTGGGCCTGATTCTGGACACAGAACAGAAAAAGGTTTTTCTTCCGATGAAAAAGGCTCAGGAGCTCATAGCTCTGGTCAGGAACCTATTAAAGCCAAAAAAGGTTTCAGTGCTTCACTGCACCCGTGTCCTGGGGAAGATGGTGGCATCGTACGAGGCCATCCCCTTCGGCAGGTTCCATGCGAGGACTTTTCAATGGGACCTACTGGACAAATGGTCCGGGTCTCATTTACAAATGCATCAAAGGATCACCCTGTCTCCCAGAGCCAGGATATCTCTCCTGTGGTGGCTGCACAGTGCTCACCTCCTGGAAGGCCACAGGTTTGGCATTCAGGACTGGATCCTGGTGACCACGGACGCGAGCCTCCGAGGTTGGGGAGCAGTCACACAGGGAAGAAATTTCCAAGGACTCTGGTCAAGTCAAGAGACTTGTCTTCACATCAACATCCTGGAACTAAGGGCCATATACAACGCCCTACGTCAAGCGGAGATCTTACTTCGCAATCGACCAGTTCTGATCCAGTCAGACAACATCACCGCAGTAGCTCATGTAAACCGCCAAGGCGGCACAAGGAGCAGAGTGGCAATGGCGGAAGCCACCAGAATTCTTCGCTGGGCGGAGAATCATGTAAGCGCTCTGTCAGCAGTGTTCATTCCGGAAGTGGACAACTGGGAAGCAGACTTCCTCAGCAGACACGATCTGCATCCGGGAGAGTGGGGACTTCATCAGGAAGTCTTCGCGCACATTGCAAGTCGGTGGGGACTACCCCAAATAGACATGATGGCATCCCGTCTCAACAAAAAGCTACAAAGGTATTGCGCCAGGTCAAGAGACCCTCAGGCGGTAGCTGTGGACGCCCTAGTGACACCGTGGGTGTTCCAGTCGGTATATGTGTTTCCTCCTCTTCCTCTCATACCCAAGGTGTTGAGGATAATAAGAAGAAGAGGAGTGAGAACAATTCTCATTGTTCCAGATTGGCCACGAAGGACCTGGTATCCGGATCTGCAAGAAATGCTCACAGAAGATCTGTGGCCTCTTCCTCTAAGGCAGGACCTGTTACAACAAGGTCCCTGTCTGTTCCAAGACTTACCGCGGCTGCGTTTGACGGCATGGCGGTTAAACGCCGGATCCTAGCGGAAAAAGGTATTCTGGATGAGATCATTCCTACGCTAATAAAGGCCAGGAAGGACGTGACGTCTAAACATTATCACCGAATATGGCGAAAATATGTTTCTTGGTGTGAGGCCAGGAATGCTCCTACGGAAGAATTCCATCTAGAGCGTTTTCTTCACTTCCTACAAACTGGAGTGAATTTGGGCCTAAAATTAGGCTCCATTAAAGTTCAGATTTCGGCCTTATCCATTTTCTTTCAAAAGGAATTGGCCTCTTTACCTGAAGTACAGACTTTTGTGAAGGGAGTACTGCATATTCAGCCTCCTTTTGTACCTCCGGTGGCGCCTTGGGACCTTAACGTGGTGTTAAGTTTCCTTAAGTCACATTGGTTTGAACCACTTAAAACAGTGGAGTTGAAATATCTCACTTGGAAGGTGGTCATGCTGTTAGCCTTGGCTTCGGCTAGGCGAGTTTCGGAATTGGCGGCTTTATCACATAAAAGCCCCTATCTGGTTTTCCATATGGATAGAGCGGAGTTGCGGACCCGTCCTCAATTCCTACCTAAGGTGGTCTCAACCTTTCATATGAACCAACCTATTGTCGTGCCTGTGGCTACACGTGACTTGGAGGATTCCGAGTCCCTTGATGTGGTCAGGGCTTTGAAAATTGATGTGGCCAGAACGGCTAGGATCAGAAAAACAGAAGCACTGTTTGTCCTGTATGCAGCCAACAAGGTTGGCGGCCCTGCTTCAAAGCAGACTATTGCTCGCTGGATCTGTGACACGATTCAGCAGGCGCATTCTACGGCAGGATTGCCGTTACCAAAATCGGTTAAGGCCCATTCCACTAGGAAGGTGGGCTCGTCTTGGGCGGCTGCCCGAGGGGTCTCGGCACTACAGCTGTGCCGAGCTGCTACTTGGTCGGGGTCAAACACTTTTGAAAAGTTCTATAAGTTTGATACCCTGGCTGAGGAGGACCTCCTGTTTGCTCAATCGGTGCTGCAGAGTCATCCGCACTCTCCCGCCCGTTTGGGAGCTAATCCCCATGGTCCTTACGGAGTCCCAGCATCCTCTAGGACGTTAGAGAAAATAAGATTTTACACTTACCGATAAATCTATTTCTCGTAGTCCGTAGAGGATGCTGGGCGCCCGTCCCAAGTGCGGACTTCTTCTGCAAGACTTGTATATAGTTATTGCTTACATAAGGGTTATATTATAGTTCATCGGTTTGGACCGAGGCTATATTGTTTGTTCATACTGTTAACTGGGTAGTTTATTACAAGTGTGATTGGTGTGGCTGGTATGAATCTTGCCCTTGGATTAACAAAAATCTTTTCCTCGTACTGTCCATCTCCTCTGGGCACAGTTTCTCTAAGTGAGGTCTGGAGGAGGGGCATAGAGGGAGGATCCAGTGCACACCCAGAGTCTAAAGTCTTTCTTAAAGTGCCCATGTCTCCTGCAGAGCCCGTCTATTCCCCATGGTCCTTACGGAGTCCCAGCATCCTCTACGGACTACGAGAAATAGATTTACCGGTAAGTGTAAAATCTTAATATTGCTATCACTATATTCTGTAACCTGGGGATCTAAGTGCGTCAGGATCTCATATACCATATAGTGTTCCACAGGATATACTGTTAATATTTTTCACTGTGTGTTTCAGTCACTTGACACCACTGAAATCCTCTGTTGTGCTGTTAATTTGCGTTCACATAACACAGGTTTTTTTTTGTCAGGTATTGTGTTTGTCTGGCTATATTGTACTGTTACGACCTACGGCTACATTCCCAATAATGTCTGCTACACAGGGCAGAAAATTCGCAGACGCTCCTGCATCATGCAGTGCTGATGTCACGGATTTATCTGAAGAAAATATTTCTGCTGAGGATTCAGGTAATGGGTGTTTTGCCCGCCCTAGTCAGCCCGCATCAACTGTAGCAAATCAAGACCCACCTTGGGCTGCATTTTCCAATATGCTGACTACGCTTGTAACACAGATTACGCCCCCTGTGGGACCTCCTGTGCCATTACAGCCACATATTGTCCCTGTAGTTAATCCACCATGGGCGGATACTCTGTCAACCCAGTTACAGCAATTAAATCAGTCCTTGGTTAAACAAAAACCTAACCCTCGCCCTACTGGGACCAAAGGGTCATCTAAGCGGGCCAATTCTTCCTCACAATCTACTAATATTTCGGATGAGTCTTCCGATTCGGATGGGGAATATACTGATCCATCAGACGCTGATAATGCTGCTTCTGATGATTCTACAACACAGGTTGATGTCCCTGACCTAGTGGATGCTATCAAGCTGATTCATCAGATTGATGATGACGACGTAGACCCTCCTGACACATCTAAGAAACCTGATAAGTTCAAACGTTAGAAGGTTACTAAATTAGTTTTACCACATTCTGACCATTTAATTGACATACTTCAAGAATCCTGGTCTTCTCCAGGAAAGAAATTTTCCCTGTCTGAAAAGATGCTAGCTCGTTATCCTATTTCTGTGGAGTTGAGTAACAAGTTGGAAACCCCGCCACCAGTGTACTCACATGTGGCCCGTCTTGTGTTGTCATCTACTCTGCCTGTCACCACCGTCACCTCGCTGAAGGAACCGACGGATAAACATGTGAAAGGTTGCTTGAAGTCTGTTTACACCCTTACAGGTGCTGTACATAGACCTACTATGGCAGCCTCTTGGGCTGCAAAAGGCATTGAAGCATGGGTTCAAGCTATTGAAGAAGAGCTACCTCTTATTTTTTCTGACACTGCCAGACAATATCTGTCATATATTACCACAGCCTCCCATTATATTCAGGAGGTGGCCTCTGATGCAGGCGTTATGGCGGCTAAGGCATCTACTACGTCTACCCTAGCTCGCCGAATTCCGTGGTTACGGTCCTGGTTGGTGGACCTGGACTCTAAGAAGACCTTGGAGGTACTCCCTTTTAAGGGAGATATACTATTTGGGGAGGATCTGAACAAAATTGTGACCAACTTGGTGTCGGCCAAGACTGCGTTTCTCCCAAGTGCTAATCCTTCGGCTCTGAAGGCTAAGAGTACTACTTTTCGTTCCTTTCACTCTCCAGTTAAAGCAAAGGAGCAGGCGTACCCGAGACAGTCTCGCACTTCCAAATCCTCTAAGCCCAAACCTAAAAATTCTTGGGCCGCCCATCAGCCTGCTTCCAAACCAGACAAGCCTGCTGCATGATGGGGCGGGCCTCCCCCTGGGAGACCCCAGGGTGGAAAGCCAACTTCTGCAGTTCGCCCAGGTATGGTTAAAGACCACTGGGTGCAGGAAGTGGTCTCTCACGGGTACGCAATCTCCTTCAGTAGACGTCCCCCTCACCAGTTTTGCTCGACGGTTATCACTTTGGATCCATTAAAAGCACAAACTCTACATTTGGTTGTACAATCCCTCCTGGATACTGGAGTGATTGTGCTGGTGCCTCTGTCTCAGAGAGGCAGGGGATACTATTCGACACTGTTTCTGGTTCCGAAGCCGAATGGATCCTCCCAGCCTATACTCAACCTCAAATCTTTGAACAAATTTGTCAGGGTATCCAAATTCCTTATGGAAACTGCGCTCTATTGTATTGGCTTTGGAACCCAAGGATTATATTGTAACTCTGGACATACAGGATGCTTTCCTACACATACCTATTGCCATGTCGCATCAGCAATATCTGCGGTTTGCTATTGGCAACCTACATTATCAATTCCAAGCCTTACCTTTTGGACTGACCACGGCTCCTCGGATCTTCACCAAGGTCATGGTGGTCATGACGGCCCTCCTCCGCCATCAGGGTATCAGGATCCTGCTGTGTCTGGATGACTTGTTGATCCTGGTGAACTCCCGAGAGGTTCTTCTCCATCATCTGGAACTGACGGTCCAATTCCTATAAGCCCACAGGTGGCTCATCAACTGGAAGAAATCCTCGCTAGTCCCTGCTCAGAGCATGGTGCACCTGTGGGCGTTACTGGACACACACAACCAACGTTTGTTCTTGTCTCCATAGAAGGTCCTGAAACTTCAGGATAGAAGCCGATGCTTCCACTCCCGTCCAAGTGTGTCGATAAACTCGGCGAAGCAAGTACCAGGCCTCATGGTGTTGGCTTTCGACATTGTGGAGTATGCTCAATTTCATTCCCGCCCTCTACAGAGGTTAATCCTTTCCAAGTGGGACGGCCTGCCTCACCGAATCAGGTCTCAAATGATCTCCTTGACT
The DNA here is from genome assembly GCF_028390025.1 of Pseudophryne corroboree. Classification (NCBI taxonomy): domain Eukaryota; kingdom Metazoa; phylum Chordata; class Amphibia; order Anura; family Myobatrachidae; genus Pseudophryne; species Pseudophryne corroboree. The sequence goes on from NC_086450.1 coordinate 110,787,990, forward strand.
CCGGAGGTCCGTCTGTCACTGAGCTGGTGGCTACAGGACCAACAATTGAGCAGGGGTCGTCCCTTCTGGATCTCCAACTGGGCCCTCCTAACAATGGATGCCAGTCTGTGGGGATGGGGTGTGGTGTTGGAGCAATACTCTCTTCAAGGTCAGTGGACCAGGTAGGAATCTGGAATTGCGGGCAGTGTTCAATGCGCTGAAACTTTTACTGCCTCTGGTAGAGAACAGGCCTGTTCAAGTACAGTCAGACAACGCCACCAGGGTGGCATACATAAATCATCAAGGTGGCACTCAAATCCGCATGGCAATGATGGAAGTGTCAAAAATCCTTCAATGGGTGGAACGCTATCTGGCAGCCATATCGGCAGCCATATCGGCAGTGTTCATTCTGGGCATCCTCAACTGGGAAAAGGAGACGCCGGAGAGTGGAGTCTTCATCCGGAAGTCTTTCAACTCCTAGTGGACAAGTGGGGCCTACCAGATGTAGACCTGATGGCATCTCGACACAATCACAAGGTTCCAGTCTTCGGAGCAAGAACAAGGGATCCTCAAGCAGCGTTCGTGGACGCAATGGCAATTCCATGGAACTTTCAGCTGCCATACATGTTCTCTCCGGTGTCTCTTCTGCCCAGGGTGATATGGAAGTTCAAGCAAGAAGAAGGAATACTACTTCTAGTCGCTCCTGCTTGGCCCAGATGGCATTGGTTCTCAGACCTGCAGGGTCTCTCGATAGAGCGTCCACTTCTACTACTTCAACTACCAGACCTCCTCGTTCAGGGCCCTTGTGTCTACCAGGACCTGACATGACTGGCTTTGACGGCGTGGCTCTTGAAGCTTCATTCATGAGGGCCAAAAGATTCTCTGAGGAGGTCATTCAAACTATGTTAAAAGCCCGTAAACCGGCTTCGGTTCGGATTTATTATAGGGTCTGGAATTCTTATTTCACCTGGTGTGCTACTAAGAATTATGATGCATACAAGTTCAGCACTGCCAGGCTTTTGGCTTTTCTTCAACAAGGCCTGGACTTAGGCCTTCGTTTGGCCTCCCTCAAGGTTCATATATCTGCCTTGTCGATGTGGTTTCAGAGAAATTGCGTCTCTTCCTGACGTTCATACTTTCACTCAGGGTGTTTTACGGATTCTGCCTCCCTATGTCCCTCCTGTGGCTCCATGGAATCTGTCTGTTGTTCTGAATGCCCTGCAAGAGTCTCCATTTGAACCTTTTGACTCTGTGGACCTTAAATGCCTTGTGCTTAAGGTCGTTTTTCTTTTGGCTATTGCCTCTGCTAGGAGGGTGTCGGACTTAGGTGCTTTGTCCTGTCGTCAACTCTTTCTGATTTTTCACCATGACCGGGCAGTTCTTAGAACTCGCCCTGGTTATTTACCCAAGGTGGTGTCATCTATCCACCTTAATCAAGAGATTGTGGTTCCGGCCTTTATCTTTCCTGGTTTGTCTTCCAAAGAGTGGTCTTTGGATGTGGTACGGGCTCTCTGTATATGTGTGGAGAGGACTGCCTCCATCCGGAGGTCAGATTCTCTTTTTGTCCTTTTTGGTTTTCACAAACGTGGCTGGCCTGTGAATAAGCAAACTTTGGCCAGCTGGATTAGAATGGTGATTGCGCTGGGCTCCCAGCTCCTGCTGCTATTAAGGCCCATTCTACTCGGTCTGTTGGACCTTCTTGGGCGGCCCGCCGTGGCGCGTTCCCAGAACAATTGTGCAAGGTGACTATGTGGTCCTCAGTGAACACATTCATCAGGTTCTATGCCTTTGATACTTCCACCTCCCAGGATACTTCCTTTGGACGCCGGGTTCTTGTGCGTCCCCTCCCATAAGGAACTGCTTTAGGACATCCCCGATCTTATTCCCTGTGGAATACCAGTGTACCCCGTTGCAGTAAAGGAGATTTATGGTAGACTTACCATAGTTAAATCTCTTTCTGCAAGGTACACTGGATTCCACAGGGGACACACTTAGCTTCTTTGGGGTTGTATGACATTAGCCGCTGGTACCTTCTTCTGTCGTGAGAATGTGGTTCTATGTGGCTAACATCTACCATCTCTATTTTGCCTGCTATACTGCATTGGACTGGTTAACGAAACTGAGCTCCAGTGGTTAGAGGTGGGGCTATAGAGGAGGCTGTGCAGTGCATCCTGGAAATAGTCAAAGCTTTAGCCTGTTGGTGCCTCGGATCAAGATCCAACTCTACACCCTCGATGTTATTCCCTGTGGAATCCAGTGTACCTCGCAGAAAGAGATTTACCTATGGTAAGTCTACCATAAATCTCCTTTTCTGTCACCATCCTAACATGTGGTGACTATTGTGTTGGGTCATCTGGGGTCGGGGTTCCTCGTTCCTCTGCTTAGGATTCCCGCAGTGAGATCCGGTTCAGCAGGTGATTCCGGCTGAAGAATCCAGGTACATCCACCGACACCTGCACTCACAAGAACACTCCACTGATACTTACCTGGTACACATGGACTACGTTCTGCCGATGCCAAATGTAGAAGGTGGTCATAATAATGTGACACAACCGTGTATATGTCACCAATGGAGAAATATTAATTGTTTCACAATCTCAATCAGGGGTGTCTTATGAGGGGAGGGGTCCCGTGTACAGTGTCTGAGTGGGCTTGTGTTAGTGCATGCACAGTGTGGACTTTGGCACATTACTACAATATATCGCTGGTGCCATTTTCCCACAGTTGGTGCGTTTGAGATGGGTTCGCCTGGACCTGGCTTTTAGATGCCCGGTGGGGGAAGGGGGGGGGGAGAGCGAGCGTAACACACCTTTGCAAGCTCGATGTGCTTGCCACAGGTTCTATTCCCACTCACACCCACAAGTAGGAATAATCCTTGTTAGTCGGCATGCCAACTGTCGGGACTGTGAGGTGGCAAGATTCCAGCGTCGGTATTGTGACCGCCGGTCACATAACTACATCCCGGTGCATTTATTGAATGAGGGCTGCGTGGGCACCCTTCACTCATTATAGATACGTCACTACTAAGCAGTGTCAGGAAACAATTCCTGCTGCTTGCAGCATGGGGTTGGTGGCTTCTAGGAGGGATATGGTGGCACTGATTTATGCACCCTCTCCCTCATAGAAGCAGCAGCTCTGTTCTGACAAGCCTGTTCCTGGTTTTTGCCCATGAGCTCCCAATTATAGTGTAACTCAATCCAGCTTTAGATTTGTGGGCCCATTTTTATTTGTTTTTTACATTAAGCAGTGCAATGTACACAGGGCTTTGTTTATTAAATCTAAATGTGCATCTCTAGGTGCACTGTGAGCCCTAAAGTACAATAGTTTGTCATGGCAGGCCTAATATTAGTAAAGGGATGGGCATTTATCTGACCATTCCACCGTTCCACAGGCACCTTCTAAAGGATTTTGTAAAGCTGGGTACACACCTATTCAATCCCCATGTGATCGGATTAAACGCTCTCGATCAGCAGAACAGTGTGTCCCAAGTTTGCCCTGCTACGAGCCCCCTGCGAGCAGCGTACACACTGTACTAAAATAGCTCAGTGTATACAGGCTTCTAGGGGATCAGGAGGTCGGACAACAAATGTTAAACAGTATATAAGATGTGATCTCCCAATCTTGGCCGTTGCAGGAGCGTTAAAAGGCGTTTATCGGCTATTGCTCCTGCAATGGTACAGACATCTGTACAGTCGTCCGCCCGTTCACCCAATATCAGGTGATCGGGCCATGGAATATAGGTGTGTACTCAACTTAAGTCTCCGCACACTGAACTGCAGATGGAAGCGTGCATCTTCACATGTACTGTGCAGAAAACGTAGGCGTAAGGAATGAAGTCACGGTATTTTGCCTTGTTGGAGCTTAGTAAATTACTAGATCTGCTTAATAAATTATTGTCTGGTGACCTGTGTTTTACAAACAATTGTTTCTGGATGTCTGCAAGTAAATAGCATCTGTTAACGCTTGTATCTAGTTCTAGTGTGTCACTTGACCCTATAAAATGTGGATGTTTCAGTTAAAAAATCTCAAACAAACACAATCCCTTGTTAAAGGTCATATGTTGTCGGTCCCCTTGGTATTACATCTTCCTAAACCAGGGGAACCACCCCTTAGCATAAAAAGACTTAACACGTTCCACATGAAGGGAGTGTTGCAGAATAGGAAGGAGTTGGCAACTCTTATTGGGAAAATGTACTGAGATGGTATAATATAAAATTGTAATAATTCAGATGTGTTTGAACTACTTACATTTGTTTTTTGATATGTTATAAATTAAAAGCATGACCCAGAGTGTACAGTTTAAACAGATGTAGGCTAGTTTTATGTGCCCTTCTAAATGCTGGTAAAACTGAAAACCCTAAATCCCCAATTAAGGCTTATGAGGTTAAATTAAATAATATATAAACACAAAGTTTGTAATAAATATGCCTATTAAAGAGGATTGCGCAATGTCAATGACTAATTACAGGTAATGAGTATTTATTAATATTAAGGGGTTTGTGTGCTTTTACCATTTGCCTGCTCTTTTTGGAGACACTTGGCATTGGCTCTGCCCCCAGAAGTGGTGGGCTGGGCCAGGGGACAGGGTGCCATCTGCACCCTGTGCCAGTACAATTCTGTAGCAATAGGGCTGCCTGCGCGCTGTGTATACATTCACTTGACAGCCTGGAAGGTTCCTCTGCCTGCCTCCCGTCTGTTAGTGTCAGGCTGTGACTGCTGCACTCTGTTGTGTCTGGCAGCCAACATAAGAAGGGGCCAGCAGATCCAGACAAGTTGACCATAAGGGTGAACTTTGCTGCAGGGCCAGATTATAATGAGAAACCTACCATGGGACACCCCTCTCACAAACAGATTCCCATCTCAGGCCCCCCCCGCTACCAGATCAGCTACCAGATCAGCTTTCCTTCTGTGGCTCTGCAGTAGCCACACCCCCAACTCTCTTCCTCTCTAAGTTCTCCTGCTTTGTCCCTGGTCTCTGCTTCCACTGGCACCAAAGTGAAGAAGGCTGGGCTTGGCACTGTGGCAGCTAGCTGCGCAGAGCTGGCCCTAACCAATTTGATGCCCTAGGCAAGATTTTGGCTGGTGCCCCCTAGCACCGCCGCTAGTTCTGCAGGGAATGCCTGGCATGAGTCAGCTGGCAGCTCTGCTAACGTCGGGCGCCTTTTGTTTATGAAAATGCATCTTATTTGCATTACTATGTGGCTAGGATGCACAAGCAGCTTCTGCTGATTAAAATGATATGCAGCATGCCTATATTCTGTGTGCGACTGCGGCTGTATCTGCATTTGAAATGCTACATTACAGTGATTTCAAGGAATACACTGAAACGTAGCATTTCGTATGCAGATACAGCCGCAGTCACACACAAAATATAGGCATGCCACATATCATTTTAATCAGCAGAAGCTGCTGGTGTCCCTAAGCATACCAAATGCCCTAGGCATTTGCCTAGTTTGCCTATGCCTAAGGCCGGCTCTGTAGCTGCGGAGCAAACCACAGAGGTACTGCTTGTCCCCTGTGGTCTCTCCCACTCTCCCCTTTCCTCTACAGTTCCTCTCACTGTACCCTTTCCTCTGCAGTCTTTTTCACTATCTCCCTGCCCTGTGCAGTCTCTCTCACTATCTTCCTGTCCCATGCAGTCTCTCCCACTGTCCCCTTTAAGCTGCAGTCTCTCTCACTATACCAAATGCACAAGAAAATAGTAGTGCTTATAGGTCACAAACGAGAGAGGTAGGTCAGAACATCAACACATTTTAATAAAAAGAATGATGAGCAATATGTATAAAAATGTATAAAAAAACACATTAAAGGATTATTAGATTTTATATCTTAAAAAAGTAGGTGTATGAAGTGAGCCGTGCTCCTCTCAGTTCCAGAATGGAAATAGGTTATAGGAAGTTCAATAAACCTGTTCCAATAGACAGCCCCCTTGATCCCAATAGGCCCGTATATAACACAACCGTGTGCAATAATTACCACCAGCAATTCTCAAGGCGTTTGAGCGGTAGGCATCCGCAAAGTGCTTTCCCTTGGTTGGCGGTGTAGAGAGAGTTCCACGGTGTGGAGGATACTCTCCTTAGACGGGATCCAAATTCATACAGCAATGGGGACTTGGTCCAGGTGTCGATCTTCCAATGGATAGAAATGCTAGGAGTGAGCATGAACAGCAGATCTCACCGACGCGTTTCGTTGCGTTCACGCAACTTTTTCAAGGTGCTGACAGTACTGCTGTTCAAAGTTTATAAACCCCTTCAATATGGCTGCTCATTTGCATGTGTAATTGGTTGTGACCATCCTCTCTCATTATATGACCAAATAATGACAGACAATAATATACATAATAAAACTTATTAAAAAATACAATCTCATATATAATATATGTATTGTTATCTGTAATATGTGTCCAAAATTTATTTAATAAAATCCAGTCACATGACCGTTACTTCACACATATCTATAGGTAAATTAAAAAAACAGGAATAATAACTGGAGGATTACCCTATGTTCCTGATGGTAATAGGATCCGGGATAATCTCCATACATTGAAAAAATCCCTAATACCAAATGAGCTCCTCCTCTCTTATCGATAAAGGTTGAGCTAAGTACAGCTGAAAAGATTAGTGATGCATATCGCGTCACAACAACGCGCCTGGGCGCGCACAGGGAGCGACGTGTCATCAGCAATCCCAGTAACGCATCACTTTAACAGTGCCCAGAAATCATCCGTGGTCACGTTGTCCCACCGCGTCATTGCGTCATCCCAAGCGCGCACGGGTAGTGACGCGATGTATCAACACCGCGTCATCCCGCCGCGCCCAAACATCTTGGAGAGACACATATCAAAACGTCATGGTTGTCTTGGCGACGCACGATTCCATGCATCGCCCTGGCAACTAGCCACTGTATGTAATCAGCACTGTTTTTATCAAAAAGGTCAAAATGGTTCAATACAAATATATCCACCAGAGATATAAAACATACAAATAAAAATCAATATTCATGATCACAGGTGGGTAAGTTCTACTTTGTCTACATATCCTAATAATACAAAAAATAGCTAAAGTAATTATAAATAGTGTCTCACTATATATAGTCTCACTCAGGGGCGGATCCAGAAGAAAATGATAGGGGGGGCACGATGGAAGGGGCAAGTACATTTGCGTGCAGCTTCGGTGCATGTGAGGTGGCGCTTCTTATACAATGCCCACAGTAGATGCCCCCCAGTAATAATGCCCCCAGTAGATGGCCCCCAGTAAAAATGTACCCCAGTAGCTGCCCCCAATAGATGACCCCCCCAGTACTGATGCCCCCAGATATAATGCCCCCAGTAGTAATGCCCCCCCCAGTAATAATGCCCCTTGTTGATGCCCCCCCAGTAGTAATGTCCCCCCGTAGTTTGCCCCCAGTAGATGCCCCCGCTGCATTAAGAAAAAAAACATACTTACCAAGCCCCGTTCCCGCGCCGCTGCAGTCCTCCTCCTCCCTGGGCGTCCGCTCCTCAGTAAGCACTATGAGAGAGACGTCATGACTGACGTCTCTCCCATTCACGCCGCACAGTGACAGCGCTGGAAGCCGGAGCTCAGTACTGAGCTCCTGCCTCCGGCTGCCGCTCTGCAGGGAGACGGGCGCCCGCTGGTAACACAATCTCAGCGGGCGCCCGTCATCTCCCTGCTTCGGCGGGGGGGAGGATGGGACACACGACGGAGGCCGCAAATGACAGGGGGGCTCGAGTGCCCCCCCCCCTGGATCCGCCACTGGTCTCACTAGACCCTTTCCCCTGCCGTCCTTCTCACTATCTCGCTGTCCTCTGCAGCCTCTCTCACTATCTCCCTGTCCTCTGCAGTCTCTCTCACTATCTCCCTGTCCTCTGCAGGTCTCTCCCACTGTTCTCTTTCCTTTGCAGTCTCTCTCACTATTCCTTTCACCTGCAGTCTCTCTTACTTTCTCCCTGTCCTATGCAGTCTCTTTCACTATCTCCCAGTCCTCTGCAGTCTCTCTTACTATCTCCCAGTCCCCTGCAGTCTCTATCACTATCTCCCTGTCACCTGCAGTCTCTGTCACTATCTCCCTGTCACCTGCAGTCTCTATCACTATCTCCCAGTCCCATGCAGTCCCTCTCACTATCTCCCTGTCACCTGCAGTTTCTATCACTATCTCCCTGTCCCCTGCAGTCTCTCTCACTATTCCTTTCACCTGCAGTCTCACTTACTTTCTCCCTGTCCTCTGCAGTCTCTTTCACTATATCCCTGTCCCCTGCAGTCTCTCTTACTATCTCCCAGTCCCCTGTAGTCTCTATCAATATCTCCCTGTCACCTGCAGTCTCTCTCACTATCTCCCAGTCCCCTGTAGTCTCTATCACTATCTCCCTGTCACCTGCAGTCTCTCTCACTATCTCCCTGTCCCCTGTAGTCTCTATCACTATCTCCCTGTCACCTGCAGTCTCTCTTACTATCTCCCAGTCCCCTGTAGTCTCTATCACTATCTCCCTGTCACCTGCAGTCTCTCTCACTATCTCCCTGTCACCTGCAGTCTCTCTTACTATCTCCCAGTCCCCTGTAGTCTCTATCACTATCTCCCTGTCACCTGCAGTCTCTCTCACTATCTCCCTGTCACCTGCAGTCTCTCTTACTATCTCCCAGTCCCCTGTAGTCTCTATCACTATCTCCCTGTCACCTGCAGTCTCTCTTACTATCTCCCAGTCCCCTGTAGTCTCTATCACTATCTCCCTGTCACCTGCAGTCTCTCTCACTATCTCCCTGTCACCTGCAGTCTCTCTCACTATCTCCCTGTCCCCTGCAGTCTCTCTCACTATCTCCCTGTCACCTGCAGTCTCTCTCACTATCTCCCTGTCCCCTGCAGTCTCTCTTACTATCTCCCAGTCCCCTGTAGTCTCTATCACTATCTCCCTGTCCCCTGCAGTCTCTCTCACTATCTCCCTGTCACCTGCAGTCTCTCTCACTATCTCCCTGTCCCCTGCAGGCTCCTGTAACTGTGATGTGCTCCAAGTGCTGCTGGGGCTGCAAACCACACATGTGCGGTTCCACTGACCACGCATGCACAGTGGCCATTTTCGACGAGGGGTCCTGGGAGCTGAATCCGCAATGTGTAAGACCATAGTCTACAATGGGCTGCTACAGAGCCCAATTTTCGGAATGCTTTGTATTCTGGAAATTGGTAAATTGGGTGGCATCACATCCCACATAGAAACCTATGGGGGATGCGGCATCCGGTGGGAATGGAGGGATCACAGTAGGTATTGGAGATATCTGCTGCGATCCCTCTGTGATACATTCAAGGGATTCTTAATATTTGCAATTAACCCCGAAAATGGGAGTTTTCGGGGATTAAGCTGCACATATACAATGATAAATGGCCCCCTCTCTCCCTTCCTCCTGCAATCTCTAAATATCTCCTTTAACTCTGCAGTCTCTCACTATACGCCTTTCCCTTGCAATTTCTCCCACTATTACCTTTCCCCCTGCAGTCTCTATCACTCCAGGGCCACTTACTTTTGTTTGTCCCCAAGGCTGAAAGTTGCCATGGCCTCCAGTGTTGACAGAAGTGACCCCAACACTCTACCACATCCTGACCTAAGATATTGTCTTGTGGAAAGATGATAACATAGCTGAAAATGATAGAAGGATTTTGATAGTAGATTAAGATTATGAGACAGAAACAATCACTCTCAAGCATGGGCGTAGCTATAGTGGATGCAGGGAGTGCCATTGCTATGGGACCCAGAGGCGTAGAGAGTCCACTTCTGGGGTCTGACTGTACTGCAATCAGGTCATAAAGTTGTCTATCAGGTTTCCAGATATGCCCGATATTCACTGTGTTGCATAATGTCAACTGAGGGCACTGTGTGGCATGTGTACAGGCAGCAGTACAATGTGGCACATTGTTAACTTGAAGTACTACAATGTGACATAATATGAGCTAGTTGCGAACTCGGCCATAATTCTGATTTGGAAATAAACAAAAAAAACAACCAAATAACTGTGCATCTGGGCAAAACCATGCTCCACTGCAGGTGAGGCAGATGTAACATATGCAGTAAGAGTTATATTTGGACGGGGTGTGTCTAAAATGTAATGTAAGTTGCAGTGTAAAGCTGCCTTAACATTTGTGGGCTACATGCAAAAGCAGACCGTCCACAGAAAAAAAAAATGCATTTGTTCCCCTTGCATGGCCACAAGGTTTGCTCCAGGTACAAAGTTACTTTCTGTTTTTTTTGCTTGACTTCCAAGTCAGAATCAGACCCAATGTGTGGTATTATGTGAACTAGGGCACTTCTATAGTTCATAAAATTAACTAGGGCACTACATTGGAGCACAAAATTAACTTAGGTACCACCATGGCAGAAACAAATGAACAACTGCTGTGGAGGGAGGTGTACATGTAGAAGGGACCTCTTCAAAATGTTGCCATGGGACCCACACAGTCTGGCTATGCCCCTGCTCTCAAGTCAATAGCAGGCTCTGAAGGCAAGCTTTTACAGACTATAACTTACCACATATTTTTACATCAGAATCAGCTTTATTGGCTAGGTATACTTGCGTATACTAGGAATTTGTCTTTGGTTTGCTTTACAACAGCCAAGTAAGTAACAGATAAGCAGGTGTGTGTGTGTGTGTGTGTGTGTGTGTGTGTGTGTGTGTGTGGGGGGGGGGGGGGGGTGGCAAGTAAAGTCATACAGATAGGAAGTGAATACCATAGGGACACAAGTTAGTTACATGTACGTCTAGTCTGTCAATGTTCAGGAGTTCAGCAGGCGGACCGCTTGGGGAAAGAAACTTTTGAGGCTTCTGGTGGACCTGGCGTGGACAGCCCTGTAACGCCTGCCTGAAGGAAGCAAGTTAAACATGCTGTGGCCGGGGTGTAGCTGGTCTTTTACTATCTTTGTTGCCCGCTTTTTAGCTCTGGACAGGTACATGTAGAAATGTGGGAATGTCGGCCCCGATGATCTTCTCTGCGGTTCTGACCACCTTTTGGAGCCTGCATCTGTCCTTTGTGCTTGCGGAGCTGTACCATACCAGTATCGAGGAGCACAATACCGACTCCACAATCGCGGAGTAGAAGAGGAGCAGAAGCTTCTGTGGGATGTTGAACTTCCTTAGTTGCTTTAGGAAGAACAACCTCTGCTGCGCTTTCCCGACGTCAGCGTTAGACCCCCATTTAAGGTCCCGGGAGATTGTGGTCCCTAGAAACTTTAAGGAGTCCACTAGCTATACCACACTGTCAGCAATAGTTAGCAGAGGTGCACTAGCTGACTTTTTCCTGAAGTCCACTATCATCTTGACAGTTTTGAAGGGGTTGAGCGCAAGGTTGTTGTGGATGCACCACTGGGCCAACTGGTCTACTTCCCGTCTATAGGCCGATTCGTCCCTGTCCTTGATGAGGCCGATGACAGTGCTGTCGTCGGTGAATCTGATGATCTTTACTGATTGCGCCTCTGAGGTGCAGTCATTTGTGTACAGGGAGAAGAGCAGGGGTGAGAGGACACAGCCCTGAAGGGCCCCTGTACTAATAGACCGCACTTGAGAGGTGAATTCCCCCGCTTTCACAACCTGTGTTCTGTCTGTCAGGAAGTCTACTATCCAGGAACAGGTAGCTTCTGGGACCCCTAGGTGAAGTAATTTGGGGTGGAGGATGCTGGGGACGATTGTATTGAAGGCTGAGCTGAAATCGACAAACAGGACCCTCGCGTAGGTACCGGGAATGTCTAGGTGCTGTAGAATGTAGTGCAGGCCCAGGTTGACTGCATCCTCGACACACCGTATTAATATTTACATTAGGCAAAAAAGGAAAGGAGTAGAATTGTCTTGCTCTCTGAAATATTTCAACCCCATTCCTATAATATTATGATACAGCCATACCACATTAATTATTATTTTTTTACTCATAGGGGGTTATTCAGAGATGGACGCAGATCTTGCTTCCTGCCGCAAGACCTGCAGCCATCTACTCACATGGTTGGGGGCCGCCCAGCACAGGGCAAGGCTTCCCCGGCATGTGTGTGGCCCCACCTGATGCAATTGAATTGCGAACACATTGATTAGAGGTTGACCCCTGCCTGCACAGCCTGCTGTGTTGGCAAGCAGTCCGGTGCCATTTTTTTTCCTCGTAGCAGCCGCCCGAAAATGCTCCCAACATGCCCCTGTCTTAATTAAGTCACCTGTTGCCAAGCATGCATATACTTAAAACCTGGACTGTTGGGGTGCCCGCAATTGAGAACCTCTGACTTGCGGTATTTACCTACTGTATTGCAGTTACTCCAGCTGAATTAAATAGCATACAAATTAACTAATCAGTACAGCCCAGGTTTATTGCCTGAAGAAAATAATTGTAGTGGGTGTTGTATACCAGGTGAAACGTTGGGGATCAGTTATAGTATAGCTCAGATCATTATGCTCTAATTATAGTTATAATGAAGGAAATTTTGAGGGAAAAACTATTTCATTAAAATAGTAATCGAAAAATTAGTGTTCAATTTTATTAAGATAGCAATATTATTTACTACTTATATTAAATGGCCAATATTAATTATTTATTAATTGGTATTTTTAATGATGAGTCCTGGGTTTGCTCCCGATTGTTTGATATGGGTTACAGTTGTTTTTGCACAGCTAGATGTTCTCCAAGTTTTCATTAATGCATTAATGTCCCCCTATATCTGTAGCTCTCATCTTGCTGAATAACATAAGGGAGTTTGGCATGTCTTGGCCATACCTGCTTCAGATGTCATCACTTAATTGAGCCAAACCATGTTTTGTGCTAAGATCACCACTGGGGGCACTGTTGCATAGGAGTCTACAGACAACTAAGAAATATGGGAGCAACCATTCATTTTTAATACATTTAAATGTAGAGCTACAAGTTCTGTACCATGCAATATATATCATATAGTAGCATAAAATTAGAATAAACCATGACTAACTTCCATTTTACTCTACCTTTTAGTAGTTGTTATAGATTTATGATTTAACATATTATTTTTATTCAACATATAATACATCAGTTTTATTTGATTTCACATAGCATAGCTCAGGAAATTATCCAGATTGGAAATGTTTGGAGATGTAATATGCCAATTACTTTGAAGTGCTTTGCGCTATAAATAGACTGGAAAATACCTCAGTTTACCCAGAGCTGTTTGAACACCTGAGGCGGTACTTATTGCTCTCATGTGTTCTAGATTTCACGGGTGTCCCATTTTCCTCAGGACAAGCAAATGCAATTTACGGCTCTGACTAAAGATTTTTCTTTTGCACTTTAACTCTTAAATTGCTGGTCAGTATTAAACTGTCTGTAGTTAATACAATTGCTATTATTACACACAGCACTCGAAAAAGTTAGGGAACAACAGGTAGCGGCACTCACCTAAAGTCACCTGTTGACACAAGATCTATTGTAGGTGGAGTTTATTTTTCTAATTCCTGATTTCATCCCTGACTCCGGAATCAGTTCAAAGAATGAAAAAGAATAATGAAAAAGTCCACGTATCATTAATTGCATAGTGGCGCCAATATGGCGGAAGGGGTACTAGTTACCCAGGATCAGACTTGTTGGAGGGGCACAGGTCCGTGCTCCTCCATCCCTACTTTTTACCTGTCAGCTGGCAGCAGCCTCTCTCCCCAGAGCAGCAGTCTCCTCTGCCTGTGCAGGTCACTTCGCCTAAACGGTATTTTATTCATGTTTCGTTTTTAAGAGGGTGTGGCCATACCTCTGTAATTAGGCCATGCCTCCTTTCCCGGCCCGTCCAAGCTCTCTACGGCCCTACAATAGCCATCAAAGAAAAAGCAACGATGGGCTACGCATACAGGTAATTCAAATGCATTACTCTCCAACTGTGCAATTTCATTCACCTGGTATTAAGTCAGGGGTGGATTAGGGGCCACATGGACCTAGGGCTGAAAATGATCCAGGGCCTATTGATAGAGGGGGAGGAGCTGTGACCAGTGTTGTGTGAGTGTGGCCAATGCCATGTGGGTGTGAACACCCCCTACACCCGAGGTTCTCAAACGCTGTCCTCAAGGCACCCCACCGGTTCAGGTTTTAAGTTTATCCATGCTTGGCCACAGCCAACTTAATTTGCACCTCAGTCAATTTGATTTAACCATCTGTGCTGAGCCATATACCTAAAACCTGGACTGTTGGGGTGCCTTGAGGAATGCATTTAAGATCCTCTGCTTTACACTATCAACCCCAGTATTTCCCAAAATAAGTAAAAGTAGAAAAATTGCTGAATTTTGTGATGAAAATAGAAATACAGCTGGGCGGCTGGTCATCATCATCCACTCATGATGATTTATATGGGGAACCTGTTGCTGTAGTCCTATCCACCGCTTTCCTAACCAGGCCCTATGTTGAGTATAAAGACACAATGCAAATGTAAAATTCCTGTGAGGAGCTGTAGGAGCCTACAGTACTTATCAAGCATCTCAGGATGGTGTTAGCAGCTTTCTTACCTTAAAATTGCTCTCGGGTGCACCAGAGAAGAGAATACACAGGGCAGAAGGATCCCTTCTGAACCCTCCTGGGTCAGCTACAGCAGCAAATATTGGGGGCCGCATGACCTTTGTCCGATTGATGTATTTTTAATTTTAAGAGATCTCCTTTTGTTATTTCAAACTGAATTTCACATTCAGCGCTGGCCACACAGATTATTGCAGGCAAGTCAGTGACTGGGGTAAAAATGACATATGACGAATGACTGGGGTGTCGTATTTGAGGGGGCACCAAGACAGTCGGAGGAAAACATCAGGAATCCTACTAAGAGTCGGAAGCATGCTGTGGCGGGAGTAGGCTTGTGACTGGGCTCCATGCCTGCGCCACTGGTCTAATCGGCAGGGTGCAGGCATAAAGGGACAGGGATCACCCAGCACAATAAAGTTTTTCCCCCTATATGTGCTGCACACGTCACATCATGGTGCCAAATTACTGCCTTGCCCCGGGTGACAAAAATCCTATTTTTGGCCCTGCTTAAGGATTGTGGCCAGTCTTGGCCAACCAAGACTGCTAAGTTTGATTGGCAAGCAAGAGTTTCCATAGTTTCCATAGACATGAACCAAGTTCCCATGTTTATCGATGTTCATCCATGGTCCTGTTCCACCAGGTAACTCACCCTTCAGTCAAGTAATAATGTATCATTCTAAATGCATAGTCTGGAACCTGACCAATAGAGGATGTGATGGGGCCACTGCCGTATCTATAATGGGTGCAGAGGGGGCCCACGCCGCACACACTGCACCCATTTCTTCTATATACTTACTTTTCTGGTGTCCGGGTGTGGGTCCCCTCCTCTCCCGAGTCCCATAGCTGGCAGCCGCAGCAGCGCTGTTAGTGCCATTTTTTCGGAGACTTGCGCATGCGCTATAGACTCTGGCACTGTGCCAGAGTCTCTAATGCTCAGACAGAGCGCTAACAGCACTGCTGCTGGCTACGGGACTGGAGAGGAGAGGGGCCACACCCAGAGACTGCACACGGGTCCCCTCCTCTCTAGATACGCCCACAGGCACATACAACTCTGAATTATTCAGAAATGTGTGTAGCCTGTTCCAATGCAGTTGCTAAACAATCGCAAAGTGTGTCTACAAGAACCAACATGAAACAGGTTAGGATGGTCCTTAAAAACCAGCAGCAATGGCTACATTAGGCCTTAATCTAACAGTAGGGATGCTATTTTAACATCCTGTAAGAAAAGCAAACATTAATTATAATGGCCACATCTGCTTGTCTCTAGATTTAAGGGTAGAGTGATCCATCCATGGAAGTTGCCATCAAACCTAAGGGTGTGGGTTATGTGTGCATTAGACAGGAAGAAAATGAGGAAATAGAGTTAGTTAATAGATGTTACTGGTTGAAATGCTACAGCAGAATCATTTTAGTGGTCACAGGGAGGGTGTGGAACTGTGGATACATTTTCCTCATCATTGAAATAATGCAGGTAACTGCTTTGTTATGGGTTTTTATTCCCCATAAAACTTTTCTTACTTGAAGCATGAACATTAAACATAATGTACATACAGTATTCAAATTGTACATGTACCATGTAAATATTTAATTTATAATATTTAAACAAGTCAGTAACTTAAAAGAAGTTGTAGATTTGGATATACAGTGCATCCAGAAAGTATTCACAGTGCTTCACTTGTTCCACATTTTGTTATGTTACAGCCTTATTTCAAAATGGAGTAAATTCATTTCCCCCCCATAAAATTCTATACACAGTACCCCAAAATAACAAAGTGAAAAAAAGTTTTTTTGAGATTTTTGCAAATTTATTAAAAATAAAAACCTAAGAAATCACATGTACATAAGTATTTACAGCCTTTGCCATGAAGCTCAAAATTGAGCTTAGGTGCATTCTGTTTCCACTGATCATCCTTGAGATGTTCCTACAGCTTAATTGGAGTCCACCTGTGGTAAATTCAGTTGATTGGACATGATTTGAAAAGGCACACACCTGTCTATATAAGGTCCCACAGACCCACACTTGACAGTGCATGTTGGAGGACAAACCAAGCATGAAGTCAAAGGAATTGTCTGCAGACCTCCGAGACAGGATTGTGTTGAGGCACAAATCTGGGGAAGGGTACAGAAAAATATCTGCTGCTTTGAAGGTCCCAATGAGCACAGTGGCCTCCATCATCCATAAATGGAAGAAGTTCGGAACCACCAGGGAGGTGACCAAGAACCCGATGGTGACTCTGTCAGAGCTACAGCATTCCTCAGTGGAGAGAGTAGAACCTTCCAGAAGGACAACCATCTCTGCAGCAATCCACCAATCAGGCCTGTATGTCAGAGTGGCCATATGGAAGCCACTCCTTAGTAAAAAGCACATGGCAGCCCACCTGGAGTTTGCCAAAATGCACCTGAAGGACTCTCAGACCATGAGAAACAGTATTCACTGGTCTGATGAGACAAAGATTGAACTTTTTAGCGTGAATGTCAGGCGTCATGTTTGGAGAAAACCAGGCACCGCTCATCACCAGGCCAATACCATCCCTACAATGAAGCATGGTGGTGGCAACATCATGCTGTGGGGATGTTTTTCAGTGGCAGGAACTGGGAGACTAGTCAGGATAGAGGTAAAGATGAATGCAGCAATGTACAGAGACATCATGGATGAAAACCTGCTCCAGAGCGCTCTTGACCTTAGACTGGAGCGACAGTTCATCTTTCAGCAGGACAACGACCCTTAGCACACAGCCAAGATATCAAAGGAGTAGCTTCAGGACAACTCTGTGAATGTCCTTGGGTGGCCAAGCCAGAGCCCAGACTTGAATCCGATTGAACATCTGTGGAGAGATCTGAAAATGGCTGTGCACCGACGCCAGTGCCATAACTAGGCATTTTAGCGCTGTGTGCAAGAGACGACATTGGCGCCACCCTTCCTTATGTAAAATATGGGCAGTGCGCGCCTATGGTGCGCGCAAAGAATGTAGGGGCGTGGCTTCATAGGGAAGGGGTGTGGCCACAAAATAATACCAATTCATACTACGGTGCACAGTAGTCTTCATTATTCAAATTGCGCCGCATAGTAGCGCCACTACACCAGGTAGAGCCCCTTTTACACATTACGGCAGCCAGTCCCCCTTTTTACACATTACGGCAGCCAGTCCCCCTTTTTACACATTACGGCAAACAGCGTCCCCCATTTTACACATTACGGCAGACAGCGTCCCCTTTTTACACATTACGGCAGACAGTGTCTCCCTTTTTACGCATTACGGCAGACAGCGTCTCCCTTTTTATACATTACGGCAGACAGCGTCCCCCTTTTTACACATTATGGCAGACAGCGTCCCCCTGATTACACATTACGGCAGACAGCGTCCCCTTTTTACACATTGCGGCAGATAGCATCCCCTTTTTACACATTACGGCAGACAGCGTCCCCCTTTTTACACATTACGGCAGACAGCGTCCCCTTTTTACACATTACGGCAGACAGCGTCCCCCTTTTTACACATTACGGCAGACAGCGTCCCCTTTTTACACATTACAGCAGACAGCATCCCCCTTTTTACACATTACGGCAGCGTCCCCCTTTTTACACATTACGGCAGACAGCATCACAGTCAGCAGCACAGGCTCTTCCAGAGGCTCTGGATCTCTTTCCTCAACCACACCAGCTCGGCAGCTCCTTGCTGTGCAGCAGTAGGGGCAGGGCAGTGTGGGAGAGACATCTGACGTCATCACGTGACGTCTCTCCCGAACTGCAGGGGAGGTGGGCCGAGCCGGCGTTCAGGCCAGGGCTGCCGCTGGGCCAATGAGAAGACCAGCCTGACACACACCTCAGCCGCAGTGCTGCTGGGACCTTACAGCAGCAGTGGCGGCTTCGCCGGGAAACAGGCAGGCGGTGGCTTCAGCGGGACACAGGCGGGCGGCGGTGGCTTCAGCGGGACACAGGTGTGCGTGCGGGCGGCTTCAGCGGGACACAGGCAGGTAGGCGGGCGGGGGCGGTGGCTTCAGCGGGACGCAGGCAGCGCCGCCTTCAGCAGTGAGTCTGGACCCGGAGCTAGCGGCCATGCGGGTGTGATGCCCGATGGTGCGCCCTCAGTTCATTTGCGCTGTGGGCAAAGCACCATCAGCACACACCTAGTTACGGCTCTGACCGACGCTTCCCATCCAACCTGATGGAGCTCGAGAGGTGCTGCAAAGAGGAATGGGCGAAACTGCCCAAAGATAGGTATGCCAAGCTTGTGGCTCAAGTATTTAGCAAAGGCTGTGAATACTTATGTACATATGATTTCTTAGTTTTTGTATGTTTAATAAATTAGCAAAAATCTTAAAAAAATTTTTTTCACGTTGTCATTCTGGGGTATTGTGTGTAGAATTTTTAGGGAAAAAATTAATAAGGCTGTAACATAATAAAATGTAGAAAAAGTGAAGCGCTGTGAATACTTTCTGGATGCACTGTATGTATGGTTATTATGCATACAGGAAGAAGCAGAAAAACGAAAATGAATTCTCAACCTGCACACCATGACCACCTAAACCAGAGTAGTATTAACCTCACTCAGAGGAACACATACATGTTTCATGCCATAGCGTATTTTTGAAACCATTACAAAGCTGATTTTTGATCATTGGGAACAAAGTGTCAATATAATTTTCCCAAGTATTAAAGAAGCGTTCTGCATATGTTTCTTTTTTTTTAAGAAGGGCTTGTTATGGGATTTTAATATGAGCCTGGAATTACATTATGGATCCATTGCTGTAGAATTGCTTTCCTGGTCACCGATACCAGAAGTAAAAGTGCCTGGAGAGCACGGGTTGGTCTGTGAGATTACCCAGAAGTACACAATATGGGGAGCTGGTATAAGATATATGTAGGGTAGATGCAGCAATCTTGGCTAGCAGATCAATGCATTGCGTAATAAAAATGGCAAATGTTTAATATCTCATCATAGTACTACAAGCCTGCAGCCTGCTGCCTGCCATTTACTTGCTTGAGGCAAGTAGTGCACACAATGGAAACCCTGCGGAAATTAGGCTGTTAACAGGCTGTTATTATAAGGAATGGGTAAAGCTCTGCATTGTTCGTGTACTGGATGTCCAGCGCATATGAAGTACATATCGAACGCTTATTAGGGGTAATTCTAAGTTGATCGCAGCAGCAAATTTGTTAGCAGTTGGACAAAACCATGGTAGTCATTCCGACCCGTTCGCATGCAGCGGTTCATCGAACAGGTTGGAACTGCGCATGCGCGGCGGCCGCATTGCGCATGCGTGTCATTGCGTCACCGAGCAGCGGGCAGAATAAAGAAGTAAGTGATCGCTAGCGCGATCGCAAGAAGATTGACAGCGGGGAGGCGTTCCGGGCCGTCTACTCACCATTTTCCGGGCGTGGAGATCCGAACGCAGGCATGTCCAGGCGTTTGGAGGGTGGATGTCTGACGTCAAATCCGGGACCTTCATCGCTGGATCCATCGCACAGGGTAAGTAACTGCAGGGCTAGTCTACTTCTGCACAATTTTTTTTAGCATAGCAGGGCTGCACAAGCGATCGCAGCCCTGCTATGCTAAAATACACTCCCCCATAGGCGGCGTCTAGTTGATCGCACGAGCAGCAATAAGTTGCTACGTGTGATCAACTCGGAAATAACCCCCCATGTACACTGCAGGTGGGGCAGATGTAAAATTGGGTGGGTTATTTTGTTTCTGTGCATGGTAAATACTGGCTGCTTTATTTTTACACTGCAATTTAGATTTCAGTTTGTACACACCCCACCCAAATCTAACTCTCACTGCACATGTTATATCCGCCCCCCCCTGCATTGCACATGGTTTTGCCGAACTACTAACAAATTTGCTGCTGCGATTAACTCTGAATTAGGCCCATTGATACATGCACAAAAATAGAGGATATGCATTCTTCTAATGTGCAATTTGCACTTATTTTTTTTCATGCAAATACAACACTAGGAGGTAAAAGCCCTAATAGGTCACAGCACAGGAATTCCAGGCCATCACTGGGGTCAATCCAATTAGGTGTGAGTTGCAGAATGGGAGTTTGTTTGTTGAAACTCACAGACTTTGCACAAATCTGCACACCCGAGACTTCTCCAATCTATTTAAAAATGCCTATTTGCAGTACTCGCAGCGGGGGTTTGTGAATTCTCTGCCAAATGCAATGTGAGAGAAGTGCATGAAAAAGTAGGGTCATCTAGCTGGACCCCCCAAAAGTAAATTTTTTTTTGCAGAATCGTACAGAAGGCTGTTAGTTGGCATAAGGAAAGTAATGGAGGTTTTTAAACAGTGATACATGTTTGATTTGTGCTTTAAAAAAAAAAAAAAAAGTAAAACAATTATAAAAAGCTACATGTTTTCATTCAAAAAATACTGAAAAATGCTAAATAAAAGTAGAAAAAAGATGCTTTTGAGGTTCTTCCAGGTGACAAAAAGCAACTCTAATTACATTTGTGGTGCACTAAGAAATGCAATAGTTGATTTTGGGGTACTTTTAGGGCATTTTAAAAATATACAAAAAACAAATGACATGTAATTATTGGACTAAATAAGCCAACTGGAAACTTCCAATTGCCTAATTAGTCCAAGTGGTTCTCCTCAGTATTCCAACATTTTAATCTTAAAATAAAGATTTTCCCTACCATCTCTCACCCTCAGCGAGGTGCGAACAGAAAAATGCAAGTTTACTCTGATTGGTTGAGTGCAAGTTTCTAATTAGATTTCAAAATGAATATGCAATTCGAATTTGAGGAGAAAACGGCACCTCGCACCTACTTGGATTGACCCCATTGTATCTTTTATTAGCAATAGATACTGTAATTACTTAGCTTCTATCTTCTTTCTACTATTACTGTTTATAATATTATTATTCATTTTTTCAACTGCAGAAGAATAAAATTAACGTTGAAATGTCTTGCTCCTAAGTAGATGGGTTGATCCACAAGAACACATGTAACATATTTTGTGTTTACAAATAACCAATTTAGCCATTGGGTAAGGTTGTCAATTTTCTATGAATATGCTTTTTAATCTTTGATTAATCTCACTTGTTCTTCCCATTGTTCTGTCAGTCTCTGAAATGTATATCATAACATCAAAGATTATTTTTGTTTACTCTGATAACCTGTATGTCAATATTTATTTTCTTCCTTGTTTTTGAAGATTGTCTTTAATTTTGTCCTTAAAATGTAAGCTACTGTAGTTATTCCAAGAATTCCTGTTTATTCCTTATTTGGAAAACACACAATGGAAATCTGATGAGGAATTTATTTATAATCTTATTTCCCAAAGCCGATACAAAACAGACGTTAGATCCAAAGTTTAGGCAATATTTTACGTGATAATACAAACTGAAATGCTAGTAAGCATATCTTTGTTATGGGCTATCTATATATAACGAAATCAGACTATTAATAATTACTTCTGTATTTACTGGAAAACGTCCTTACTTGTTATGCTTAATTTAGTTGTTGGTAATAAATACCATTGACTCCTATGAGTAAATTCACCTTGGCATGTTTCATCCAGAAATTTCACCCAGCAATGATATCAAAGCAAAAGACGCAATGGGCATAGGGGGTAATTCAGAGTTGATTGCAGCAGCAAATTTAGTAGCAGTTGGGCAAAACCATGAGCACTGCAGGGAGGGGGGGGGGGCAGATATAACGTGCAGAGAGAGTTAGATTTGGGTGGGTTATTTTGTTTCTGTGCAGGGTAAATACTGACTCCTTTATTTTTACACTGCAATTTTGATTTTAGTTTGAACCCCCCCACCCAAATCTAACTCTCTCTACACATGTTATATCTGGCCAGGGCCGGATTAACAATGGGGCGGGTGGAGCTGCAGCTCCAGGCCCTCCCATGAAAATAGGCCCACAGCCTCCCCTGCAGTGATGTGCAGCCAAAGTTGACAGGTGAAAACAAATCCTGTCACATGAGGCTGAAGACAGACTCGCCACTAACAGCCCAGCTCACATACCGGTGCGGTCCGGTCCGCTCCGCTCCCACCTCCCCTCCTCACCGCGCGATCAGCAGCAGAAAGCCCACAAAACATCCTGAAGCTCCTCCCCAAGCTGCCTGAAGCTCCGCCCCCAGCCGCCCGGAGCTCCGCCCCAGTCGTCTGAATCGCCGTCCCCTCCCTCGCTGCACCGAATGGCCATGAACAGCAGAGATTGCAGACACTCTACCACCCCCCTCTCCTCTGGCTATAACTCCCGCCTTCTGCACAGAGCTAGGACCGCAGAAGATGCGGGGGGAGAGTATCTGCAGGCTCACTGGTCCCACAACCGCAGTGATGTGATGAGGCTGCCAGAAGACAGCAGCCCTGGAGTCAGTCACACCTTCGCTCTGCTGTGCTGGTTCCACCTTGTAAAATGGACCTCTGCTTCCTCACCCACTGCGGATCCCACTCAGACTAGGTGAGTGTGCATACAGTAGCCTATACTTTTTCTTTATCCCACCACTTACACCCCCCACTTTGTGTGTTTTGTGCCCATTCCTCTATGTTCTACTTCATCCAGTGACTCTCACCCCCTCCTCTCTATTCCCTATACCTCCCCCTCTCTCTATTCCCTATCCCTCCCCCTATCTCTCTATTCCCTGTACCTCCCCCTCTCTCTATTCCCTATCCCTCCCCCTATCTCTCTATTCCCTATCCCTCCCCCTATCTCTCTCGTCCCTATCCCTCCCCCCTCCTCTCTCTCTCTCTATGCCCTATTCCTCCCCCCTCCTCTTGCTCTCTCCAGTGCCGTAACTATGTGTATGCAGAAGGGGCATTGCCCACAGCGCACACCTAGTTAGAGAGCATACTCCCACTGTCCGTCCCTGACTACTGCACTCCCGCGGCCTGCCTCCTCTCTTGGCCCCTGTGTACTGTGCTTATACGGCCCCTCCTCAATCGGCCCCCGTGTACAGCGCGCCCGCCCCCAATCTTGGCCTGCAGTGCAGTGTACAGAGGGGCGGTGGGTCAGGAGCCAGCAGCAGCACAGCCACAGGAAGAAGGAGAAGTCATGTAAGTGGCTGCCCACACAATACACTACACTACATTACACTACACTAAAGTACACTACACTACAGTACACTACACTAAAGTACACTACATTACAGCCTAAGGGTAGGAGGGCTGTAAGGTGCTCTGCCTGCCGTAATGAGTAAAAGGGGGCTCCACCGGCCATAATGTGTAAAAAGGGGACGCTGTCTGCCGTAATGTGTAAAAAAGGGCACGCTGTCTGCCGTAATGTGTAAAAAAGGGTATGCTGTCTGCCGTAATGTGTAAAAAGGGGACGCTGTCTGCCGTAATGTGTAAAAAGGGGGAGGCTGCCGTAATGTGTAAAAAAGGGTATGCTGTCTGCCGTAATGTGTAAAAAGGGACGCTGTCTGTCGTAATGTGTAATAAGGGGACGCTGTCTGCTGTAATGTGTAAAAAGGGGACGCTGTCTGCCGTAATGTGTAATAAGGGGGACGCTGTCTGCCGTAATGTGTAATAAGGGGGATTCTGTCTGCCGTAATGTGTAAAAAGGGACGCTGTCTGTCGTAATGTGTAATAAGGGGACGCTGTCTGCTGTAATGTGTAAAAAGGGGACGCTGTCTGCCGTAATGTGTAATAAGGGGGACGCTGTCTGCCGTAATGTGTAATAAGGGGGATTCTGTCTGCCGTAATGTGTAAAAAGGGGACGCTGTCTGCCGTAATGTGTAAAAAAGGGGGACGCTGTCTGCCGTAATGTGTAAAAAGGGGGACTGGCTGCCGTAATATGTAAAAAGGGGATGCTGTCTGCTGTAATGTGTAAAAAGGGGCTCTACCTGGTGTAGTGGTGCTACTGTGCAGCGTAATTTGAATAATGGAGACTACTATGTACTGTAATATGAATTGGTATTATTTTGTGGCGACAACCCTTCTCCATGTAGCCATGCCTCTATATTTTTTATGTGCGCCTGCGGCGCACACTGCCCCTATTTTACCTAAAGTGGGGGCGCCGATGCCATTTCTTGCACACAGCGCCAAAATGTCTAGTTACGGCACTGGCTCTCTCTATTGCCCACCCCTCCTCTCTCTCTCTCTTTTCCCTATCCCTCCCCCTCCTCTCACTCTTTCTATTCCCTATACCTCCCCCCTCTCTCTATTCCCTATCCCTCCCCATCTCACTCTCTCTATTCCCTTTACCTCCCCCCTCTCTCTATTCCCTATTCCTCCCCCTCTCTCTCTCTGTTCCATATTCATCCCCCCTCCTCCTGCACTCTCTATTTCCTATCCCCCCTCCTCTCGCTCTCTCTCTCTTTTCCCATATCCCACCCCCTTCTCTCATTCTCTGTTTCTATTATCCCCCCTTCTCTCTCTCTCTATTCCCTATCCCTCCCCCACCTCTTGCGCTCTCTCTCTATTCCCTATCCCTCCCCACTCCTCTCACTCGCTCTCTCTATTCCCTATCCCTTCCCCCACCTGTCGCTCTCTCTCTATTCCCTATCCCTCCTCTTGCTGTCTCTCTCTATTCCGTATCTGTCCTCTTGCTGTCTCTCTCTATTCCCTATCCCTCCCCACTCCACTCACTCGGTCTCTCTATTCCCTATCCCTCCCCCTCCTCTCACTCTCTCACTATTCCTTTTCCCTTCCCCCTCCTCTGGCTTTCTCTCTCTATTCCCTATCCCACCCCCTCTCTCTCTATTCTCTATCCCTCCTCTCCCCTCTCTCTCTCTCTCTCTCTCTCTCTCTCTCTATTCCCTATCCCTCCCCCCTCTCTCTATTCCCTCTCTCTGTATTCCCTATCCCTCTGCACTCCTCTCCATCTCTCTGTGTATTTCCTATCCCTCCCTCCCCATCTCTCTCCTTCTCTCTTCCTCTCTCTCTCTGTTTTGTTTTTATCTAGGGCTATTTTTGGACCGGAAAACCCCAGAACGCCATTCTTAAAGGTCTTTTCTAAAATGGCATCATCAGGAATGGCGTTCCAGGATGTCTGTGGCCTACCCTGCTACTGCCGCCACTTCCCGTTTCTGAAGGGAGGAGAGCACAGGGTGCATCTCTCCTGTGTGCATACAGTAGCTCACACTTTTTCGGCCATTTAAAATGTAGCTCAGCCATCAGCCAATCAGATCTCCTGGACAGCAGCGGTGGCTTATGATTGGCTGCTGCCCCGCAAGCTTTGATTGGCTCACAAGCCGGCGCCATATTTCAAATGGCTGCCGGAAACGTGACAGACTGACACAGTGAGGGGTAGGAGGGACAGGTGCTGCGCACTCCTCCCTTCCCTCCAGACAATGGAATAGGCTGCAGGAGCAGCAGCAGCGGAGGTGAGCACTATACTAGGGGCATTGTGTATCTGGCACTACTGGGGGCATTGTGTAACTGGCACTACTGGGGGCACTGTGTAACTGCCACTACTGGGGCACTGTGTAACTGCCACTACTGGGGGCACTGTGTATCTGGAAGTACTGGGGGCATTGTGTATCTAGCACTACTGGGGGCACTGTGTATCTGGCAGTACTGGGGGCATTGTGTATCTAGCACTACTGGGGGCACTGTGCAATTGGCACTACTGGGGGCATTGTGTTACTGGCACTACTGGGGGCACTGTGTATCTGGCAGTACTGGGGGCATTGTGTATCTAGCACTACTGGGGGCATTGTGTTACTGGCACTACTGGGAGCACTGTGTAACTGGCACTACTGGGGGCACTGTGTAACTGGCACTACTGGGGGCACTGTGTATCTAGCACTACTGGGGGCATTGTGCAACTGGCATTACTGGGGGCATTATGTTACTGGCACTGCTGGGGGCATTGTGTAAATGGCACTGCTGGGGGCAGTATGTGTATATATTGAACTACTTGGGGTATTATGTGTTTAAAAAAATAATAATATACTGTATATAATGGACACTATTGTGCAGTGTAATGTGAATTAGTGCTATTCTGTAGCCATGCCCTTCCCCACAAAGTCACGGCCCTTTATTTTTGGTAGGATATCCCTGTTCAAATAAATCACACTTGAGCGGTGCCATAAATTCCAATAACTACTGATTATAGATAGATACCATAGAAATACTTACTTGCTGTATGATTTTTTTATTTCCAGAAGCCATGGTGTGTGGCTGTGATGTCTTCTGTATTTTATGGTGGTAGTTGGAGTTGTCTATTTTATATTGGTTTACAATGTTCTTTGTATTGTGTGGTGGCCAATTGGATGCTTGGTATATAACATGACAGGCACTACGGTGCTCTCTGTTTTATCAACGACCACTGATGCTCTCTGTATAATATGAATGTCACTGTTGTGCTCTCTGTATTATCTAGCAGTCACTGTAAAGCACTCTGTATTATATGGCATTCACTTCAGTGCTCTCTGTATTATATGGCTGCCAGTGCAATGCTATCTGTATTATATGGTGGTCATTGTAATGATCTCTGCATTATTAATTTGATTTACTGCAATGGCTAGGTATGCAGGATGAACACTAATAGAAATATGGAGAAACCGTGACACAGGCCATACCCCCCTATATAGACCACGTCCACACATCACTAGTCATACCACCACAGCGCTTATCATACCTGCAGCGTCACACACTAGGCCTTTACTGATTTTCAGCTCCAGGCCCATGTGGACCTTAATCTGGCACTGTATCTGCCCCCCCCCCTGCAATGCACATGGGGAGTCATTCCGAGTTGATCACACGGTAGCAGTTTTTTGCATCCGTGCGATCAGATAGTCGCCACCTATGGGGGAGTGTATTTTAGCATAGCAAGTGTGCGATTGCTTGTGCAGGGGAGCTGTGCAAAAAGTTTTTGTGCAGTTTCTGAGTAGCTCTGAACTTACTCAGCGGCTGCGATCACTTCAGCCTGTCCGGTTCCGGAATTTACGTCAGACACCCGCCCTGCAAACGCTTGGATACACCTGCGTTTTCCAACCACTCCCAGAAAACGGTCAGTTTCCACCCAGAAACGCCTTCTTCCTGTCAATCTCCTTGCGATCGGCTGTGCGAATGGATTCTTCGTTAAATCCATCGCACAGCAATGATCCACTTTGTACCCGTACGATGCGCCTGCGCATTGCGGTGCATACACATGCGCAATAGTGACCTAATTGCTGCGCTGCGAAAACGGCAGTGTGCGATCAGGTCGGAATGACCCCTATGGTTTTGCCCAACTGCTAACAAATTTGCTGCTGCGATCAACTCTGAATTAGGCCCACAATTCAGATGTGGTTGGAGGGGGTTCGGTATGATATACCGGCAGACGGGATGCTGGCTGTCAGTATAGTGACAACGGCATCCCATCTGCCGGAATCCCAGCAGCAAGGCAGCGAGTCTCCTCGCGGGCTCGCTACACTCGCTATGCTTCAGGCCCGGTGGCTTCGCTCACCACAGGTTCTATTCCTACTCAGTTGGCAGCGTGGACCCACCAACTGAGTTGAAGCTCATGTCGAGTGTCAAGATTCCAGCTGTTTATATAATTCCCTACTTATCTCAAAGTGATTCAGATCAGCTTAATGAGCTTCATTCCCATTAATCGGACGTACATGGGCATATACGGATAAGAAAAGAAAAAATGCTCCACATAGTGAAATATCATCAGATGTTTGGTATAGATATACAGAAGGTGTCACAATAAACAATACGGTAGATCCCTTCTTTTATCCACAAATAATAGATAACCTGGCACTCCATTGAGATCTTTATGCTCTTGTTGAAGTCTCCATCTGGTAAACGCCTCCATTTCTTACCAAAGTTTTTTATCAATTTATATGTACACTGTTTTATGTAATAAAATCTATTTTTGTATGGAATTATGCTATGTGGAATATTATTCTACTTCTCCACATGTTTGCGTTATAATGAGGAATTTTGCTACTGAATCATAACCAAGACAGAAGACAGCTGCTGCTTTATTCTTGCGCCAATAGGGTATCTCCGCATCACCTTTATTGTCTATATAATTCCATCTTTTGGCTTTCTGGTGTCGGTATCCTGAACGCCGGGATCTTTACAGCAGGCATTTTAACTGCATCCCATTGGAGTTGCTATCACTGCTGCTTCCTTCGAAGCAACAGTAATAGCACTGGAATGCATTCAATATCCCGGCTGTCGGGATCCCAGCGCTCAGCATACCGGCGCCGGGATCCCAACACCTATTCCACCTCTTGGGGCGTCCATGACACCCCTGGAGGGAGAGTAAATAGTGTGGCGCACTTAGCGTGCCTGCAAGGTCCTCTTTGCACACGCCCCGCTGCCGGCATCCAGCATCCCGTGGTCGGGATTCTGACCGCCAGGATGACGGGCGCCGGTATGTAGATACCAACCCGATAGCACTGTATGGTAATGCAGTAGATGTGCATTGGATTACTGGACTCACCATCGTTGCAGAGACCAGGAAATCTTAGTGCAACCATGGAGATCCCTGGCCTCTTCTATCCTCCTAAACGGAGGCGACAAGCCTCTGTTTGGAAAAACGGAGGCCATCAGCACCTCCTCCCTATTTATAATGATTGCCATTTATAACAAGCCGATTATTAAAATTTACCCTCAAGTTATTAATATCCATCATGATTTAAAATTGTAATGAAAGACATGAGTTGTGTCTACTGGAGTTTATACCAAAATCAAATGTATTTTTACCACAAACCAATGTGATTCGGGATGCGGTCAGAACCCTGAAGGGTTAGGCTGCAAAGGGGAGGGAGTCGGTTAGGGTTAGGCTGCGGGAGAAGATGGGGTTAAGTTGCGGGAGGGGTGGGTTAGGGTTAGGCTGTGGGAGGGGTGGGTTAGGGTTAGGCTGAAAATACTTATCGGGATCCCTATCGGTCTTCTGACTGTCGGGATCCAGACTGCCTGGATTTCGTACCCAACCTTGTGATTTACAGGGAAACTGAAGCGACTACATATTAAAGGGGCAGTTTAATAAGCCCTCACAATGCTGGTTATCTGGGCTTATAAAAAAGTACGAGAAAAGGTTGACATCCCATAATGAACCACTATTTGCACAGCTGCACATCATGCGAGGGTTGAACATGTAAATGTATACTGTACATAGCAAAGACTATTTTTTTACATTTTATACATTCTTTTTTGGGGAATCCTTTGCTAGTAACATACAGATGTGTCCTCACCCAGCTAGCATATATATATATATATATATATATTCACACCATTCGCCGGCACTCGGTTCGCCCACTGGGCTCTCTTGCCCTGGTGCCCTCCACTGGGGTAGCAATCCCCTGTATCTATATCCAAATAATGAGGCGGCACTCAGGGACTGGAACAAGTGATTTTTAGTGAGAAAACTGCATCACAGCATCAACGTTTCGGGGCCTGTCACCCCTTCGTCAGGATAAACACACAGTGCAATAAACAACAATTTATAGAGACTCACCCCTGGCGTCCTCCCCATGTCTGGCTCCCGCCGGCCGCGCCATTCCGGGCCCGTTCGTCCGCCCACTGAGAATGACCACTTCCGCCGGAAGTGGCGTCATATGGTGACGTCCGGGTCCCGGGCCGCGTAACCACGGCAACCCTGTAAACACAATGACGTCATAATTAAAAACAGCAATACCACTGTTTAAGTAAGAAAGTGTGATCGATCGTGCTGGTATAAAATGACACCATATCGTGTCACTAATGTTCCTGTAAAAACTAGAATCTGCTGATATAAAAAAACATCAACCTCTGTGTGCACGCAGTGCAGACAATAACACACGTGAAAAAACACGCACTCGTGTGCGACTCAATAGTGTAATTTCATTATATATATGTTGGTCGTAAAAGACCATGGTGTAATACCTAAAAAACATAGCCTGATAAGGGCTACTGAATTAATAATATAAATATTTAAATATGTGCATATAGATCACACCTGCTACAGTGGTATTGACACATAACCATAACTACCCACCCTTCAAACATTTAAAAACATAACAAGTACAGGGGTCCATCACCCCCTCTTACCCTATGTGACCACAGGTACGTATTCATTACACCCCACAATACAATTATTATGACAGCACATATAAACTCCACACAGAAGCAGAAAATTTCATATAATCTCTGAGCATTTTTCTCCCTATAATCCAACAGTTTTAGAAACTCTACTGCCATCTTGTCCCTCCCTTTCCAGGATGTTCTTTACCTATAAAAAATTGTTAAGGCCTAATGATTCATTTAACCCTTTAGGTCGGATGGTATCCAACCTAAAAATCCATCTGGATTCTAGTTGGAGTAATTTCAGGGCTCTATTTCCTCCCCTGATTGACTCCGGTACATGGTCAATTATTCGGTACCTAAGAGTGGCCATGTTATGTTTAGATTCAGCAAAGTGGCGAGCAACAGGTTGATCGCTTACTCCGGTATTGATGGCCGCCCTGATTGCCTGTCTGTGCTGTGCCATCCTAACCTTGAATTGACATTCCGTTTTGCCAACGTAATAGAGTCCACAAGGACACATAATTACATATACCACAAACTTTGAATGACATGACAGCGGCCAATTGATTGTAAACTTCTTGGCCGAGTGTGGATGTCCAATGACATCACTTGTGGACATATAGGTGCAAGTTGTGCAACCAATGCACTTATAACAACCGTTGGCTCTTGTCAAAAAATGTTGCGGGACTTTCTTTTTAAATTTGCTGAGATCGGTTTTAACCACAAGATCCTTAATGTTCTTGCCCCTCCTATAGCTGGGCATGATTCTGGTGTTTCTAAAGCATTTTAAATCGGGATCTGAGGCTACCATTGGCCATAGTGTCTTAGCCTTTTTACTAGTGTGCCGGCTATTGGTGTTGTATGTATTGACCCACGGGAGTCTATCTTTTTTATTTGTGGGACTCACATTAGTAAGTAACTTAACTCTGTCTTGTGCTGCCGCCTTAGCATGTGCTGCTTTTACTAGAGGTAAAGGATATCCCCTCTGTAAAAATTTTTGTTCCATGAGATTCAGTTGATTCTCAACATCTTCGGCTCGGCTGGTGATTCTGCACACCCTTAAAAACTGTGAATAAGGTAACCCACAGATGGACGGGGTGGGATGAAAACTATTAAAGCTCAAGATGGTGTTCCTGTCAGTAGGTTTAGTAAAGAGATTAGTGATAATCTCCCCGTTGGATATGGTAATTGAGATATCTAAAAACTCAATATGTGTGTGGCTGCATTTTAGGGTTAATTTGATGGGACTGAGGGACCTGTTCTGTTCCATGACGATGTCCTGGAGTGACTGTTCACTTCCAGTCCAGAACATCAGTAAATCATCTATGTACCGGTAATATAAGAAAATATCCCTGGAAATTACCGGATTTTCATAGAATAAACTTTTTTCAACATCCCACATATAGGTGTTGGCGAACGCTGGCGCCACAGCCGAACCCATTGCGCACCCTGTTGTCTGTCTGAAGAACTTGTCCCCAAACAGAAAATAGTTGTGCGCAAGGGTGAACTCCAACAATTGAATAAACAATTCTACATCGGGTCCTGTATAGTGTGGATTTCCTATCAGAAGTCTCCTCACCGCCTGCACACCTCCTTCATGGGGGATGCAGGTATAGAGGCTCGTTACATCCATTGTTGCCATAAGCAAATCAGCTGGTACTTTCTCTACCCTTAGGAAATGCCTTAACAATTCATTAGAATCTTTCAGATGTGAAAATGTATGTTGGATGCACGGCTGAAGATAGGCATCCAGAAAAATTGCCACTGGTTCGCACAGTGACCCCCGGGCCGAAATAATCGGTCTCCCAGGGGGTCTCTGTGCATCTTTGTGAACTTTGGGCAAAGTGTAGAAAATTGGTACTACCGGATGATCTGTGGTTAATTTTAAAATGACATTACTGGACAATAGCCCCTGTTCACCTGCCTTTTTTAACAGATCAACCAATTCCTTTTTGTAAGCCTGAGTGGGATCTTTCCCCAGTGTGCAATAAGTCCCCGTATCACTAAGCAGTCTGTTACATTCTGCCACATAGTCCCCAATGTCCTGAACCACCACTGAACCCCCCTTATCCGCCCCCCTAATAATAATGTCCTCTCTTGTACTCAATTTTTTCAAGGCGGTGTTCTCCTCCTTCGTGAGGTTGTTAAACACGTGGGGTGGCTCTTCGGTGCCAGCCTGTTCTAGCAGTCTGCTAAACGTTTTAAGGGTTGGATTGGTGGATAGGGGATCAAAGCGGGAATGGGGACCCAGTTTCCTAATTCTTGATGGAACATTGCTCACAGGGTCTTGTTTAGGCTGTTTCTCAAAGAATTCTTTCAATTTAAGTGATCGGTGTAGTTTAAAAGAATCTACTTTCCATTGGAATTGATTGGGTTTGTTTGTCGGCACAAACGTAAGACCCTTTTCCAGTACACTTACCTCAGCCAGGGAGAGGGGGCTGGAGGACAAATTGAAAATTAAGTCCTTCTCACTGCTCTTGGGGGCCTCCCCCTTCTTCTGCCGGTTTGTTTGACCGCCCCTTCTAGTACGTCTGCGTCTCGAGCCGCTGGCACTGCCCGAGTCCCTGCCCCTAAAGGGGTCGCTTGTGCCTGTCCCCTGCCCTGGTTGGCCCGTCGGTTTCCCGGATCATCAGAGTCACTGGCAGAGGTGGTGCCTTGGCGTGCAGACTGATATCTTGGGCGGAATCTGGGAGCTCTGTTTCCTGAGGTTTGGCCACCTGTATTGCCCAGCCATGTGTACACACGATGTTGTGCATAATCTTGCTGAACTTTAAGCAATTTTTCTCTTTTGAATTTCAATAACTCGACCCGATATTGTTCTACTTGCTCGTCCAGCTTCGTCATCCTCGTTAGATCGGCTGCAAAAGCTGTGCTCTGTTCCATCTTATACTTGCTAATTTTCTCTTTAGTGACCGTATATTCCCTGGTCGCCTCCTCTATCACCAGGAGGAGCAAGTCCATGGAGCACTTATTTAGCACTGATATCCATCTTTTGCAAAAATTAATGTTGTATCGGCCGATCGTCGGGGCATTATGTATCCGAAATCCCCTCGGGATGTGTTTCGCACGATAGTAGTCTGATAGCGTGCGGCTATGGTAGAGGTAATCTACCTCCCGTTTCTTAAGTTTGAACAACTCGCGAAAAGCATCATCATTTGTAGTTGCTGGACTGTCCCCAAAGGCAGATTCTTTGGTCAATATGCCCTCAGCCTCCAAGTCTGAAAAACTTAGGGTGTCATATGTGTCACATTGTAGTAGAAATGTGGTGGAATCATCATCTCCTCTCTGAGATGCAGCCATCATTCACATCTGTGCATATATTTGCATTATTCAATATTAACTTCGTGCAGAGTAAAGTGCTGGTCCAAAAGTGCAAAAGTGCAAATGGCAAAAAAACAAACAAAAAACATGGACAGAGTTCCTGAGAAATGAGGATCAGTAATAGTAACTGACCGGTGCCCTGCGTGGCACAGTACCTTGCAGCAAGTGCTGTAGCCGAATATTTTCACACCATTCGCCGGCACTCGGTTCGCCCACTGGGCTCTCTTGCCCTGGTGCCCTCCACTGGGGTAGCAATCCCCTGTATCTATATCCAAATAATGAGGCGGCACTCAGGGACTGGAACAAGTGATTTTTAGTGAGAAAACTGCATCACAGCATCAACGTTTCGGGGCCTGTCACCCCTTCGTCAGGATAAACACACAGTGCAATAAACAACAATTTATAGAGACTCACCCCTGGCGTCCTCCCCATGTCTGGCTCCCGCCGGCCGCGCCATTCCGGGCCCGTTCGTCCGCCCACTGAGAATGACCACTTCCGCCGGAAGTGGCGTCATATGGTGACGTCTGGGTCCCGGGCCGCGTAACCACGGCAACCCTGTAAACACAATGACGTCATAATTAAAAACAGCAATACCACTGTTTAAGTAAGAAAGTGTGATCGATCGTGCTGGTATAAAATGACACCATATCGTGTCACTAATGTTCCTGTAAAAACTAGAATCTGCTGATATAAAAAACATCAACCTCTGTGTGCACGCAGTGCAGACAATAACACACGTGAAAAAACACGCACTCGTGTGCGACTCAATAGTGTAATTTCATTATATATATGTTGGTCGTAAAAGACCATGGTGTAATACCTAAAAAACATAGCCTGATAAGGGCTACTGAATTAATAATATAAATATTTAAATATGTGCATATAGATCACACCTGCTACAGTGGTATTGACACATAACCATAACTACCCACCCTTCAAACATTTAAAAACATAACAAGTACAGGGGTCCATCACCCCCTCTTACCCTATGTGACCACAGGTACGTATTCATTACACCCCACAATACAATTATTATGACAGCACATATAAACTCCACACAGAAGCAGAAAATTTCATATAATCTCTGAGCAACCTGTTGCTCGCCACTTTGCTGAATCTAAACATAACATGGCCACTCTTAGGTACCGAATAATTGACCATGTACCGGAGTCAATCAGGGGAGGAAATAGAGCCCTGAAATTACTCCAACTAGAATCCAGATGGATTTTTAGGTTGGATACCATCCGACCTAAAGGGTTAAATGAATCATTAGGCCTTAACAATTTTTTATAGGTAAAGAACATCCTGGAAAGGGAGGGACAAGATGGCAGTAGAGTTTCTAAAACTGTTGGATTATAGGGAGAAAAATGCTCAGAGATTATATGAAATTTTCTGCTTCTGTGTGGAGTTTATATGTGCTGTCATAATAATTGTATTGTGGGGTGTAATGAATACGTACCTGTGGTCACATAGGGTAAGAGGGGGTGATGGACCCCTGTACTTGTTATGTTTTTAAATGTTTGAAGGGTGGGTAGTTATGGTTATGTGTCAATACCACTGTAGCAGGTGTGATCTATATGCACATATTTAAATATTTATATTATTAATTCAGTAGCCCTTATCAGGCTATGTTTTTTAGGTATTACACCATGGTCTTTTACGACCAACATATATATAATGAAATTACACTATTGAGTCGCACACGAGTGCGTGTTTTTTCACGTGTGTTATTGTCTGCACTGCGTGCACACAGAGGTTGATGTTTTTTTATATCAGCAGATTCTAGTTTTTACAGGAACATTAGTGACACGATATGGTGTCATTTTATACCAGCACGATCGATCACACTTTCTTACTTAAACAGTGGTATTGCTGTTTTTAATTATGACGTCATTGTGTTTACAGGGTTGCCGTGGTTACGCGGCCCGGGACCCGGACGTCACCATATGACGCCACTTCCGGCGGAAGTGGTCATTCTCAGTGGGCGGACGAACGGGCCCGGAATGGCGCGGCCGGCGGGAGCCAGACATGGGGAGGACGCCAGGGGTGAGTCTCTATAAATTGTTGTTTATTGCACTGTGTGTTTATCCTGACGAAGGGGTGACAGGCCCCGAAACGTTGATGCTGTGATGCAGTTTTCTCACTAAAAATCACTTGTTCCAGTCCCTGAGTGCCGCCTCATTATTTGGATATATATATATATATATATATATATACATCATACATCAGTACGGAGAAAAAGCCGCGAGCCCTTTGTACACAGATTCAGACTCGGTAGCACACAGATATACAAATGCCCTCATACACCTAGCATCTATACATACATATGTCACTCCCAGATGTTTTATTAATATAATTAAGATTTGTATTTTGAACAAGAAAGACGCATGGTGTAGCCAATTTGCTATGCACGTGGGTGCGACAAGAGGGGCTATTTGGTGTGACTGAAGCTACAGTGTAAAAGGACACATCTGTAGGAAGAATCAGTTAGATAAGTAACTCGCCTGTGGCAGCCAGTGAGCAGTACTGGAGAGCTGGATGTGACTTCAGTTGGGCATACACACTACGACCCGCACAATATCAGCGGATTGGCTAGATAATTGCAGCATATATGCGGGTGACCGATTTGGTAATATCGAAATATCGATCGGTTGGACAAACCGGATCATCCAGCATGTCCCTCCAATTCGATACTTGGAAATGTCATGTTGGCCGTATCGGGCAGTGTATGGCCTACTGCGGCTGACCGACGGACATTTACCTCTTCCTGCACATGGAAAGGAACGGATAAATGTTTCCTCCCCAGGGGTGTAGTGCCAATATCGGGTGCCATACAGAGATCTCACAGTGTGTGTACTGAATATCTGCAGAGTCAGATAAAATGCAGGTCTGACAGTCATTTTATGTGCCAGTGTATGCCCGGCATTAGCAATCAACTGTAAAATTTGGAAGTGAGAAACCATCACTCAGCAACCAAACCCTGGCTGAATGTGACGTACTTGGGTTACTAGGACACCATATAAACAATAATACAAATAGGAAGGTAAATATGTGGCTGACACAGGGTACTGCAACACCAAGGGCCTAATTCACACTTGATCGCAGATGTGCGATAAAACGCACATCTACGATCAATTTCTTTGACATGTCAGGGGACACCCAGCACAGGGCAAGTTCACCCCGCATGCTGGATCCACCACCCCCACAGGCATGCGAGAGCATCACACAGCGGCGATGTTTTTGTATGTTTATAGTAGCCCTCTGCCTTCTCAGCCTAGCTGAGAAGGCAGACGTCTACCCACCATGTTAAGGGTTGCAGTGGCTGCCTGTGATGTCACGCAGTTGCCGCTGCCCGCCCCGCAAACAGTCTGCATTCCCCTGACCACGCCCCTACAAAGGAGCATCGACGACCACAATGCATGGAATTGACGCCCCGTTCCAGCGCCCTCCAGATCTTAAACTGTGTTAGAAGATAATGCAGTTTAGGACCTTGCACATGCATGTACCGGCATACATGCATGCGCAGATGTGCAGAAATTGCTTCATAGCAATTTGTGCACATCAGCGTCATGGTCTGAAACGTCCCCAAATATAGGCAGCCACAAAAAAGACAAACAAACAATAAAGTCATATTAGATAGAGATAACATTGTGGAATCTGATACAAACACGATAAAGTAAAAAATAAAGTAACATTAACAATCTCAGTCATGACTGATTCCAGATTCTTGCTTGCTTGTTAGACTTGACATTACCAATCTGTATACAAATATCAGTCATGAGGATGGCATGGAATCAATTAATGACTTGGTCACCAACAGTCCACACCAAGGGACCAGCAGTTGCCTTTGTTACTTTTGAATTTTGCATAAAATGTATCTTTTGTTAAAAAAAAATTAATTACAGCTGAGAGGGACAGCGATGGGGTCTAATATGGCCCCACTGTTTGCAAATTTATCCATGCACATATATGAAAATCAGGACATAATGGTTCATCCAACTTGTTAACAATTTTTTTATTGAATTATATTAATGATTTCCTTTTCAAGTTGACTGGCAGGGCCAACCGTCTGATTTGATTGATTGCCTTAATCCTTTGGACACTATAATTCGATTCACACTTTCATACAGTGAAACTACAAACAACTATCTTGATGTATATATTACTATGGGGGAGATGTATAAAACCTTTAAGAGATATAAAATGGAGAAGTTGCCCATAGCAATCAATAAGCTGTCTAACTTTATCTCTCTCCAAGGTGTGATATACCTCCCCTGAAGTGTAGAAATGATCTATGTACCTCAGTTTATAGTAAAGAAACATATAAAAACAGCTTTCCTCCCCAACCACTTAAATGCAATCTCCCTCTCATAACTTTTACACATAACATCAGATGTCACAGAATTACCCCTAGCCCTTCAAACTACTGCATGGGTCATAAATTAATTTAACAGGTCTATCCAGATAATTAGATCAAAGAAGTAATCATTAAATGCCGCAACTGAATAGGGAGGAAACTTTATTTCCACTGCACATGATGATGTAGTGGACTATCTGCTTTCACTAGCACCTATTCCATAGCATCCAAACATATTCGTAGTATGATTCTACAATACTGAAAGTGATAACATTCCCCCTCTGAATCCGCACCCCCACCCCCTGCTGTACAGCTGCAGCCCCACCCCGCACCTTGTTCTATGTGTTCAGCACCCCCCTCCCCTTGTTCTGTGTGTCCAGATGCAGCATCCTCCCACCACCACCTTGTTCTATGTGTCGTGGCCATGACCTCCGACCTATTCAATGCCCCTTGTTTTTTCCGACAAGTCGGGTATTCCCGACTTGTCGGAAAACATGTGGATTGTCGGAATCCACGTGTTCTGTCGGAAGCGCGGCCAAACCTGACAGATTTTAGCCCCATTTCTAACAATGTCAATCTGACTTTAAAAAAAGTCGGATTGGCATTTTCGGGAACGGACCAAACCTGTCAGGTTTGGCCGGCCATTGAATACTCACATGTCGGATCCTTTCC
The DNA here is from genome assembly GCF_028390025.1 of Pseudophryne corroboree. Lineage (NCBI taxonomy): Eukaryota > Metazoa > Chordata > Amphibia > Anura > Myobatrachidae > Pseudophryne > Pseudophryne corroboree. The sequence goes on from NC_086450.1 coordinate 110,826,700, forward strand.
GTCGGAAAAGATCCGTCATGAATTGAATACCCCCCTTAGTCTACGCTGGGTTGTCTGTCGGGTAAATCTGTATCTTCCTTTATATTTTCAGCTGCTGGTTTCTGGACTTTGTTTTAATCCTGCATCCATTAGTGCATTCTGCTGCTGCCTGCATATTTTGCCTCTATCCCATTGTCTGCACATTTTTTTTTTGTATCAGGGTACTCGCCAGCCTACACGGGCCTTGCACAGGGTCAGTGCAACCCGCTCAGCAGAGTCTGCAAAGCAGAGAGGCACTGGACAGGGCTGGAGAGGCATTCTCCCTGCTATGCTACCCTGTGTTTGCAGTGATGTGCAGTGCTGCCGCTGCGCCTGGCACACTGTATGACGGACTGCGGCGCCGGCAGCAGAGGGCAGGAAGGGGGGTCAGATCGGATGCTTATTCTATGATTCTGAGAGAGCCACCGCAGGGGTAGTCCCTGAAACTCACTCATTCACTGCGGTGCCGAGTCTCTCCCCTGATCTCAGCAAAAGAGTCAGAAGAGCGTGTACCAAGCTTTGATTGGAGGAGCTGGGCACATGCTGATTAGAAGAGCCTCTGATTAGAGGAGATTGTCACATGCTCCTCTGACCGCTGGAACACTGAGGATCTCACAGCTTTTTCCCCATCTGTAAGTGTTCAGCCTGCTTCCTTTGTCTCCACAGTTCCTGCTCCTGTCTCCATAGCTCCCGACACCTTTTCTATGCATCATCTATCTCTCTGTGACTTCTACATGCTTCATTCTGCTTCTCTATATTCTGTTCCTAGTTTCTGACTCCCCCCTTCTCTGCCCAACATCTGTCCCCCCCTCTCTCTGTCTTACATCTGGCAGACCCACCATCTCTCTGCCCAGCATCTGCCCCCTCTCACTGCCCAGCATCTGCCCCCCCCCCCCCCATGTGTCCTGCATCTGGCCATCCAACCATCTCTCTGCCCAGCATCTGCCCCCCCTCACTGCCCAGCATCTGCCCCCTCCTCTATCCAGCATCTGTGCCCCTCTCCCTGCCCAGCATCTGCCTCCCCTCCTCTCTCTGCCTAGCATCTGCCTCCCCTCCTCTCTCTGCCTAGCATCTGCCTCCCCTCCTCTCTCTGCCCAGCATCTGGCTGCCCTCCTCTCTCTGCCCAGCATCTGACTGCCACCGCCTTTCTCTGCCCAGCATCTGCCTCCCCTCCTCTCTCTGCCCAGCATCTGCCTCCCCTCCTCTCTCTGTTCAGCATCTGCCTCCCCTCCTCTCTCTGCCTAGCATCTGCCTCCCCTCCTCTCTCTGTTCAGCATCTGCCTCCCCTCCTCTCTCTGCCTAGCATCTGCCTCCCCTCCTCTCTCTGTTCAGCATCTGCCTCCCCTCCTCTCTCTGTTCAGCATCTGGCTGCCCTCTCTCTGCCCAGCATCTGCCTCCCCTCCTCTCTCTGCCCAGCATCTGCCTCCCCTCCTCTCTCTGTTCAGCATCTGCCTCCCCTCCTCTCTCTGCCCAGCATCTGGCTGCCCTCTCTCTGCCCAGCATCTGGCTGCCCTCCTCTCTCTGCCCAGCATCTGGCTGCCCTCCTCTCTCTGCCCAGCATCTGGCTGCCCTCCTCTCTCTGCCCAGCATCTGGCTGCCCTCCTCTCTCTGCCCAGCATCTGGCTGCCCTCCTCTCTCTGCCCAGCATCTGGCTGCCCTCCTCTCTCTGCCCAGCATCTGGCTGCCCTCTCTCTCTGTTCAGCATCTGCCTCCCCTCCTCTCTCTGTTCAGCATCTGCCTCCCCTCCTCTCTCTGCCCAGCATCTGCCTCCCCTCCTCTCTCTGTTCAGCATCTGGCTGCCCTCTCTCTGCCCAGCATCTGCCTCCCCTCCTCTCTCTGCCCAGCATCTGGCTGCCCTCCTCTCTCTGCCCAGCATCTGCCTCCCCTCCTCTCTCTGTTCAGCATCTGCCTCCCCTCCTCTCTCTGCCCAGCATCTGGATGCCCTCTCTCTGCCCAGCATCTGCCTCCCCTCCTCTCTCTGCCCAGCATCTGGCTGCCCTCCTCTCTCTGCCCAGCATCTGGCTGCCCTCCTCTCTCTGCCCAGCATCTGGCTGCCCTCCTCTCTCTGCCCAGCATCTGGCTGCCCTCCTCTCTCTGCCCAGCATCTGGCTGCCCTCCTCTCTCTGCCCAGCATCTGGCTGCCCTCCTCTCTCTGCCTAGCATCTGGCTGCCCTCCTCTCTCTGCCCAGCATCTGCCTCCCCTCCTCTCTCTGCCCAGCATCTGGCTGCCCTCCTCTCTCTGCCCAGCATCTGCCTCCCCTCCTCTCTCTGCCTAGCATCTGCCTCCCCTCCTCTCCCTGCCCAGCATCTGCCTCCCCTCCTCTCTCTGCCCAGCATCTGCCTCCCCTCCTCTCTCTGCCCAGCATCTGCCTCCCCTCCTCTCTCTGCCCAGCATCTGGCTGCCCTCCTCTCTCTGCCCAGCATCTGCCTCCCCTCCTCTCTCTGCCCAGCATCTGCCTCCCCTCCTCTCCCTGCCCAGCATCTGCCTCCCCTCCTCTCTCTGCCCAGCATCTGCCTCCCCTCCTCTCTCTGCCCAGCATCTGGCTGCCCTCCTCTCTCTGTTCAGCATCTGCCTCCCCTACTCTCTCTGCCCAGCATCTGCCTCCCCTCCTCTCTCTGCCCAGCATCTGCTCCCCTCCTCTCTCTGCCCAGCATCTGGCTGCCCTCCTCTCTCTGCCCAGCATCTGGCCGCCCTCCTCTCTCTGTTCAGCATCTGGCTGCCCTCTCTCTGCCCAGCATCTGCCTCCCCTCCTCTCTCTGCCCAGCATCTGCCTCCCCTCCTCTCTCTGCCCAGCATCTGCCTCCCCTCCTCTCTCTGCCCAGCATCTGCCTCCCCTCCTCTCTCTGTTCAGCATCTGCCTCCCCTCCTCTCTCTGCCCAGCATCTGCCTCCCCTCCTCTCTCTGCCCAGCATCTGCCTCCCCTCCTCTCTCTGTTCAGCATCTGGCTGCCCTCCTCTCTCTGCCCAGCATCTGGCTGCCCTCCTCTCTCTGCCCAGCATCTGGCTGCCCTCCTCTCTCTGCCCAGCATCTGGCTGCCCTCCTCTCTCTGCCCAGCATCTGGCTGCCCTCCTCTCTCTGCCCAGCATCTGGCTGCCCTCCTCTCTCTGCCCAGCATCTGGCTGCCCTCCTCTCTCTGCCCAGCATCTGCCTCCCCTCCTCTCTCTGCCCAGCATCTGCCTCCCCTCCTCTCTCTGCCCAGCATCTGCCTCCCCTCCTCTCCCTGCCCAGCATCTGCCTCCCCTCCTCTCTCTGCCCAGCATCTGCCTCCCCTCCTCTCTCTGCCCAGCATCTGGCTGCCCTCCTCTCTCTGCCCAGCATCTGCCTCCCCTCCTCTCTCTGTTCAGCATCTGCCTCCCCTACTCTCTCTGCCCAGCATCTGCCTCCCCTCCTCTCTCTGCCCAGCATCTGCCTCCCCTCCTCTCTCTGCCCAGCATCTGGCTGCCCTCCTCTCTCTGCCCAGCATCTGGCCGCCCTCCTCTCTCTGTTCAGCATCTGGCTGCCCTCTCTCTGCCCAGCATCTGCCTCCCCTCCTCTCTCTGCCCAGCATCTGCCTCCCCTCCTCTCTCTGCCCAGCATCTGCCTCCCCTCCTCTCTCTGCCCAGCATCTGCCTCCCCTCCTCTCTCTGTTCAGCATCTGCCTCCCCTCCTCTCTCTGTTCAGCATCTGCCTCCCGTCCTCTCTCTGCCCAGCATCTGCCTCCCCTCCTCTCTCTGTTCAGCATCTGGCTCCCCTCCTCTCTCTGCCCAGCATCTGGCTGCCCTCCTCTCTCTGCCCAGCATCTGGCTGCCCTCCTCTCTCTGCCCAGCATCTGGCTGCCCTCCTCTCTCTGCCCAGCATCTGGCTGCCCTCCTCTCTCTGCCCAGCATCTGGCTGCCCTCCTCTCTCTGCCCAGCATCTGGCTGCCCTCCTCTCTCTGCCTAGCATCTGGCTGCCCTCCTCTCTCTGCCCAGCATCTGCCTCCCCTCCTCTCTCTGCCCAGCATCTGCCTCCCCTCCTCTCCCTGCCCAGCATCTGCCTCCCCTCCTCTCTCTGCCCAGCATCTGCCTCCCCTCCTCTCTCTGCCCAGCATCTGCCTCCCCTCCTCTCTCTGCCCAGCATCTGGCTGCCCTCCTCTCTCTGCCCAGCATCTGGCTGCCCTCCTCTCTCTGCCCAGCATCTGCCTCCCCTCCTCTCTCTGCCCAGCATCTGCCTCCCCTCCTCTCTCTGTTCAGCATCTGGCTGCCCTCCTCTCTCTGCCCAGCATCTGCCTCCCCTCCTCTCTCTGTTCAGCATCTGGCTGCCCTCTCTCTGCCCAGCATCTGCCTCCCCTCCTCTCTCTGCCCAGCATCTGCCTCCCGTCCTCTCTCTGCCCAGCATCTGCCTCCCCTCCTCTCTCTGTTCAGCATCTGGCTGCCCTCCTCTCTCTGCCCAGCATCTGCCTCCCCTCCTCTCTCTGTTCAGCATCTGGCTGCCCTCTCTCTGTTCAGCATCTGCCTCCCCTGCTCTCTCTGCCCAGCATCTGGCTGCCACCGCCTTTCTCTGCCCAGCATCTGCCTCCCCTCCTCTCTCTGCCCAGCATCTGGCTGCCCTCCTCTCTCTGCCCAGCATCTGGCTGCCACCGCCTCTCTCTGCCCAGCATCTGGCTGCCACCGCCTCTCTCTGCCCAGCATCTGGCTGCCACCGCCTCTCTCTGCCCAGAATCTGGTTGCTTTCCCATTTCTCTGTTCAGCATCTGCACCCCCATACCCTCTCTGCCAAGCATCTGTCTCCTCCCTCTCTCTGCCCAGCATCTGGCTGTTACCACCTCTCTCTGCCCTCTCTTTCCCATTTCACTGCCCAGCATCTGTCTCTCCCCTTTCTCTACCCAGCATCTGGCTGCTACCGCCCCTCTCTGCTCTGGTTTCTTACCCATTTCTCTGCCCAGTATCTGGCTGTCCTACCCTTTATCTACACAGCATCTGGCTGTCCCACACTTTCTTTACCCAGTATCTATTCCAGCCATCTCCCACCTCTCTTTGTCTCCTTGTACCCAATCTATCATATCTATACTCAATCTTTCTTCCACCATTTTCCAACAACACCCATTTTTTCCTTGTTGTCACAACTCACTGTTCCTCTTACTTTTCACCTTCTCCCGCCTCCCCTTTCTTATTCCTCTTCTGCTCTCTTTACACTTTACGTCACTACTACTGTGGGAATTATGTGTATAAGGGGCAATACTACTGTGGACTTTATGTGTAAGGGTCACTACTGTGGGCACTTATGTGTTTAAGTGGCACTACTGTGGACGTTATGTATAAGGGGTACTACTACTGTGGGCATTATGTGTAAGGTGCACTACTGCTGTGGATATGTGTATAAGGGGCACTACTGTGGGCATTGTATATAAGGGGCACTACTTGGGCTTTGTGTATACGGGGCACAACTGTGTGATGTAGTGTGAATAAGGGGCACTGCTGTGTGCTGTAACATGACTAAGGGACACTACATGCGGTGTAATGTGAATAAGATTGAGCTATTGTGTGGTGTAATTTAATTACAAGACCACACCCCTTATGAAGTCATGCATTGTTCCTTTATTAAATATGGGAGGAAGAAGCGAAAATTTATAGTTTGCAGAGGGGCACTGAACACCCTAGCACCGGCCCTGGCCTTGCATTAACCCATACTTACCGACCTTCTGGCTCCCCATGCAGGAGATGGCTGCCAGGTCAGTATTACAGGGGATGTGGCCTCATTGCGGGTGGGCGGCATTGGGGCGTGGACATATGATCACGTCATTGTAGTCCCTGCTAGTCAGTGCACTGATTATCGGCATTGACTAGCGAGTGGTGGGACTATGATAACACAATTCATCGGCCTCCCTGGAACACCCACTATGTGGGGGGCTGAGGGGGGGAGGGACTCATCCGGAACACTTGCCTACCTTTCCAGGGGGGCCGGGAGTCTTCAGGCAGATCTGGGAGGGTAGGTAAGTATGTATTAACCCACATTCACATGTTGATTTGTAAATTGTGAAGAGCAATGGTTATTCTGAAAATGTTTACGACTATACAGACACAATTTGAAGGGGTCAATGGTGTTTATGATCAAAAAGGTGTTGTCCAGCAGCCTTTCTAGTCGTTATTTGCTTTTAAATCTGTATTAGGTTTTTGTACACATATTAAATCATAACAGGTACTTGATCGCTTTGCATATTTAATTACATGCCCATGCAACCTTGCATACAGTATATTGGCAAAACAATTAGGATGCTGAAGGAAAAGTTTGCCTTATACCGTTTGTCGATTAAAACAGCATTTTCTGGGATAAATGCTAATACTCCACCAGTTGCAAGGACCATTTGCCACCAGGAAAACATATCATGCAGTACTTGTGTTTCATGCCACATGCCCCCAAATAGAGGAGGGGAGCGCAATAAGTTGCTATTACGGAGGGAGTGCTTTTGGACTGACTACCTGAACACTGTTGCACCATCTGGTTTAAATAAAGGTTTCTCACTGGGCTGTTTCCTATGATTCATTATCTCGTCTGCATTGTTCTAGTGTCTATTGCTTTCATAACTGAGTTTTGGATTCCACAATGCCATCTCCATCTATATGACTTTATGTCTGTTTGTCTTTTGTATGGCTGCCTAAACAGTACTTTGTGTTGGAATCCTGTGTCAGCCAGATGTTTACGTTCTGAATAATGTTAATGTTTACATGGCTTCTTAGTGACACAAGTACTTCACATCCATCCTATCCTTGGTTTGGTTGCTGAGTGATGGCTTGTCATTTCCATCAGCTTCCATTCTGATGCTGATGCTGTTGCAGTACCACGCGCTGGCTGCAACAGATGAGATAGATCTATCTAATGATTCCTCCTACCTCATGGTATTTCAGAACCTTACTGCCAGTAAGCCTTTAGCCCTTGATGGAGGAGCAGCACAGACTGCACCAAAATGATCACGGGGCCCTTGTGTTTCTATCAGGATGCTAGCTGCATTGTCACCTTATAACCTCATGGACACCTACTAATGACAATGCACTAGCTTGGCCAGAGCCGGCCCTAGGCACAGGCAAACCAGGCAAAAGCCTATGGCATTTGATATGCCATGGGGCACAAGCAGCTTCTGCTGATTAAAATGATATGTGGCATGTCTATATTCTGTGTGACTGCAGCTGTATCTGCATACGAAATGCTACGTTACAGTGTATTCCTGGAAATCAATGTAATGTAGCATTTCATATGCAGATACAGCCAGTCACACACACAGAATATATGCATGTTGCATATAATTTTAATCAGCAAAAGCTGCTAGTGCATCCTAGCCACATAGTAATGCAAATAAGACGCATTTTCATAAAAAAAGGCGCCTGACATTAGCAGAGATAGCCTATAGCTGATAGCTGACTCATGTCAGGCATCTCCTGCTGCATGGCATATTGAAGCAAGATGTATGAGGGCACATCTGTATCCAAGCAGAGGCAATGGTCACAGTGTCAGCAGCCATGTGAGTGCTGTGTGTGGATGGGTTGGTTGTGCAATAATGTTCAGCATATGTGTAAGGGGCATTATGTGTATCATGTGTATAAATGCATTAATAATGTGCGGAAAATGTGTAAGGGGCACTATGTGTGTCATTATGTTTATAAGGGCACTAATAATGTGCGGCATATGTGAAAGGGACATTATGTGTGTCATTATGTGTATAAGGGCATTAATGTGTGGCATATGTGTAAGGGACATTATGTGTATAAGGACATTAATAGGTTGGCATAATGTGTAAGGGGCATTACTGTGTGGTATTATGTGTATAAAGGCATTACTTATGTGTGGCATTATGTGTATAAGGTGCTCTACTGTGTGGCGTAATGTATAGAAAGGGCACTACTGTGTGGTCTAATGTGAATAAAGAGCAATATGGTGTGGTGGGGTGTAATGTGAATAAGGGGCACTACTGTGAGGAGTAATGTATATAAGGTAAAGTGGTACTACTGTGTGATGTATCATGAAGAAGGGACACTATCGCATGATAAAATGTGAATAAAGGTGCACTACTGTGTGGTCTAATGTGAATAAAGAGCAATATGGTGTGGTGTAATGTGAATAAGGGGCACTACTGTGAGGAGTAATGTACATATGGTAAAGTGGTACTACTGTGTGATGTAACGTGAATAAAGGGCACTATTGCATGATAAATTGTGAATTAAGTTGCACTACTATGTGGCATAATTTGAATTGGGGGCAATATTGTGTAACCATGCCCCTTCTCAGAACACGCCCCTTTTTGGGCTGTGCGCCGAATGTGCGCACTGTTCCTATTTAAAATATAGGGGGTAGGAGCACCAAAATGAGGACTGCTATGGGTGAGGGGTGACGGTGCTGGGAAAGGGGTGCAGGGTTAGAGACAGAACTAGCGGTGGTGCTAGGTGGCACCAGCCAAAATCTTGCCTAGGGCATCATATTGGTTAGGGCCAGCTCTGAGCTTGGCATTGTTCTATATGTCTGCTGTCATTCTTGCTTGGCTAGTAATGTGGATTGTTTAAACAATGCTTTTTAATTTTGGTTTTATAAATACAACATATATGTTTTTCATATGAACTGGGATGTGCTGGCTCAGATTTTTCTTTTCTTAAATCATAACTGCTTATGTGATGTGCCCTCTAGAAATAGTACATATTTGAGGTCAATAGAATACATTTCTGAACAATTGGAGAACCTGCTACAGGGCTTGTACACACACTTGTACACACAGATGCGAGGTGACTGCGGGAAGTGAATGTACCGGTGAGCGTTGTAGGGCTTAGTAATTGTCGAGAAAGTAACATGCACTGGAAGAATGTTTCAAAACAAACTCATCTCTTGGCAAACTGTAGAGTCAGTCATTACAGGGCCTAATTAGATTTGTATGTAAACCTGATGGTTCACATACAAATCCGATGGTTCTTGGGGCTGCACCGGCACAAACCCATGCTGCGCATGAGCAGAATGGGTCTTGCGATATCGCTCGCAGCCCCCTGTCAGACGCCTACAGCGTTTGGGGGCTGAGCAGGGGCAGCGCCCAGCACCATTCTACAAAATGGGGGCATGCCCCCATTTTGATGTTGTGATGAGTCCAGGGTCTTCTTCATCGGATGCAGACTTACTGGACCCGGGTGTCCAGATCCGACGGCCAGCCTGAGTAAGCTTCGGTCTATGCAGGCTGAGCGGTGCCTAAAAACATTGTGAATAGCAACCGATGGTCACGATGGTGATGCAAGGCTGTGCCCTCAGATGCAGCACTCAGATCGCACAATGCATTCAGGAGGCGTCTATCTGCTGCAGATGCCTCCCGCTGTATTTGCATTTTAATTACACAGAATTGCACAGCTGCTTCCTTGCAGCTGTGCAATTCCTTACACACATGAATTAGGTCCTAAATAGAGTATGATAAGGTATAAGTATGAGGAGTGCGCAACTTCTGCTGACACCCAGAGTGCAAGGCCAAGGGGGGCAGCATGGTCATTGGCCCGACGACACCCTCTTTCAGCATCTGGTGTGCCTGTAGTGGTGTACATAGAGAGGTGTAGGGCGCACCCAGCACTTGCTTGGCGGCATTATGACATCAAATGAGCTGAACGGGACGGGGGGGGGGGGGGGGGTTTGGGGTGGTAGGGGGGCGAGGCTGCGTGGGTACATCAAAGATAACAATAAAAATGATATATTTTTATAACAGCACATTTTCCGGTTTGATATCCCTTTAAGGAAATTCTTTATTTTGTCCTGGTAAAGCACAAAGCATCCTTTCCGCTGACTGCTTACAAGCATCCTTATCTTGACAGTGCATTAAAAAATAATAGTGGTGCACTGTAGTAATTGATGAACCCCAACGATTACACGATTGCAGACTTCTTTTAGATCTCCCACACATCTTACATCCTTCCAGACTACAAGACTTGGAGCACATTAGACTTGTAAATGTATTACCAGCGATTAGACTTCTGACAATGTGTATAGTTTACATTTGCTGAAATAGATGTTTTTTTTGTTTTTTTTGTTTTACTTCTTACATTTTATTTTCAGAGTGTTACCAGTTGCTGCCTAATCCAACTCTAAGTAAAATTATTACTTATTGTTACTTATCCCTTGAGAGGACATTACTAATTCAAACTGATCAATACCATTATTTTCACTCAGATATTCAGTCTTCTGGAAAGTGTAATATATTTTTATGTAAATCGCTTTTATTTTGTTTTGCTATTACAGGTATTTATTTGTCCTCACCATTCATGTAGCCAGGAAACTCAAATTTGGTATTTCAGCACCAGAAAGTTACTTGTAAAAAAGTCAGGTCTCCAACCACGGCAGTCTGTCATGAAGGGTGAGGGTAAGGGTACAGCTAATTTCATATTCACTAGTGCCTATATTTAAATACGTTTTGAAAAGTAGCAGTGGGCTGTGCTGCAAGAGTCAAACCCGCAGGGAATGATTGTAGGATAAACTCAGTAGCGGATCCAGCGATGGGGGTCTAAATTGCTGTGACACCTACCCAGTTTTAGAACAAGATATTTAACATGTACATACTGTATAGGTGGGATATATGGGTGTCCAATGGCCCATGGCCCATGCTGTAGACATTATACTGCATTACTCTTGCATCATATGCCAGGACAGGACCGTTGTATATTAATAAATGTAAACATACAAAGAAAGTAGCAACTATACAGGAAATAATAATGTCTGGCTATATCTTTTACTGAACGCTCGCAGAAAAAGATAATAAAAAAACATTAATATAACTTTAGGTCATATAAAGTATCAATCTTCTCTTTGTGTCAAACTATTTTTATTATTTTCGAATTTATTATTTAATCTTCTTCCACACACAGATTCCTTGTACCTACATCTCTGCTTATTTTAGTGCTGCTCAGCTGCCTGCTCCCAGCACTCATGGAAACAGCTCAACAGGTCTGCACACCTACGGTTCCAAGCTGCTCATAAATGTGTGGGCATCAATTCATTTAAAGTGAAGAACCATTTTAAAGCAGGAGAAAGGATGTGAAACAATGAAGTTAATTAATGGCATGAGACCGGTCACCCATAAAGAACAAAGGTTTAGCAATATACTTTTTTTAAGAGTAAATTAAATTAAAATGCATAATATTCTATGCAGCGGCAGCACCAGGGCCTATGACATCCGCTGCGGTAGATAGAGAGCGCACAAGACTGAAAAGGGAGCGCGGCCTAGAAGGAAGGGGTGTGGCCTCAGTGGAACCAGACATCTCCGTCATTCCGACTTCATGGCCTAGAAGGAAGGGGCATGGCCTGACAGTCATAACGGGGGGAGGGGTGGGGGCTGGAGGGAGAAGGCATACCAAGCATCCCCAGAGAGCCAGAGAAGCTGGGCTGCCCACCGGAGACTCTGACTGTACTCCTGGCTCATCATCAGTGGCCGGATCTGGGCACTGCATGAGAATGTGACAGTGCAGCTCCCGCCTCCCTGAAACTGTGGAGGAGCTTGCGGTTTTCTGTCACCCCTTGAAAGTGTGACACCTGGGTGCGGCCCACCCCCCCGCTTGTGATGCCTCTGATCCTATGCTGGTCTTGTCCCTGTTTTCGAGATAAAGACCTCATTTAGAGATGAATGTAAAAGTGCATTTGCACACTTTAATTATCACATCTATATTTTAAGGTGCATATTTTTCAAAGTATGTGTAACCTAATACATCCAGAGCAAAGATACTTTATGCTAGTCATCATTATTATCCTATGTCTGGTATGCAGATTCAATCAGAGCAGAGATATGCTGGTGATCATTATCAACTCATGCCTGGTATATAGATGCACTCAGGGAAAAGATGCACTGGTCATCGTTAACAACTTATACCTGTTATATAGATGCACCTAGAGCAAAGATCTATGAGTCATCATTAATGACTTATGTCTGCAGGGGCGTAGCCAGAACTTTGTGGGCCCCATAGCAACATTTTAAAGTGGCCCTGCCCCAATACTTCTAGAGATAACCTTTCTGCAAAAGTTGTTAATTGTATGCACCATAATAGTGCTCTAGTTCATTCTCTGAATCATAGTGGTGCCTTTCAGGGGGAGGACTGCGAGGACTGGTGTCCCAGGCCTTTAAAAAGAGAGAGGCTCCGTGGCAACTCACAAGGCCAAGCTCCCAATTGGCTCCACCCCACTTTATGTCAATCATGCTTCTTGCAGCCCAAGGGCAGCCATCTTTGCATATCCCACGCTCTAAATAGCCACTTTGGGTGGGCCCCTGTGTAAGTAGCACCTGAGATATCCCGGGCACTACTTAATATTAATTTCCAGTCAATTTTGCTCACCTCACCACCATACACTCTCCTGAGTGAAATGTCACCTGAAATCATGAGGGAGGGACTTCAGTTTTTAAATCAAGTTCCGAAGGCAAGGGAAGACCCAACTTGGGACTTGCTCCACTATATTCCCCATAATTGATCCAAGTTGGGACTTGACTCTTCACAGATCCCCAAAGTTTGGGTGTGTTCGGATTTCAACAAAACCAAACCATTAATCTCTAGTCAATACACATTTACAAGTCTCCAAATAGACTTGCATGAATCTTTATATAAATGTACTTCAAATTGGTTATAAAAATAGGCAAAGTTCCTGATTCTAGCGCCTTCAATGTATACATTAGTAGGTAAACAGTGATATGCCTATCGGGACACCCTGCCTTTTCCTGCTTCCTCTGGTAAGAGAAATAAAAGTCTGTAAACATCAGTGAGCCTTGTGTGTCTTTGTTGGCTTTGTGACCTTTCAGTTTATAATTTAAAAAAACATGGAAACCAGCCACTTCAGCATTATAACAATATTCCCATCCTCAAAAACAAGGTCTCGACCTTGAGAAATTATTGCAGGATTCCAGAAACATTGATTGTGTCTTTGGAGACAGCCTTCTAAGCAACGACAGACTGTACAGAAACAGGCACAGGAACAATTTCTAGCGAGAAACAAAACAAACTGAACAACAGGGCTAAACATGTTTTCCCAGGTACAGGTTGAGTATCCCTTATCCAAAATGCTTGGGACCAGAAGTGTTTTGGATATCGGATTTTTCCGTATTTCGGAAGTCTAAGCACAGAATGCATTTATGTTTCATATACATCTTATAGACACAGCCTGAAGGTAATTTTAGCAGATATTTGTAATACATTTGTGCATTAAACAAAGTGTCTGTACATTCACACAATTAATTTATCTTTCATATACACCTTATACACACAGCCTGAAGGTCATTTTATACAATATTTTTAATAACTTTGTGTATTAAACAAAGTTTGTGTACACTGAGCCATCAGAAAACACAGGTTTCACTATCTCAGTCCCATTTGCCGGGTCCTTCCCTCTCGCTAAAATGTGAATGCTTCGCTAAGCAGTGAAGCATTCACATGATAAGGGTAGCCCCCTGCCTGAGCAGCCTAGCTGCGAAGGCAGACAGCGGACCACCATGATTTGAGTTGCAGCGGATGTGTGTGATGTCACGCAACCGCCTCACCCCACAAATGGTCCAGACACACCTCTATTGTCCAGACCGCACCCCCCATACAGTGCGTCTCCGCCAGGACTTAGATTGCGTTCAGACGCGAATGCAGTTTAAGACCACACACATGCGCCCAATGGCATGTGCATATGCGCAGAAGTGCTGAAATCACCAAATTGCGATTTCAGCACTTTTACAAATGATGCTGAATTGGCCCCTTTATGCACACACCAGTACTTAGGTTTGCTGCCTGGACTTAAACCTCAAGCAGTAGGAGCCCACATGATAGGCTAGAGACCAAGAGTAACAAACAGGAACTTCACTCGCTGGAGCACAGAGGGTTAAGGCCAGGACTGGGTCGAGCTCTCAGCCCGAGCAGAGAGCACAGAGAGATGGTATGCAGGCACTTCTTGGAGGCTATGAACACTGTGCAGTTGGTACACTCTGAAGGCTGAATACTTGGAGAACCACAAGTGCCAGTATGCCTGGACATTAAGGGCCCGCTGACATCTGTAACCCCCTGTAATGGAAATATTAAAATAAAGATTAAAAAAAATACATAGCAGGTAGTAACATTTTTAATAAACAGCATTCTTCACCTAGGGGGCATAAGTCTTTGAGCTCTTTTACGTGGCCTCTGTCTTCCCCTAGGACTTTTGTTGGCTTAATGCAGCATCTTCACCTAGGGGGTGGTGGCCAGTGAGCTCTTTTACATTGGGTGCCGCCCACCCGGGACCCCAGAGTCTTCTTATCTTCAGGAGCACTTGCCAGCTCCCCCTCCACCATCGGACTGCTTGACGCCGGTCGCGCGTTGGCTAATCTCATCCAACCCAACTGGGCAGGGCGGTGGCAGAGTGAGCCACGATTGGCTCACTGAGGCCATATTGAAATTCAAAAATGGTACAGAGTGAGCCAATTACTGCTCCAGGGGCCCATTTTTAAATGGGCAGTTCCACCAATCATGAGCGTTCCTCTCCCAGGATTATGGAGAGGAACAATATGGCACCCACCCAGACCCCCGCACCCCCACTACCACGGCTATCAGGCATGGGTGCCCCGTTCACACTCCCTACCCAACTACCGCCACCCGCCATCCCTCCGTGATCTGCCCTGCCTGCAGTATTAGCGATCTTCGCCATACATTAAAACAAAGCCCCAATAAATCAGATTTTTAAACATGTTTAAAAATCTGATTAGGCGATCCAATCACTTTTTGATCGGGATCACCAATAGGAGGCCCCATACATCAACAATTAATTGGGACAACCATCTCCAGAATGGAGAATTGCCCAGTGTATTGCAGATGTATGGGGCCTTTTAGACAGACAGTCATCATGCATACAGATCCTTCTGACACTTAGCCAATTGTGGTGTGTCTCTGATTCCTAGTCACAGTAGCAATGTGATATAAACCAAGCAGAGACAATGCTGGAGGTGGTATTAAGGGCTATTTTGGTTTCCGTTTGATCATCCTAAATAAACAGATGCTCCTGACTAAAAGTTCAGTGCAAATAAACCAAAGTATTTAATACTGCATGTTCCCCAAATATGTCACTTCAAATAAATACAGACCCATTGCCCTGTATATAATTTAATACCTTACTGAGGTTAATAAAACAGCAGTTTATCGAGAAATCAGGAACAGGAGGAATTATTCCAAATGTGGAAGCCCGCAGAGCTTTTACCTGGCTTTGCAGGGAAACAAAAGAATCTAGACAAACTGGTAATTTTATGCACATTGTCAATCAATCTAATTATGCAGTGTTCACTAAAAAACATATCATTGTGCAATTCATCATTTGTTAAATGACTTACAAAGTAATGACCAAATATCAAATCAGGTTTCTATTGACTTCATGAATAATTCTTTCATTGCAGAGAAATACAGAGTGGCAAGCTGGAGGTGTATTGCTTTAATGGGGACCCCTGCTGGTTAAGCGAGGCAATTCTGCAACACGGAATTATGTTTTAGAAGAAAACGCAAACACCTTTTTAGTGA
The DNA here is from genome assembly GCF_028390025.1 of Pseudophryne corroboree. NCBI lineage: Eukaryota > Metazoa > Chordata > Amphibia > Anura > Myobatrachidae > Pseudophryne > Pseudophryne corroboree. Next base: position 110,842,186 of record NC_086450.1, read on the forward strand.
AAAATGACAGCATTTGTGTAGCGGTGTTGTAAACTGAGGCAACGTGTAATACAGGTAATGAGCATCTGTGTATCTTAAGGAGCCAAGTAAAAATATAATCAAAAATATATCACAAATAGCAGTGGCAAACGCAGGATTTGCATGGGGGTTTTTCCAGAACTGCGTGGAGCCAATCACGGGGGTGGGGACTGAGGTGACCCAGTATATGCTGGGTCCGTAAAACTAGTGTGTGTGTGTGTGTGTGTGTGTGTGTGTCTCTCTCTCTCTCTCTCTCTATGGGGGTAATTCTGAGTTGATCGCAGCAGGATTTTTGTTAGCAATTGGGCAAAACCATGTGCACTGCAGGGGGAGGCAGATATAACATGTGCAGAGAGAGTTATATTTGGGTGGGTTATTTTGTTTCTGTGCAGGGTAAATACTGGCTGCTTTATTTTTACGATGCAATTTAGATTGCAGATTGAACACACCCCACCCAAATCTAACTCTCTCTGCACATGTTATATCTGCCTCCCCTGCAGTGCACATGGGGGGTAATTCCAAGTTGATCGCAGAAGGAATTTTTTTAGCAGTTGGGCAAAACCATGTGCACTGCAGGGGAGGCAGATATAACATGTGCAGAAAGAGTTAGATTTGGGTGGGTTATTTTGTTTGTGTGCAGGGTAAATACTGTCTGCTTTATTTTTACACTGCAAATTAGATTGCAGATTGAATACACCACACCCAAATCTAACTCTCTCTGCACATGTTAAATCTGTCTCCCCTGCAGTGCACATGGTTTTGCCCAATTGCTAACAAAATTCCTGCTGCGATCAACTCAGAATTACCCCTAATATATATATTGCCCCCAATATATATATATATATATATATACATACACATATATATACCGTATGTGTGTATTTGTGTTTATATGTATGTATTGTATATACATGTGTATATATGTATGCACATGGATATATATGTACTATAATTAAAATAAAGTAAACTTTTATTAAGCACTTACAAGTGCCACCAGGAAGACAGCAGGCTGCAGAGGACGCTAGACAGCCATTAATAATACTCATGTACCTTTTTTGGTGGAGGGGGGGGGTTTATGGTTGCTCGGAAACCCCCCTTGGGTGCGCCACTGAATAGTTCTACAAAAATCATATCATGCAAGCAGTTCAGCTCTCATTACAGGCTATTGTCAGCCAGAATTTAGGACTTTTCTCATTTTAACAGACTAACCCAGCGATATAATGCTCAGATGTTCAAGAACATTGCACACAGCTTAAAGACAATTCTTCAAAAGAATATTGGAAAGAAATGGGAGTAATGGCGTTAAAGGAAAGGATTTATTAGGTCACACTAATAACAGCTTAATTGTCTTATAATTGTATGCAAACAATGGTCCCGATTTGATACGAAAATGCAACTCGGAAATTTACTAAACACAAATCTCGGCAGTGTTGGGACAATTCGTATTGAGATACACTGCTGTCCACACAAATACGAATCAATAGACCATCAGTCAAACGCGGGAGGTTACTAGGAGTTGATATTCTCTATCACTGCCGACAATAGCCAAACACTGCCGCAAAAGCATGGAATTCGTACAGAAATCGAATTTTCAAGTAGACCTGGCTGGCGTGTTTGGAGAATCAGGCATGGATCAGTGAGATCCGTGCATGCTTCCCTGTGTAAAAATGAGTGAAATAGTTAAAACAAAAAAATTAAACAAATTACGTGGGGTCCTCCTCCTAAGCATAAGCAGCCCCAGGCTCTTTGAGTCGGTCCTGGTTGTTAAAATATCGGGGAAAATTGCACAGGGGTACCCCAGTATTTATACAATCAGCACTGGGCTCTTGGACCAGTCCTGGTTCCAAAAATACAGGAGACAAAAGACGTAGGGGTCTCCTGTATTTTTTAAACCAGCACCGGGCTCCACTAGCCAGGGAGATAATGCAGCAGCCAGGGAACACATTTATGTCCCACCAAGCTCACTGATCCAGATGGGCTTCATTGTGTGATCTCCGGCAGTGTTTTACTAATCTCTCCGATAAAACACTGCCGGACAATACGAAAGGCATCGACATTGGAGAGTTTGAATTTAAAAAACACAGTAGTTTAGTAAAATACTGTGTTTTTTTCCAAAAAAGTTGCATTCTGAAATGGCCGATGTCAGCCGAGATTAATCTAGGCTGAAATCGTCTCAATCATGAATGATAGTAAATTTACCCCATTATTGGGTGATGATGATCACATGGCATAGCTGCCTACTCTATTGGAAACTGCGGGAAACACAAAATTTTTTGGGTAGACTCCTGATGCCCTGGAAGAGTGTGCTCCCCTCCTGCATCCTGCCCACTTCCTAGTAAAGTGGTCAGAATGGGGAGATTAATATAGTGACACCTTTCTATGAAAACTTACTATTTTGGCCCTGTCTCGCAGCGATTTTCCCATGAGTGGTGGGGCCTAATGACGCCACTTTCTGCGATTTTCCCATAAGTGGTGGGGCCTAATGATGTCACTTTCTGCAATTTTCCCATGAGTGGTAGGGCCTAATGACGCCACTCACAGCGATTTTCTCATGAGTGGTGGGTCCTAATGACCCCACTTGCGGAGATTTTCCCATGAGTGGTGGGGCCTAATGACGTCACTCGTGGCAATTTTCCCATGAGTTGTGGGACCTAATGATGCCACTCACTGCAATTTTTCCATGAGTGGTGGGCCCTAAAGATGCAACTAGCCCAACCTTACTTACCTACTTTGATTTCTTCCTCGCCGGGAGATGCCTCGAGACGAGAAACAGGTGGGCGGCGATGGGGGCTGGAGACAGGCTAAATGCAACATTAGGCCCCACCCACTACTGGGTAAATGCCACAATTGGATACTATTTGCATAGAGGTGGGGCTAAAATGACACAATTAGCATAGATTTGTGTCAATAGCCCCTCAGCAGGGACCACAGATTCCCTGTATTTATCTCTGCATTCTGTCCACCTCACTTGGAAGTGGGCTGAATGCGGGAGGGGTGCCCACTTTTCCAGGGGAATTGGGGACTATCGGAAAAATCGTATCTCCTTGAAGAACCCGGGGAGTAGGCAGGTATGTCCCACCCCCATCAACTCCCACCTGCATCTTCCCTGGACTTCTCCCGGAGAGGAGACACTTAAAGTAGGCATGTGGGCAGTTATGTCCAGGGCCGTAACTAGGTGTGGGCGGATGGTGCTTAGCCCACAGTGCACTTGCACTGTGGGAGCACCATCCACCTTGATTGACAACCACCAGTTGGGGGATAATAGTCGTGGAGCAAGGGGACGTACCTACCTTCCATGCAGGCTGTGGCCTGTTCCCCCATTTGAAGCTGAAGACTCAATTCCCACTGAAAGCAGGCAGCCACAACTTCTAATAATGATAGAGGAGCCGAGCCGCTTACGCCAGTCCCTCCAGTCCTTCCCTCTCCATCTCCTCACCTGCGGACTGCACGGGCAGTGGCAGGGCTGTGGGGACCTTTCCTTTCCGGCTCCCACCCCTCCGCCTCGGCACACCCCAGGCTGCTGTGGCTGCGGCTCACACAACCTGTGGCCATTACTGACCCACCACCCTCATTCCCTTTAGCTGACCCCTTCTCTCTGGAAGGTGCTGGGAGATCTTGTTCCCCAGAAGATTATTTCTCCCTGCTGCCAGCTGGAGCTAGCCCCATGTCTCCCCAAGCCTCTTGGCTCCCTGTGGGCCTCCCAGTTCCCAGTAACTTTATCATCTGTGGAGGCTCCCCATGACTCTCCAGTCAATTTACTATTAAGCCTTCTTTCAGTGAATGGCTTGCTATGTCATTAACTTGGTGACGTGAGTACCCTAAATTCTTTATAGCAAGTCTGGAATCCCTTGAGCTGAAGCCTCTTTTGTATAGGTCGCTGGTCTCCGATACCCACCTCCCTATTTACCTTACTGTCCCCATGTTGATCCCCCTCTGTAGCTGAGATGTCCGCCATGACAACCGCTAGCTGCAGCGCTGCGCGCTATAACAGTAGCGTTGCTCGCGGCTCTTCTGCTGGACAGACAGCTGCTGATGTACATTATAGCCGTAAGCGCAGCTCGCTCCACCTTACTCCGCCTCGCTCCTCCCCTCTTATGCAGCAGCGTCTCTGCACCAGCCCGGGTGTCCCATGGGCTTCACCCCTCTCTTTGTCTCCTTCTCCTCATTCCCTCTCTCTGTCTCTCTACCTACCACCTTTCTGATTCTCTCCCTCCAAACCATATCTCTCTCTCCCTTCCGTCTCGCTCCCACCCCCTCTCTCTTGTGACTCTACCTGCCATAATGTGTAAAAAGGGAGCTCTACCTGCCGTAATGTGTAAAAGGGGACTCTACCTGCCGTAATGTGTGATAGGGGCTCTACCTGCAGTAATGTATAAAATGGGGCTCTATCTGGCATAATGTGTAATAGGGGCTGTAACTGGTGTAATGTGTGTAAGTGGCGCTACTGTGCGGCGTAATATGAATAATTAAGGATACTGTGCAGCGTAATATGAATTGGTATTATTTTGTGGCCACGCCTCTTCCTCATGAAACCACACCACAATTTTTTAGCCCTGTTTTAAATAGGGGGGGGGGGGGCGATACTGTTGCTTGCACACAGCGCTAAAATGTCTAGTTACGGCACTGGTTATGTCCATTCATCAGTCTGCTTGTGATCCATACATTAAGCCCCAACAAACCGGTCTCTCCATCTTGGTGCACCATGTATTGTGACAATAGTAGCAGAATTATTTTTCATGGCAAGACCATGGCTATGTTCACTGTGTATATCCTGAAAAAAGCAAAGTCCCTCACTGCTCTGTCCTACTAAGAGAACTGTATGCATTCAGAGCTGGCCCTAACCAATATGATGCCCTAGGCAAGATTTTGGCTGGTGCCCCCTAGCACCGCCACTAGTTCTGCAGGAGAGTCCGTTGGCAGCTCTGCTAACGTCGGGCGCCTTTTTCTTAATGAAAATGCATCATATTATTTGCATTACTATGTGACTAGGATGCACAAGCAGCTTCTGCTGATTAAAATGATATGCAGCATGCTTATATTCTGTGTGCGACTGCATCTGCATACGAAATGCTACATTACAGTGATTTCCAGGAATACACTGCAATGTAGCATTTCGTATGCAGATACAGCCGCAGTCACACACAGAATATAGGCATACCTCATATAATTTTAATCAGCAGAATCTGCTGGTGCCCCTAAGCATACCAAATGCCCTAGGCATTTGCCTAGTTTGCCTATGCCTAAGGCCGGCTCTGTATGCATTATACAGTATACCAATGTATATTCACATATATGTAATTCAGAAAGATTCATGTTTCCTCCTGGGTCCCTTCCTAATAAGCCACAATCCGGCTGCATATCATACACATCACAGCAGTAAGAAGAAAGTCAGGTAACGGACATGAGCTGGTCTTTCCAATCTTAATCAAAGTAACTCATTCACTAAGGATTGTAAATGCAAAGCTGCTCGCATCAGCTTTGCAATTGCAGTCCTTAGCAATGCAAATGCAGGAGGAGGTGGTATACCTCCTTCCTGCATCTGCGATGTGATCGCATCTCAGATGAACATTGGGACCATCGGTTGCGATGTTCATCTGCAACGAGGTCATATATTAATAAAACAAGTTACCATCATGAGATGTGGTTAGAATCTCTCCCCATTAGACAATTTAAAAGTTTAAAAAGAAATTGCACAGATAATAATGTCTCTCTAACACAGGTGAATGAGATGAAGGGCAGTTTTAGAGAATGTGAATACAGGTTGAGTATCCCTTATCCAAAATTCAAAATCACACATTTTTGGTTCCCCTACTGAGATAATGCCACATATATATGTATAATATATTATATTATATATCTATATAATATATTTATATATACACATAATATATTATATATACATATATATCAGTATCTCAGTAGGGGACCCAAAAATGTGGGATTTTGAATTTTGGATAAGGGATACTCAACCTGTATAATGATCAGGAAATCCCCAAATCCTTAGAGACAGTCACCAGTTTGAGCAGGAAAGATTTATTAAATAAGCAAAAAGATAGAAATTGATAAACTGACGGATACTAATAGATTCAAATGGTCATTTACCACCAACTATACGTCCCAATACCGTCAGGTGCAAAATATAAAAAAAAACATTGGAAGGTATTGAAAAAGGGGGTGGTCTTCAGTATGCCGACTGTCGGGATCCCGGTGCACAGTATACCGGCGCCGGAATCCCGACAGCTGACATACCAACACTTTTTCTCCCTCGTGGGGGTCCACGTCCCCCCTGGAGGGAGAATAAAATAGCATGGCGCGCGTAGCGAGCCCGCAAGGGGCTCATTTGCGCTCGCCACGCTGTCGGTATGCTGGCGGTCGGGCTCCCGGCACCGGTATACTGGTCGCCGGGAGCCCGGCCGCCGGCATACCATACTACACCTGAAAAAGGACCCTGTGATAGGTAACATTACCAAATAATCCAACCTTCATTTTTCGAAGGGCACTACATTTAAAATCAAAACTGGTGAAGAGCTTGTGCCCGTTTCCCCCCAAAACATCAACAGTACCTACTACCTACCAAAGGTACATGCCGAACATGCTTGGGGTGCAAAAGTGTTCCTAATTGCTTTGGTTCTAAATTGAGAGAGATTGTTATCAATTATATTAAGAATGAAATTTAAAAAATTTGCAACATGTCATTCCAACAATGTCATTTATGGGATGGAATGCTCATGTGGAAAATGTAACATAGGTAGAACAAGTAGAACATTAAAGATCAGAATAGGGGAACATCACCATAAAATAAGAAGGGGACATGAATCACATGCACTATCAATGCACTTTAAAGAGGTCCATAACTGTGATGTAAGAGACATTAAGAACTTCTTTGTGCTAAAATAAAGTGACCCCTGATGTTAGAGGAGGTAATATTGCCACTAAATTAGCGAAGAGTGAAGTGACAATAATATACAACTTTAAGACTTTGTCACATATGGGCCTAAATAAGGACTTTGAATTAAAGAGGTTAATGCAGTTTTATTATTTTATTGAATGAATTTTATGTCAATTCTCCTTGTATTTCTCTATGTATTTTTTTGTGGTATTAATGGATTTTTATTAGGATAAAGGTGGAAGAGGGATCTGGTGGAACTATCACTATACAAGCAGAGCCGGCCCTAACCAATATGATGCCCTAGGCAAGTTTTTGGCTGGTGCCCATTAGCACCGCCGCTAGTTCTGCCTCTGACCCTGCACCCATTCCTAGCACCATCATTCCCCACCCATAGCAGTCCTTTTTTTGTTTTCCTACCCCCTGTAATGTAAATAAGAACAGTGTGCACATTCGGCACATAGCCCAAAAAGGTATGTGTTTTGTGGCAAGGGGCATGGCCACACAATAGTACCCCCAATTCAACTTATGCCTCACAGTAGTGCAACTTTATTCACAATTTATACTGCGATAGTGTCCCTTATTCACATTACATCACACAGTAGTACCACTTTACCTTATATACGTTACTCCTCACAGTAGTGCCCCTCATTCACATAACATCATACTGAATTGCTCCTTATTCACATTACGCCACACCATATTGCTCTTTATTCTCATTACAACACACCATATTGCTCCTTATTCACATTACATCACACCATATTGCTCTTTATTCAGATTAGACCACACAGTTGTGCCCTTTCTATACGTTACGCCACACAGTAGAGCACCTTATACACATAATACCACACATTGGTAATGCATTTATACACATAATACCACACAGTAATGCCCCTTACACATATGACACACATTATTAATGTCCTTATAAACATAATGCATTTTACACATTATGCCAACCCTTATTAATGCCCTTATACACATAATTTCCCTTACACATATGCCACACATTGTTAATGCCCTTAGACACATAATAACACACATAATGTCCCTTACATTAATAGTGCCCTTATACACATAATGACACACATAGTGCCCCTTACACATATGTTACACATTATTAATGACCTTATACACATAATGACACATATAGTTCCTGGCGTGAGTCAACTGGCAGCTCTGCTAACATCGGGTGCCTATTTATTATGAAAATGCATCTTATTTGCATTGCTATATTGCTAGGATGCACAAGCATCTTCTGCTGATTAAAATGATATGTGGCATGCCTATATACTGTGTGCGACTGTGGCTGTATCTGCATACAAAATGCTACACACAGAATATAGGCATGCCGCATATCATTTGAATCAGCAGAAGCTGCTTGTGCCCCTAGGCATACCAGATGCCCTGGGCAATTGCCTAGTTTGCCTATGCCTAGGGCCGGCTCTGTATACAAGGTCTAACCTTCTCCAACCCATGCAATCTTTGTCTACCTCATTAGTAGACACTTTGTTCTGGTACGAGACTAATTTGGACATACTGTCCAAGGGGCTAATTCAGACCTGATCGCTGCTGTGCTTATTCGCACAGCAGCGATCAGGTCTGAAGTGCACATGCGCGCGCCAGCGAATGCCAGACAGCCGACGGCTGTCATAGCCCAGCGATCGCCTTTGCCTGATTGACAGGTAAAGGCGGGAGGGGGCGGGCCGGAGGGCGGCGGACCGTTGGGGGGGGGGGGTTCGCGGCGGCTGCGTGACGTCACACGCAGCCGCTGTGACTCGGGCAGCTACGAGTAGCTCCCTGCCAGCGCGCAAGAGCTGCGCTGGCTGGGAGCTACTCTAGAAGTACAAAAGCATCGCCGCTGTGTGATGCTTTTGTACTTCTACGACGGGGTAGAGACTGACATGTGGGGCGGGCTAGCCCTGTGCTGGGCGTCCCCTTGCATGTCGGGGAAACTGATCGCAGATGTGCTAAATTTAGCACATCTACGATCAGGTCTGAATTACCCCCAAAGTACATAAAATCATATAGAGTGTTTGCAATATTGTTTCACCTCTTTTTCTTTTCATATTTGTGGAGAGTGGAGACGCATGGTTCTGAAACAAGGAAGACGGACAGTATATCTCCATTGAGGATTTTGTGTTCAGGGTGAACCAACCAGCGCCTTTGACCCTAGTGGTGATATCCTTACCTTTTCCATCGAGGAAATGCATTGGTAAGGTCCTGTGTGTAGGGGTATGACCAGTCTGCAGAGGGGGTGTGGCTGACCACCATACTGGTGTGCCTAGCCATTAGAAAGCGCATGGACTGTGGCACTTGATAAATATATATGCTAGTTTGTGCATGATAATGTACCAGGTTAATAACAGCAATGCACTGTAGAAATACACCATAGTTCTGTGCAGTATAAGGTAACATACAGTATATTCCTTATAATTCAAGTGCATAGTCTGGAATTTGATCCCTAGAGCAGGTGATGAGGCCCCAGGCAGTTGGGCCCACCGGGAGGTTTCCCCTGTACCCCTGTGGACCAATCTAACCCTGCTCTTGTTACTATGTGATGTGCTTTGATTTTGTGTTTGTTACATGTGCTGTCTGCAGCTCTGTTCTGTCTGCTTACTTGCTGTAGCAGGATGTAGTTATGTGACCGGCGATCAGGAGACCGACGGTCACATAACCTCCCCCTACATCCCGACGGTCAGCATGCCGATCAACAGGGACTATTCCCATTCATGGGTGTCCACGACACCCATAGAGTAGGAATAGAATCGGTGGCGACCGTAGGTCACCACTGAGCCCGCAAGGGGTTTGCTGCACTCGCCACCCACCCCCAGGATTCCACTCAGGGCCGGATTAAGCCTTTGGGGTGCCCGGGGCACTTAAGACAGGGGGCCCCGAAGGAAGGTGGGGGGTGTATATTAAATTGTGCATAACTCCCAACATGTCCCATTCCAGGAGGGACAAAATTATCTCTACCTGGACTTTCCACTTAACATATGATTGGCGTCACCTGTGTTGAACTGTTTAATTGATAAGAAAGTTATTTCAACACAAGTGATTGCAATCATAAATTAAGTAGGAAAGTCCAGGTAGAGAGCATTTTGTCCCTCCTAGAATTGGTCATGGTGGGAGGTATAGATTGTGTATATTAAATTTAAACCAATGGTGTATATTAGTTTTAACTAATAGTTTAATAATGCCTGGGTACTGTTTATAGCTCCACCTAATTGAAAGACAACTATTTTATAAACTATTCTTGTAGTGGAACAAAGACAACTTAACCTTAAAATGCACACAGAAAAAACAAATAATTTTTCTTGACACATGCAAGAATAGCAGCAGCCTCTGTACTGCTTTCACACTGGGACAGGACTTAGGAGGACTCTGTGTGTCTCTCACTGTAGACCCTCAATAGACAACAGGTTACACAGGACTCAGACACCCAGGTGGGGAGGAGGAGAAGCTGAGATCCATGTGTCACTTACAGCTCTATCCACCCTTCTATCTCAGAAAGCTCTGTCGGTAGCTCATGAAACATGATATTCCTGTGTCTCTGCCTGCACTACATCCTGCTCACATCCTGGCTGCTGGTTTTGCTGCTGCTTAAGAGGGAAAGCTAGTGATGTCAGTGTACTCTTGCTGGGGGGAGGGGGCCCAGGCATTGTGTTATATTAATTCCAGCAGTCTCTGATCCTGTATAAAGTAATTTGCATGTGGTAGTGTATTATAGCTTTAGTGAGTACTGATGACATTCACAAACACGTAAGTTAATGTTTCTGGAGCTCGTCTGATCTGAAGATATTTCATATAAAGATGCGGACAAGACGGGGATGCATAAAGCCGTCTAATAATAATGTTGAGTACATTTCCTAGACACAGAAGATACCCCTTCGGTAAGATCATAGCAGCTTGATAACAGATAACAATAACTTGCAGTAAGCTGCCAAGCTTTGTTAAGGTATGGGAACCATTAGCTATATATGTATATGATATTTGTGTGTGTGTGGGGAGGGGGGGAGGGGAGGGGGAGGGTTATAAGGCAACTTATTTTTAGGTTTTATATATGATGAGAATTGTAGGTAACATCTGAAAGACGGTACAGCTTCTGACAACACAGTAGACACAGTGAAAGGTTGGAGGTCAGAGGAAAGGAGTTACATTTCACATCTATTGTATTTTACAAAGGTCATATTTAATAGTTAAAACATGGCCTGTGCTTTGCTCTGCATTTCCTAAGTGTGCTGAACTTATTTCACACCCAGTCGTGATTGCTTTGTATCATGCTGTGAAATGTTCTCCAGTATTTTTCTCCAGACAGGCAATGTATAGATGTTTCATCACTGGCAGGAAAGAGGGGTCAGCATACGGAGGAAAAGGCACTAGATATTTTACATAAACCTCTGCGAATTTACAGGACTAATGACATCTGCGTAATACATAAAACCAGCTTAAGTAAACTATGATGATTGTAGTATAATAGTCAATGTTACGAGAAACAAATGCCTATTTCCCAACCATCCTGCTTTCAGCAGAATAGTCCCAATTTTGCAGGACTGTCATTTAGGTCCGATGCGTTGCACATACAACTTTGTTTCCTTTGTTAAAGTCATCCGCCATGTGTATGGCCATGTCCTCCAAGTATAACGCCCAGATCTGCTATCCCGCTTTGGAAACCTCTGAGTGTTTGGAGGTACGCAAATATCACATGTTCAGTTAGCGGGAACATGCAGTTGCAATGTGCAGCTGCGTATATCACCCTTATGTAGCCCGAGAAGTCAGATTTTCCTGCACACCTCTATGGGGTCCAAGGAAAAGTCTGCAATGGATGCACAGAACTGAGTGCCCTCAGAGAGTCTCTGTGTGTTGGCACCTTGTCTCTATAAGAGCCTTGCACAGTAGTCACATTTTCAGCCATAAGCAGGAGAGAACATACTGTAACACCTAGAGAGTTGCTTTTGTGTGTCTGCATGGGTGGGTTTGATATCTACTGTAGATCGCCTCCAGGTCTTGCACCTACTATGGTGCCCCTCCAGGACATAAATAATACAAAGTATGGCATTACCATATATACGGTAAACTTTATCTGTAAGTCCGAAATTGACTTCCAAGTGATGTAACTTCACTACCAAATGGGTCAGTAATAGTGGGAATGATATGAAAACAAAATACAAATTGAAAGAGTATATTAGGAACGGTATAAAATCCTCAATCACACCTCGTGAGGCGGTATCGGTGAAAATCCCACAGGCGATAGAGATATACACTTCATCAAAGTCACCCACGGATGTTGTAGGGCCACAATTCCACACTGGATAATCACCGCTATGAGTTTATGTGAAAAATAGAAATGATCACATTAATGTTATATTATCTTGAACTGTAAGTACTGTTTTCTTGTGTTACTCATTTGTTTATGTACTCTGTAATGGGCGCTGCGAATCCCTTGTGGCGCCATTTAAATAAAGGATAATAATGATAATACTGCTTGCATAAGGTGAGTATGTGTATTCACATAAAGGTTTCTTTAACTGTGTTTCAACACAGATACTCTACTAAATCGACACAATCACACCACACATGTATGAGATGATAGGTTGATAGGTGATGTTCACACTATAGCTTACATAAAGCCAGCTTTGTGTAAGGTTTCTTTAATCCATGTAAGTGAACAATTTCACAGGCACCTCACATGCATATAAACAAGAAAAACGTCTGATGTGCAGAATATCAATATAAAAACACACTTTAATTAAAGTACACAGTGAAAAAACAGTGGGGTAACTTCCATACCAGATAGATGTAATATAGGATCAACATAAGAAGAGCCAGCACAGAGATGGAGCCTGGGTATTTCTGTAGCTGGAAATGTTCTGGACCCACTGGTAATGGATGTCAGGAAGTCCCCTGGTCACTCCTCCTGCTGCAAATATTCTGGACCCCACTAGTAGTGGATGGCAGGAAGTCCCCTGGTCACTCCTCCTGCTGCAAAGGGATCCGGTCTCTAGGTCGACAGTAACTAGGTCCACAGTGTCTAGGTTGACCACTATTGGTCGACAGTAAGTAGGTTGACAGGGTTTCTAGGTCGACAGGGTCTCTAGGTCGACAGGTCAAAAGGTCGACATGAGGTTTTCACAAATTTTTTCTTTTTTTTAACCTTTTCATACTTAACGATCCACATGGACTACGATTGGAATGGTAATCTGTGCCGAGCGCAGCGGTAGCGGAGCGAGGCACCTTGCCCGAAGCATGGCGAGCGAAGCGAGCCATGTGAGGGGACACAGTGCACTAATTGGGGTTCCCAGTCACTCTACGAAGAAAACGACACCAAAAAAACATGAAAAACTCATGTCGATCTTTTGACCTGTCGACCCAGACCCCGTCGACCTAAAGACCCTGTCGACCTAGAGACCCTGTCGACCTAGTAGTTACTGTCGACCAATAGTGGTCGACCTAGACACTGTCGACCTAGTTACTATCTACCTTCCATACCACACCTGCTGAAAATGTCCTGGACCCCACTAGTAGTCGATGGTAGGAAGTCCCCTGGTCACTCCTCCTTGGCCCTGCGGACACTACTGTACAATAACTTATAAGACCTGCATTGAATAGCAGTCAGATGGGGCTGGTGCATGGTGTATTGATTATATATATCTAATTGGCTATGTGCAACCATAAACCATGCCCACATCAGACAAACCAGACCTGCACATTTTTAGCCTTGACCTCTTGCTCATGTGTGCCTCCCCCAGGGAGTAGCCATCCTGCTTCTGGATGATGATTAATTTACCTTATCGTAGTTGGTGAGACTAGCACGATAAATGTTGTAATAATTTACTTACATTTTACAGCACAGTGAAAACTGGCAGACTATTGAGACTATAATACACCTGCGGATTATTATTATTTTTTTTAAATTCAATGAGTTTTTATTAGATGTTTTTTCAAATTTTGTTAGAACAACTTACACAATAACTAAAAGCAACGAAAACACACGTAATAATAACAACATACACACAGCTGCATACAGAAAAAGAAATAAACACATAGTGCAGCAAGCAGATAAAAATTCAAATAAAACTATACATTGACAGCGCATCGGTGACCAGGAACAAAGCGTTCCCAGCATACCACTTATAAAATAAGCAGAGGCATAGCAGAGATAACATAATGTACCATTACACAACACAACACAACACAACACAACACAACACAACACAACATGGCCGGCTACGGGCTACCCACATCCACATCTCCCAAAAGGAAGAAATAAAAGTAAAAAAAAAAGAAAGAAAGGTACAAATCTGGGCCTTATTTATCCTTAAAATATCTAGAGCCCATCCACTTTCCCCATATCGTAAAGAATTTTTTTTCCGCATTCCTAGCCAGGAACACAAATTTTTCATGCGCAATAGTTTCATTAACCAAGGAGACCCATGCCTTAAGAATCGGGGCCTCCCCAGCCAACCACAGCCTAGCTATGCAGACCTTGGCCAGAGCACATAAGTTAATGACATAACCTCTGCTGAGTGGATCTAAAGCCTCCTCATCTATAACCAACAATACACATGTTACAGGCATAAATACGGGAGAGGAAATACCTGTATCAATTATGACACATATGACTTCTTTCCAAAACATCGACATTGCAGGGCATGACCAAAGTAGATGCCAAAAGTCAGCCCCCAGGCTTCCACATTTAGGGCACTTCGAATTATGAGATCCCCCAATATGCGCCAGTCTGACTGGGGTCATATACACCCTATGTAATATATATAATTGTATCTGCTGGTATCTAACGGAAGAAGTTGAGATCCGATGGGACCCCAAAGCATCCCTCCATATATCGTCCGACAACAACCCGACATTTGACTCCCACTTAATCCTAAGAGAGGCAAGAGGGTCAGTATGGTGCATCTGGAGTATACGGCCATATATCCTAGAAACTCAGTGCCCTGATTCTAGTGTCTGCAACATTGATTTGACTGGGGAGTCAGAAAGGATTGGCGGGCCATCGGGAAATTGGGCAGCCAGAGCATGTCGCAGCTGGAAGAACCGAAAGAAAAACCCTCGAGGGACATTATACTCTTGTTGAAGTTGCTGAAATGACTTAAGCGTCCCATCATTATACAAATGGCCCAAAGAGTACACTCCCCACCTCCCCCCAGACCTCCCGGACTTGAAGCTGACACAGTTCCGGCAGACCATAAATATTATCTAATGGGGTGTCAGGATCAATACCTTGACCTTGCATAACAGAGTGCACCAATTTCCAAATCAAAATGGATTGTTTTATAAGTGGCAGTGCAGACATTTTGACGCTGCCGCAAAGGAGTAGTTGTAGTGGGGAACCACCAGGGTAGTCTTGTAACAGCATCAGTGAATGCAAAGCCGAGCATCAAGATCGTTAACCCATTCCCAGATATACGTCAACTGTGCCGCGTAATAGTAAAACCGGAAGTTGGGAAGAGCCAAACCCCCCAATTCCCGTGTTCTGGTCAGGGTATCAAGTCTCAGACGTGCCCGCTTACTAGCCCAAATCAAAGAGGAAAGTAAACCATCTATTTGTTTGAAGATCTTCTAAGGGATATAAACAGGGGACTGCTGTAAAATATATAGAAGTTTGGGCTGGAAAACCATTTTTATCAAATTGACTCTCCCCGTGACCGTCAAAGGTAACTTCCCCCAGGTCTTCACTTTATCACGAAGGAACGTTATTTGAGGCGTGATATTAAGGGAGGTAAATTTCCGGGGATCGACACCCAAATACCCAGATATTTGAAGGAGTCCACCCACGTAATGGAAGAGTAATTAATGGGGAGGCAGGAATCTCGCCCTGAAGTGGGATAATAAAGGATTTCTCCCAATTAATTAGAAGCCCAGAGTACCGCCCAAACTCGTTAATAATTTCTAAAATCCTTGGCATAGACTCAGCATAGCGATCCACAAACAACAAGATGTCGTCAGCATATAGGGCTACCCTATCCTCCCGAGTACCCATTTTAAAACCAGAAATCTGCCCTCAAGAGGCATGCAAGGGGTTCAATAGCCATAGCAAACAGGGTAGGGGACAATGGGCATCCCTGTCGTGTACCTCTGGACAATGGAAAGGAGTGAGGCACAAAACCATTCACTGCCACTCTGGCTGAGGGAGAGGAGTACATTAAATGAACATATTTAATAAAATTTGGGCCTATACCAAATCTATGCATGATTTCCAACAAAAAATCCCACTCCACAGAATCAAAAGCCTTAGCGGCATCTAATGAAACAACTATGGGGGAGGAAGAGTCTTCACGGGGAATCTGCAAGTGAGTGAATAAACGTCTAAGATTAATGGATGTCGATTTATTGGGCATAAATCCTGTCTGGTCCGGGTGTATTATATGAGAGATAACCGTATTCAATCTACCCGCCAGTACCTTGGCCAAAATTTTCACATCAGTTGGGCAAAAGAGATATAGGGCGATAGGACTCAACTTTCTTATGGTCCTTGTCAGGTTTAGGAAGAACCACAATCAGTGCCTCCGCCATAGACGGAGGGAGAGACTCCTGTGCAAAGATTTGGTTATACAACTCAAGTAGGTGAGGGACAAAAAAATCCAAATGTTGCTTATATAACTCAGATGGTATACCATCTGACCCTGAAGCTTTACCACTAGGAGAGGCCTTAACAGCGACCATAATTTCCTCAGGCGAGATGGGCACCTCCAAAAGATCATAAGCCTCACAGGACAAAGAGGGGAAACAAACAGAGTCTAAATCCAGTTGCGACGGAGTACAGTTTAGTTTGGAACCATATAGACAGCTATAATATGACACAAACTCCGACACAATCTGTGGAGTCTGCATCAGAGTAGTACCATCCGAGGCCATAATCTCAATCACATTAGCAGTTCTGTCACCCTGTGCCAGGGAAGCCTGATACGACACAGGCCTATTGCCAGTAGCATAAAAGGTATGGGAAGAAAAAAGGAGTCTATGCTGAGTCTTTTCCATTAAATAATCTTTCCATTCCCTTTGGGCCGAGAGCCAGGTTAATCTAGAACTATCCAGGGAGTCCTGCAAATATTGTGTTTCCGCAGTGGCACTCTGGGCCTCCAGCCCAGCGTCCCGACGCCTATAGAAGGACTTCAAATTAGACACCCGTTTGATCAGAGTTCCTCTCAGAAACGCCTTGAACGTGTCCCACAAATTAGAAATAGAGTTTTCGGCATTATTTATCTCAAAGAATTCCTGCCATGCGGCTACCAATTCAGAGCCATCTCCCATATGTACAAGCCAAAACGGATTAAACTTCCATACGGCCTGGCCTCTAGAACAGTGGAAATCCAGGGTAAAGGTCAAGGGGGAGTGATCCGATATACCCCTAGTCTCATATCTAATATCACTAACCCGGGGAACCATGTCGCTCGAGAGGAGGGCCAGGTCAATCCTAGAGAACGACGAATGAGAGTGAGAGAAACAGGAATACTGTTTAAGAAACGAATGTCTCAATCTCCAGGGATCAACCAGGCCCAACCCCAACACAACATCAGCAAAAGCGGATTTCCTAGGATGCGCAGAGGAAGGAGAAGTAGAGAATCTGTCCAGTGCCACATCTAATACATTATTGAAATCCCCCAGGCAGATAACAGATATCCCTGGAAATGAGGCCATAAACTCAGCCGCCTTCTTAAGAACATCGGGAGAGTAAGGGGGAGGCACATACACAGCTAGGAGGAGTACAGGAACATAATATAATCTACATTTTAAAAATACATATCTCCCCCAGGGATCTGTTTGTATAGACTCCAGCACAAAGGGGACGGTCCTTCTAATAAGAACCGAAACTCCGCGAGAGGCAGAGGTGTGCATTGAATGGAACGCCCAACCCACCCAGGGTTTCTTTAAAGACAGAATCTTACCGCCCACCAAATGAGTTTCCATAAGACAGACAACGTCAGCAGTACATTGTCTAATTTGTCGAAGTACCAGGGACCTCTTAATTGTATCATTAAGCCCTCTCACATTCCACGACATCACTTTAAGCCCAGCCATAAGAAATAAAAAAACATAATAAGGACAATACCCCCCAGCCAAATCCGCCATGCAAGTGTGCAGTTGCCGGACACCAGTGCCTAAAAAGTACAGCAGCAATCCACATACAATCAAACCTTAAGCATCCACACATAAAATAACCACAACCTGGAAAAACCCTCCTCCCCCCACCCTGTATACCACCCCCAACAAGTAGCATACTTGGATCCCAGAACAAAATACAAATTCCGACAAAATAAAACAAACAGAAATCCGTTGCACCATTAATTGGTGCAGGCACACCCTAAACGAGGCCAAGAATATAATGGCACTTGGGAAAAAAAGGAGATAGCTACCAGCCACCAACCACAACGCCCCAGAAAAAATTAAGGGTGAATCATATAGATTCCCCCCCCCCCGGAACTGTATAACACACAAAATAAAACATGTACGGATAATGTAGAACCATATATATCCCCCCCCCAAAAAAAAAACAACAACCCATGTCAGAATATTTAAACAAAAAAAATATACTTAACATAACTAAACAAATGAAACAGAGCAGCAGTAGAGGAGAAACATGCAACTGTTAAACACTCCCTCATCCTGCAGCCCCACAGTAAATAGCATATAACCACATCCGACACAGCAAAAGTCCTGCAACCAGAGCTACACGGAAAAATCAAGGATCAGCAAGAACACGCCTTGCCGGGAAGCGTCTGTCCAGCCACATCATAGCCTCACGAGGAGTCACAAAATTTTTTGTTTCACCATCAGCCACCACCCGCAGTCTCGATGGAAAGAGCATAGCATATGGCAAATCAAGTTCACGGAGCCTCCTTTTAACTAGTGATGTGCACCTGAAATTTTTCGGGTTTTGTGTTTTGGTTTTGGGTTCGGTTCCGTGGCCGTGTTTTGGGTACAGACGCGTTTTGGCAAAACCTCACCGAATTTTTTTTGTCGGATTCGGGTGTGTTTTGGATTCGGGTGTTTTTTTCAAAAAACCCTAAAAAACAGCTTAAATCATAGAATTTGGGGGTCATTTTGATCCCATAGTATTATTAACCTCAATAACCATAATTTCCACTCATTTTCAGTCTATTCTGAACACCTCACACCTCACAATATTATTTTTAGTCCTAAAATTTGCACCGAGGTCGCTGGATGGCTAAGCTAAGCGACCCTAGTGGCCGACACAAACACCTGGCCCATCTAGGAGTGTCACTGCAGTGTCACGCAGGATGGCCCTTCAAAAAAATACTCCCCAAACAGCACATGACGCAAAGAAAAAAAGAGGAGCAATGAGGTAGCTGTGTGACTAAGCTAAGCGACCCTAGTGGCCGACACAAACACCTGGCCCATCTAGGAGTGGCACTGCAGTGTCACGCAGGATGGCCCTTCAAAAAAATACTCCCAAACCGCACATGACGCAAAGAAAAAAAGAGGCGCAATGAGGTAGCTGTGTGACTAAGCTAAGCGACCCTAGTGGCCGACACAAACACCTGGCCCATCTAGGAGTGGCACTGCAGTGTCACGCAGGATGGCCCTTCAAAAAAAATACTCCCCAAACAGCACATGACGCAAAGAAAAAAAGAGGCGCAATGAGGTAGCTGTGTGACTAAGCTAAGCGACCCTAGTGGCCGACACAAACACCTGGCCCATCTAGGAGTGGCACTGCAGTGTCACGCAGGGTGGCCCTTCAAAAAAATACTCCCCAAACAGCACATGACGCAAAGAAAAAAAAGAGGCGCAATGAGGTAGCTGTGTGACTAAGCTAAGCGACCCTAGTGGCCGACACAAACACCTGGCCCATCTAGGAGTGGCACTGCAGTGTCACGCAGTATAGCCCTTCAAAAAAATACTCCCCAAACAGCACATGACGCAAAGAAAAAAAGAGGCGCAATGAGGTAGCTGTGTGACTAAGCTAAGCGATCCTAGTGGCCGACACAAACACCGGGCCCATCTAGGAGTGGCACTGCAGTGTCACGCAGGGTGGCCCTTCAAAAAAATACTCCCCAAACAGCACATGACGCAAAGAAAAAAAGAGGCGCAATGAGGTAGCTGTGTGACTAAGCTAAGCGACCCTAGTGGCCGACACAAACACCTGGCCCATCTAGGAGTGGCACTGCAGTGTCACGCAGGATGGCCCTTCAAAAAAATACTCCCCAAACAGCACATGACGCAAAGAAAAATGAAAGAAAAAAGAGGTGCAAGATGGAATTGTCCTTGGGCCCTCCCACCCACCCTTATGTTGTAAAAACAGGACATGCACACTTTAACGAACCCATCATTTCAGCGACAGGGTCTGCTACACGACTGTGACTGAAATGACTGGTTGGTTTGGGCCCCCCACCAAAAAAGAAGCAATCAATCTCTCCTTGCACAAACTGGCTCTACGGAGGCAAGATGTCCACCTCATCATCATCGTCCGATTCATCACCCCTTTCACTGTGTACATCCCCCTCCTCACAGATTATTAATTTGTCCCCACTGGAATCCACCATCTCAGGTCCTCGTGTACTTTCTGGAGGCAATTGCTGCTGGTGAATGTCTCCATGGAGGAATTGATTATAATTCATTTTAATGAACATCATCTTCTCCACATTTTCTGGAAGTAACCTCGTACGCCGATTGCTGACAAGGTGAGCGGCGGCACTAAACACTCTTTCGGAGTACACACTGGAGGGAGGGCAACTTAGGTAGAATAAAGCCAGTTTGTGCAAGGGCCTCCAAATTGCCTCTTTTTCCTGCCAGTATACGTACGGACTGTCTGACGTGCCTACTTGGATGCGGTCACTCATATAATCCTCCACCATTCTTTCAATGGTGAGAGAATCATATGCAGTGACAGTAGACGACATGTCAGTAATCGTTGGCAGGTCCTTCAGTCCGGACCAGATGTCAGCATCAGCAGTCGCTCCAGACTGCCCTGCATCACCGCCAGCGGGTGGGCTCGGAATTCGTAGCCTTTTCCTCGCACCCCCAGTTGCGGGAGAATGTGAAGGAGGAGATGTTGACGGGTCGCGTTCCGCTTGACTTGACAATTTTCTCACCAGCAGGTCTTTGAACCTCTGCAGACTTATGTCTGCCGGAAAGAGAGATCCAACGTAGGTTTTAAATCTAGGATCGAGCACGGTGGGCAAAATGTAGTGCTCTGATTTCAACAGATTGACAACACGTGAATCCTGGTTAAGCGAATGAAGGGCTCCATCCACAAGTCCCACATGCCTAGCGGAATCGCTCTGTTTTAGATCCTCCTTCAATGCCTCCAGCTTCTTCTGCAAAAGCCTGATGAGGGGAATGACCTGACTCAGGCTGGCAGTGTCTGAACTGACTTCACGTGTGGCAAGTTCAAAAGGTTGCAGAACCTTGCACAACGTTGAAATCATTCTCCACTGCGCTTGAGACAGGTGCATTCCACCTCCTTTGCCTATATCGTGGGCAGATGTATAGGCTTGAATGGCCTTTTGCTGCTCCTCCATCCTCTGAAGCATATAGAGGGTTGAATTCCACCTCGTTACCACCTCTTGCTTCAGATGATGGCAGGGCAGGTTCAGGTGTTTTTGGTGGTGCTCCAGTCTTCTGTACGCAGTGCCTGTATGCCGAAAGTGGCCCGCAATTCTTCTGGCCACCGACAGCATCTCTTGCACGCCCCTGTCGTTTTTTAAATAATTCTGCACCACCAAATTCAAGGTATGTGCAAAACATGGGACGTGCAGGAATTTGCCCAGATGTAATGCACGCACAATATTGCTGGCGTTGTCCGATGCCACAAATCCCCAGGAGAGTCCAATTGGGGTAAGCCATTCTGCGATGATCTTCCTCAGTTGCCGTAAGAGGTTTTCAGCTGTGTGCGTATTCTGGAAAGCGGTGATACAAAGCGTAGCCTGCCTAGGAACGAGTTGGCGTTTGCGAGATGCTGCTACTGGTGCCGCCGCTGCTGTTCTTGCAGCGGGAGGCAATACATCTACCCAGTGGGCTGTCACAGTCATGTAGTCCTGAGTCTGCCCTGCTCCACTTGTCCACATGTCCGTGGTTAAGTGGACATTGGGTACAACTGCATTTTTTAGGACACTGGTGAGTCTTTTTCTGATGTCCGTGTACATTCTTGGTATCGCCTGCCTAGAGAAGTGGAACCTAGATGGTATTTGGTAACGGGGGCACACTACCTCAAGCAATTGTCTAGTTCCCCGTGAACTAACGGCGGATACTGGACGCACGTCTAACACCAACATAGTTGTCAAGGCCAGAGTTATCCGCTTTGCAACAGGATGACTGCTGTGATATTTCATCTTCCTCGCAAAGGACTGTTGGACAGTCAATTGCTTACTGGAAGTAGTACAAGTGGTCTTCCGACTTCCCCTCTGGGATGACGATCGACTCCCAGCAGCAACAACAGCAGCGCCAGCAGCAGTAGGCGTTACACTCAAGGATGCATCGGAGGAATCCCAGGCAGGAGAGGACTCGTCAGACTTGCCAGTGACATGGCCTGCAGGACTATTGGCTTTCCCTGGTAAGGAGGAAATTGACACTGAGGGAGTTGGTGGTGTGGTTTGCGCGAGCTTGGTTACAAGAGGAAGGGATTTACTGGTCAGTGGACTGCTTCCGCTGTCGCCCAAAGTTTTTGAACTTGTCACTGACTTATTATGAATGCGCTGCAGGTGACGTATAAGGGAGGATGTTCCGAGGTGGTTAACGTCCTTACCCCTACTTATTACAGCTTGACAAAGGCAACACACGGCTTGACACCAGTTGTCCGCATTTCTGTTGAAATAATTCCACACTGAAGAGCTGATTTTTTTGTATTTTGACCAGGCATGTCAAGGCCATATTCCTCCCACGGACAACAGGTGTCTCCCCGGGTGCCTGACTTAAACAAACCACCTCACCATCAGAATCCTCCTTGTCAATTTCCTCCCCAGCGCCAGCAACACCCATATCCTCATCCTGGTGTACTTCAACACTGACATCTTCAATTTGACTATCAGGAACTGGACTGCGGGTGCTCCTTCCAGCACTTGCAGGGGGCGTGCAAATGGTGGAAGGCACAAGCTCTTCCCGTCCAGTGTTGGGAAGGTCAGGCATCGCAACCGACACAATTGGACTCTCCTTTGGGATTTGTGATTTCGAAAAACGCACAGTACTTTGCTGTGCTTTTGCCAGCTTAAGTCTTTTCTTTTTTCGAGCGAGAGGCTGAGTGCTTCCATCCTCATGTGAAGCTGAACCACTAGCCATGAACATAGGCCAGGGCCTCAGCTGTTCCTTGCCACTCCGTGTCGTAAATGGCATATTGGCAAGTTTACGCTTCTCCTCAGACGCTTTTAATTTTGATTTTTTTGGGTCATTTTACTGATCTTTTGTGT
The DNA here is from genome assembly GCF_028390025.1 of Pseudophryne corroboree. Lineage (NCBI taxonomy): Eukaryota > Metazoa > Chordata > Amphibia > Anura > Myobatrachidae > Pseudophryne > Pseudophryne corroboree. The sequence continues at coordinate 110,865,472 of NC_086450.1, forward strand.
TTTGGATTTTACATGCTCTGTACTATGACATTGGGCATCGGCCTTGGCAGACGACGTTGATGGCATTTCATCGTCTCGGCCATGACTAGTGGCAGCAGCTTCAGCACGAGGTGGAAGTGGATCTTGATCTTTCCCTATTTTTTAACCTCCACATTTTTGTTCTCCATATTTTAATGCGCACAACTAAAAGCCACCACAGGTATACAATGTAGATGGATGGATAGTATAGTATTATATTACTTATGGACGACGACTGACGACACAGAGGTAGGTACAGCCGTGGCCTACCGTACTGCTATATATATAATATACTGTATAATATAATAACGGACCTGGTGGACACTGTCAGCAGACTGCTAAACTAGTATGAAGAAAAAAAAAGCCACCACAGGTATACAATGTAGATGGATGGATAGTATAGTATTATATTACTTATGGACAACGAGTGCACTGACGACACAGAGGTAGGTACAGCCGTGGCCTACCGTACTGCTAATAGATATAATAAATATACTGTATAATAATAACGGACCTGGTGGACACTGTCAGCAGACTGCTAAACTAGTATGAAGAAAAAAAAAAGCCACCACAGGTATACAATGTAGATGGATGGATAGTATAGTATTATATTACTTATGGACGACGAGTGCACTGACGACACAGAGGTAGGTACAGCCGTGGCCTACCGTACTGCTAATAGATATAATAAATATACTGTATAATAGTAACGGACCTGGTGGACACTGTCAGCAGACTGCTAAACTAGTATGAAGAAAAAAAAAGCCACCACAGGTATACAATGTAGATGGATGGATAGTATAGTATTATATTACTTATGGACGACGAGTGCACTGACGACACAGAGGTAGGTACAACCGTGGCCTACCGTACTGCTATATATATAATATACTGTATAATAATAACGGACCTGGTGGACACTGTCAGCAGACTGCTAAACTAGTATGAAGAAAAAAAAAGCCACCACAGGTATACAATGTAGATGGATGGATAGTATAGTATTATTTCTCTAACGTCCTAAGTGGATGCTGGGGACTCCGTAAGGACCATGGGGAATAGCGGCTCCGCAGGAGACTGGGCACAAAAGTAAAGCTTTAGAACTACCTGGTGTGCACTGGCTCCTCCCCCTATGACCCTCCTCCAAGCCTCAGTTAGTTAGATTTTTGTGCCCGAACGAGAAGGGTGCACACTAGGTGGCTCTCCTGAGCTGCTTAGTGAAAAGTTTAGTTTTAGGTTTTTTATTTTCAGTGAGACCTGCTGGCAACAGGCTCACTGCATCGAGGGACTAAGGGGAGAAGAAGCGAACTCACCTGCGTGCAGAGTGGATTGGGCTTCTTAGGCTACTGGACATTAACTCCAGAGGGACGATCACAGGCCCAGCCATGGATGGGTCCCAGAGCCGCGCCGCCGGCCCCCTTACAGAGCCAGAAGACAGAAGAGGTCCGGAAAATCGGCGGCAGAAGACGTCCTGTCTTCAACAAAATAGCGCACAGCACTGCAGCTGTGCGCCATTGCTCTCAGCACACTTCACACTCCGGTCACTGAGGGTGCAGGGCGCTGGGGGGGGGCGCCCTGAGACGCAATAAAAACACCTTGGATGGCAAAAAATGCATCACATATAGCTCCCGGGCTATATGGATGCATTTAACCCCTGCCAGAATACATAGAAAAACGGGAGATAAGGCCGCCAATAAGGGGGCGGAGCCTATCTCCTCAGCACACTGGCGCCATTTTCCCTCACAGCTCCGTTGGAGGGAAGCTCCCTGGCTCTCCCCTGCAGTCACTACACTACAGAAAGGGTTAAAAAAGAGAGGGGGGCACTAATTACGCGCAGTATTAAATAAAACAGCAGCTATAAGGGGAAAAACACTTATATAAGGTTATCCCTGTATATATATAGCGCTCTGGTGTGTGCTGGCAAACTCTCCCTCTGTCTCCCCAAAGGGCTAGTGGGGTCCTGTCCTCTATCAGAGCATTCCCTGTGTGTGTGCTGTATGTCGGTACGTTTGTGTCGACATGTATGAGGAGAAAAATGATGTGGAGACAGAGCAGATTGCCTGTAATAGTGATGTCACCCCCTAGGGGGTCGACACCTGAGTGGATGAACTGTTAGAAGGATCTACGTGACAGTGTCAGCTCTGTATAAAAGACAGTGGTTGACATGAGACAGCCGGCTACTCAGCTTGTGCCTGTCCAGACGTCTCATAGGCCGTCAGGGGCTCTAAAGCGCCCGTTACCTCAGATGGCAGATATAGACGCCGACACGGATACTGACTCCAGTGTCGACGGTGAAGAGACAAATGTGACTTCCAGTAGGGCCACACGTTACATGATTGAGGCAATGAAAAATGTTTTACACATTTCTGATAATACGAGTACCACCAAAAAAGGGGTATTATGTTCGGTGAGGAAAAACTACCTGTAGTTTTCCTGAATCTGAGAAATTAAATGAGGTGTGTGATGATGCGTGGGTTTCCCCCGATAACAACTGATAATTTCTAAAATGTTATTGGCATTATATCCTTTCCCGCCAGAGGTTAGGGTGCGTTGGGAAACACCCCCTAGGGTGGATAAAGCGCTCACACGCTTGTAAGGGCTCTACCCTCTCCTGAGATGGCCGCCCTTAAGGATCCTGCTGATAGAAAGCAGGAGGGTATCCTGAAATGTATTTACACACATACTGGTGTTATACTGCGACCAGCAATCGCCTCAGCCTGGATGTGCAGTGCTGGGTTGGCGTGGTCGGATTCCCTGACTGAAAATATTGATACCCTAGATAGGGACAGTATATTTTTGCCTATAGAGCATTTAAAAGATGCATTTCTATATATGCGTGATGCACAGCGGAATATTTGCCGACTGGCATCAAGTCTAAGTGCGTTGTCCATTTCTGCCAGTAGAGGGTTATGGACACGTCAGTGGTCAGGTGATGCGTATTCCAAACGGCATTTGGAAGTATTGCTTTATTAAGGGGAGGAGTTATTTGGGGTCGGTCTTTCAGACCTGGTGGCCACGGCAACAGCTGGGAAATCCACGTTTGTACCCCAGGTCGCCTCTCAACATGAGAAGACGCCGTATTATCAGGCGCAGTCTTTTCGTGGACAAGCGCGCAAAAGGTTCCTCATTTCTGCCCCGTGACAGAGGGAGAGGAAAAAGGCTGCAGAAATCAGCCAGTTCCCAGGAACAGAAACCCTCTCCCGCCTCTGCCAAGCCCTCAGTATGACGCTGGGGCTTTACAAGCAGAATTAGGCACGGTGGGGGGCCCGTCTCAATGAATTTCAGCGCGCAGTGGGCTCACTCGCAAGTAGACCCCTGGATCCTTCAGGTGATATCTCAGGGGTACAAATTGGAATTCGAGACGTCTCCCCCTCGCCGTTTCCTAAAGTCGGCTTTACCGATGTCTCCTTCTGACAGGGAGACAGTTTTGGAAGCCATTCACAAGCTGTATTCCCAGTAGGTGATAATCAAGGTACCCCTCCTGCAACAGGGAACGGGGTATTATTCCACACTGTTGTGGTACCGAAGCCGGACGGCTCGGTGAGACCGATTCTAAATCTAAAATCTTTGAACACTTACATACAGAGGTTCAAATTCAAGATTGAGTCACTCAGAGCAGTGATTGCGAACCTGGAAGAAGGGGACTACATGATGTCTCGGGACATCAAGGATGTTTACCTTCATGTCCAAATTTACCCTTCTCACCAAGGGTACCTCAGGTTTATGGTACAGAACTGTCACTATCAGTTCAGACACTGCCGTATGGATGGTCCACGGCACCCCGGGTCTTTACCAAGGTAATGGCCGAAATGATGATATTCCTTCGAAGGAAGGGAATTTTAGTTATCCCTTACTTGGACGATTCCCTGATAAGGGTAAGATCCAGGGAACAGTTGGAGGTTGGTGTAGCACTATCTCAGGTAGTGTTGCGGCAGCACGATTGGATTCTCAATATTCCAAAATCGCAGCTGGTTCCGACGACTCGTCTTCTGTTCCTAGGGATGATCCTGGACACAGTCCAGAAAAAGGTGTTTCTCCCGGAGGAGAAAGCCAGGGAGTTATCCGAGCTAGTCAGGAACCTCCTAAAACCGAGCCAAGTCTCAGTGCATCAATGCACAAGGGTTCTGGGTAAAATGGTGGCTTCCTACGAAGCAATCCCATTCGGCAGATTCCACGCAAGAACTTTCCAGTGGGACCTGCTGGACAAATGGTCCGGGTCGCATCTTCAGATGCATCAGCGGATAACCCTGTCACCAAGAACAAGGGTGTCCCTCCTGTGGTGGTTGCAGAGTGCTCATCTTCTAGAGGGCCGCAGATTCGGCATTCAGGACTGGGTCCTGGTGACCACGGATGCCAGCCTGCGAGGCTGGGGAGCAGTCACACAGGGAAGGAATTTCCAGGGCTTATGGTCAAGCCTGGAGACATCACTTCACATAAATATCCTGAAGCTAAGGGCCATTTACAAGGCTCTAAGCTTAGCAAGACCTCTGCTTCAAGGTCAGCCGGTGTTGATCCAGTCGGACAACATCACGGCAGTCACCCACGTAAACAGACAGGGTGGCACAAGAAGCAGGAGGGCAATGGCAGAAGCTGCAAGGATTCTTCGCTGGGCGGAAAATCATGTGATAGTACTGTCAGCAATTCCGGGAGTGGACAACTGGGAAGCAGACTTCCTCAGCAGACACGACCTCCACCCGGGAGAGTGGGGACTTCACCCAAAAGTCTTCCACATGATTATAAACCGTTGGGAAAAACTCAACAGGTATTGCGCCAGGTCAAGGGACCCTCAGGCAATAGCTGTAGACGCTCTGGTAACACCGTGGGTGTACCAGTCACTGTATGTGTTCCCTCATCTGCCTCTCATACCCAAGGTACTGAGATTGATAAAATGGAGAGGAGTAAGCACTATATTCGTGGCTCCGGATTGGCCAAGAAGGACTTGGCAACCGGAACTTCAAGAGATGCTCACGGAGGATCCGTGGCCTCTACCTCTAAGAAGGGACCTGCTCCAGCAAGGACCCTGTCTGTTCCAAGACTTACCGCGGCTGCGTTTGACGGCATGGCGGTTGAACGCCGGATCCTGAAGGAAAAAAGGCATTCCGGATGAAGTCATCCCTATCCTGATCAAAGCCAGGAAGGATGTAACCGCAAAACATTATCACCGCATTTGGCGAAAATATGTTGCGTGGTGCGAGGCCAGTAAGGCCCGACGGAGGAAATTCAACTGGGTCGATTCCTACATTTCCTGCAAACAGGAGTGTCTATGGGCCTGAAATTGGGGTCCATTAAGGTTCAAATTTCGGCCCTGTCAATTTTCTTACAAAAAGAACTAGCTTCAGTCCCTGAAGTTCAGACGTTGTAAAAGGGGTACTGCATATACAGCCTCCTTTTGTGCCTCCAGTGGCACCATGGGATCTCAATGTAGTTTTTGGGTTCCAAAAAGTTACATTGGTTTGAACCACTTAAATCTGTGGAGTTAAAATATCTCACATGGAAAGTGGTCATGCTGTTGGCCCTGGCCTGGGCCAGGCGCGGGTCAGAATTGGCGGCTTTATCCTGTAAAAGCCTTATCTTATTTTCCATTCGGACAGGGCGGAATTGAGGACTCGTCCTCAGTTTCTCCCTAAGGTGGTTTCAGCGTTTCACCTGAACCAACCTATTGTGGTGCCTGCGGCTACTAGGGACTTGGAGGACTCCAAGTTGCTAGACGTTGTCAGGGCCCTGAAAATATATGTTTCCAGGACGGCTGGAGTCAGAAAATCTGACTCGCTGTTTATCCTGTATGCACCCAACAAGCTGGGTGCTCCTGCTTCTAAGCAGACTATTGCTCGTTGGATTTGTAGTACAATTCAGCTTGCACATTCTGTGGCAGGCCTGCCACAGCCAAAAATCTGTAAATGCCCACTCCACAAGGAAGATGGGCTCATCTTGGGCGGCTGCCCGAGGGGTCTCGGCTTTACAACTTAGCCGAGCAGCTACTTGGTCAGGAGCAAATACGTTTGTAAAATTCTACAAAATTGATACCCTGGCTGAGGAGGACCTGGAGTTCTCTCATTTGGTGCTGCAGAGTCATCCGCACTCTCCCGCCGGTTTGGGAGCTTTGGTATAATCCCCATGGTCCTTACGGAGTCCCCAGCATCCACTTAGGACGTTAGAGAAAATAAGAATTTACTTACCGATAATTCTATTTCTCGTAGTCCGTAGTGGATGCTGGGCGCCCATCCCAAGTGCGGATTGTCTGCAATACTGGTACATAGTTATTGTTACCAAAAAAATCGGGTTATTGCTGTAGTGAGCCATCTTTTCTAGAGGCTCCTCTGTTATCATGCTGTTAACTGGGTTTAGATCACGAGTTGTACGGGTGTGGCTGGTATGAGTCTTACCCGGGATTCAAAATCCTTCCTTATTGTGTACGCTCGTCCGGGCACAGTATCCTAACTGAGGCTTGGAGGAGGGTCATAGGGGGAGGAGCCAGTGCACACCAGGTAGTTCTAAAGCTTTACTTTTGTGCCCAGTCTCCTGCGGAGCCGCTATTCCCCATGGTCCTTACGGAGTCCCCAGCATCCACTACGGACTACGAGAAATAGAATTATCGGTAAGTAAATTCTTATTATTACTTATGGACGACGAGTGCACTGACGACACAGAGGTAGGTACAGCCGTGGCCTACCGTACTGCTATATATATATATATATATATATAATATACTGTATAATAATAACGGACCTGGTGGACACTGTCAGCAGACAGCTAAACTAGTATGAAGAAAAAAAAACCCACCACAGGTATACAATGTAGATGGATGGATAGTATTGTATTATATTACTTATGGACGACGAGTGCACTGACGACACAGAGGTAGGTACAGCCGTGGCCTACCGTACTGCTATATATATATATAATATACTGTATAATAATAACGGACCTGGTGGACACTGTCAGCAGACTGCTAAACTAGTATGAAGAAAAAAAAAGCCACCACAGGTATACAATGTAGATAGATGGATAGTATAGTATTATATTACTTATGGACGACGAGTGCACTGACGACACAGAGGTAGGTACAGCCGTGGCCTACCGTACTGCTATATATATATATATATATAATATACTGTATAATAATAACGGACCTGGTGGACACTGTCAGCAGACTGCTAAACTAGTATGAAGAAAAAAAAAGCCACCACAGGTATACAATGTAGATGGATGGATAGTATAGTATTATATTACTTATGGACGACGAGTGCACTGATGACACAGAGGTAGGTACAGCCGTGGCCTACCGTACTGCTATATATATATATATATATATATATATATATATATATATAATATACTGTATAATAATAACGGACCTGGTGGACACTGTCAGCAGACTGCTAAACTAGTGTGAAGAAAAAAAAAGCCACCACAGGTATACAATGTAGATGGATGGATAGTATAGTATTATATTACTTATGGACGACGAGTGCACTGACGACACAGAGGTAGGTACAGCCGTGGCCTACCGTACTGCTATATATATATATAATATACTGTATAATAATAACGGACCTGGTGGACACTGTCAGCAGACTGCTAAACTAGTATGAAGAAAAAAAAAGCCACCACAGGTATACAATGTAGATGGATGGATAGTATAGTATATTACTTATGGACGACGAGTGCACTGACGACACAGAGGTAGGTACAGCCGTGGCCTACCGTACTGCTATATATATATAATATACTGTATAATAATAACGGACCTGGTGGACACTGTCAGCAGACTGCTAAACTAGTATGAAGAAAAAAAAAAGCCACCACAGGTATACAATGTAGATGGATGGATAGTATAGTATTATATTACTTATGGACGACGAGTGCACTGACGACACAGAGGTAGGTACAGCCGTGGCCTACCGTACTGCTATATATATATATATATATATAATATACTGTATAATAATAACGGACCTGGTGGACACTGTCAGCAGACTGCTAAACTAGTATGAAGAAAAAAAAAGCCACCACAGGTATACAATGTAGATGGATGGATAGTATAGTATTATATTACTTATAGACGACGAGTGCACTGACGACACAGAGGTAGGTACAGCCGTGGCCTACCGTACTGCTATATATATATATATATATAATATACTGTATAATAATAACGGACCTGGTGGACACTGTCAGCAGACTGCTAAACTAGTATGAAGAAAAAAAAAGCCACCACAGGTATACAATGTAGATGGATGGATAGTATAGTATTATATTACTTATGGACGACGAGTGCACTGACGACACAGAGGTAGGTACAGCCGTGGCCTACCAAACTGCTATATATATATATATAATATACTGTATAATAATAACGGACCTGGTGGACACTGTCAGCAGACTGCTAAACTAGTATGAAGAAAAAAAAAGCCACCACAGGTATACAATGTAGATGGATGGATAGTATAGTATTATATTACTTATGGACGACGAGTGCACTGACACAGAGGTAGGTACAGCCGTGGCCTACCGTACTGCTATATATATATATATAATATACTGTATAATAATAACGGACCTGGTGGACACTGTCAGCAGACTGCTAAACTAGTATGAAGAAAAAAAAAGCCACCACAGGTATACAATGTAGATGGATGGATAGTATAGTATTATATTACTTATGGACGACGAGTTCACTGACGACACAGAGGTAGGTACAGCCGTGGCCTACCGTACTGCTATATATATATATATAATATACTGTATAATAATAACGGACCTGGTGGACACTGTCAGCAGACTGCTAAACTAGTATGAAGAAAAAAAAAGCCACCACAGGTATACAATGTAGATGGATGGATAGTATAGTATTATATTACTTATGGACGACGAGTGCACTGACGACACAGAGGTAGGTACAGCCGTGGCCTACCGTACTGCTATATATATATATAATATACTGTATAATAATAACGGACCTGGTGGACACTGTCAGCAGACTGCTAAACTAGTATGAAGAAAAAAAAAGCCACCACAGGTATACAATGTAGATGGATGGATAGTATAGTATTATATTACTTATGGACGACGAGTGCACTGACGACACAGAGGTAGGTACAGCCGTGGCCTACCGTACTGCTATATATATATATATATAATATACTGTATAATAATAACGGACCTGGTGGACACTGTCAGCAGACTGCTAAACTAGTATGAAGGAAAAAAAAGCCACCACAGGTATACAATGTAGATGGATGGATAGTATAGTATTATATTACTTATGGACGACGAGTGCACTGACGACACAGAGGTAGGTACAGCCGTGGCCTACCGTACTGCTATATATATAATATACTGTATAATAATAACAAACCTGGTGGACACTGTCAGCAGACTGTTAAACTAGTATGAAGAAAAAAAAAGCCACCACAGGTATACAATGTAGATGGATGGATAGTATAGTATTATATTACTTATGGACGACGAGTGCACTGACGACACAGAGGTAGGTACAGCCGTGGCCTACCGTACTGCTATATATATATATATAATATACTGTATAATAATAACGGACCTGGTGGACACTGTCAGCAGACTGCTAAACTAGTATGAAGAAAATAAAAAGCCACCACAGGTATACAATGTAGATGGATGGATAGTATAGTATTATATTACTTATGGACGACGAGTGCACTGACGACACAGAGGTAGGTACAGCCGTGGCCTACCGTACTGCTATATATATATATATATATAATATACTGTATAATAATAACAACGGACCTGGTGGACACTGTCAGCAGACTGCTAAACTAGTATGAAGAAAAAAAAAGCCACCACAGGTATACAATGTAGATGGATGGATAGTATAGTATTATATTACTTATGGACGACGAGTGCACTGACGACACAGAGGTAGGTACAGCCGTGGCCTACCGTACTGCTAATAGATATAATAAATATACTGTATAATAATAACGGACCTGGTGGACACTGTCAGCAGACTGCTAAACTAGTATGAAGAAAAAAAAAAGCCACCACAGGTATACAATGTAGATGGATGGATAGTATAGTATTATATTACTTATGGACGACGAGTGCACTGACGACACAGAGGTAGGTACAGCCGTGGCCTACCGTACTGCTATATATATATATATAATATACTGTATAATAATAACGGACCTGGTGGACACTGTCAGCAGACTGCTAAACTAGTATGAAGAAAAAAAAAGCCACCACAGGTATACAATGTAGATGGATGGATAGTATAGTATATTACTTATGGACGACGAGTGCACTGACGACACAGAGGTAGGTACAGCCGTGGCCTACCGTACTGCTATATATATATAATATACTGTATAATAATAACGGACCTGGTGGACACTGTCAGCAGACTGCTAAACTAGTATGAAGAAAAAAAAAAGCCACCACAGGTATACAATGTAGATGGATGGATAGTATAGTATTATATTACTTATGGACGACGAGTGCACTGACGACACAGAGGTAGGTACAGCCGTGGCCTACCGTACTGCTATATATATATATATATATAATATACTGTATAATAATAACGGACCTGGTGGACACTGTCAGCAGACTGCTAAACTAGTATGAAGAAAAAAAAAGCCACCACAGGTATACAATGTAGATGGATGGATAGTATAGTATTATATTACTTATGGACGACGAGTGCACTGACGATACAGAGGTAGGTACAGCCGTGGCCTACCGTACTGCTATATATATATATATAATATACTGTATAATAATAACGGACCTGGTGGACACTGTCAGCAGACTGCTAAACTAGTATGAAGAAAAAAAAAAAGCCACCACAGGTATACAATGTAGATGGATGGATAGTATAGTATTATATTACTTATGGACGACGAGTGCACTGACGACACAGAGGTAGGTAAAGCCGTGGCCTACCAAACTGCTATATATATATATAATATACTGTATAATAATAACGGACCTGGTGGACACTGTCAGCAGACTGCTAAACTAGTATGAAGAAAAAAAAAGCCACCACAGGTATACAATGTAGATGGATGGATAGTATAGTATTATATTACTTATGGACGACGAGTGCACTGACGACACAGAGGTAGGTACAGCCGTGGCCTACCGTACTGCTATATATATATATAATATACTGTATAATAATAACGGACCTGGTGGACACTGTCAGCAGACTGCTAAACTAGTATGAAGAAAAAAAAAGCCACCACAGGTATACAATGTAGATGGATGGATAGTATAGTATTATATTACTTATGGACGACGAGTTCACTGACGACACAGAGGTAGGTACAGCCGTGGCCTACCGTACTGCTATATATATATATAATATACTGTATAATAATAACGGACCTGGTGGACACTGTCAGCAGACTGCTAAACTAGTATGAAGAAAAAAAAAGCCACCACAGGTATACAATGTAGATGGATGGATAGTATAGTATTATATTACTTATGGACGACGAGTGCACTGACGACACAGAGGTAGGTACAGCCGTGGCCTACCGTACTGCTATATATATATATAATATACTGTATAATAATAACGGACCTGGTGGACACTGTCAGCAGACTGCTAAACTAGTATGAAGAAAAAAAAAGCCACCACAGGTATACAATGTAGATGGATGGATAGTATAGTATTATATTACTTATGGACGACGAGTGCACTGACGACACAGAGGTAGGTACAGCCGTGGCCTACCGTACTGCTATATATATATATATAATATACTGTATAATAATAACGGACCTGGTGGACACTGTCAGCAGACTGCTAAACTAGTATGAAGGAAAAAAAAGCCACCACAGGTATACAATGTAGATGGATGGATAGTATAGTATTATATTACTTATGGACGACGAGTGCACTGACGACACAGAGGTAGGTACAGCCGTGGCCTACCGTACTGCTATATATATAATATACTGTATAATAATAACAAACCTGGTGGACACTGTCAGCAGACTGCTAAACTAGTATGAAGAAAAAAAAAGCCACCACAGGTATACAATGTAGATGGATGGATAGTATAGTATTATATTACTTATGGACGACGAGTGCACTGACGACACAGAGGTAGGTACAGCCGTGGCCTACCGTACTGCTATATATATATATATAATATACTGTATAATAATAACGGACCTGGTGGACACTGTCAGCAGACTGCTAAACTAGTATGAAGAAAATAAAAAGCCACCACAGGTATACAATGTAGATGGATGGATAGTATAGTATTATATTACTTATGGACGACGAGTGCACTGACGACACAGAGGTAGGTACAGCCGTGGCCTACCGTACTGCTATATATATATATATATATATATATAATATACTGTATAATAATAACGGACCTGGTGGACACTGTCAGCAGACTGCTAAACTAGTATGAAGAAAAAAAAAGCCACCACAGGTATACAATGTAGATGGATGGATAGTATAGTATTATATTACTTATGGACGACGAGTGCACTGACGACACAGAGGTAGGTACAGCCGTGGCCTACCGTACTGCTAATAGATATAATAAATATACTGTATAATAATAACGGACCTGGTGGACACTGTCAGCAGACTGCTAAACTAGTATGAAGAAAAAAAAAAGCCACCACAGGTATACAATGTAGATGGATGGATAGTATAGTATTATATTACTTATGGACGACGAGTGCACTGACGACACAGAGGTAGGTACAGCCGTGGCCTACCGTACTGATATATATATATATATATATAATATACTGTATAATAATAACGGACCTGGTGGACACTGTCAGCAGACTGCTAAACTAGTATGAAGAAAAAAAAAGCCACCACAGGTATACAATGTAGATGGATGGATAGTATAGTATTATATTACTTATGGACGACGAGTGCACTGACGACACAGAGGTAGGTACAGCCGTGGCCTACCGTACTGCTATATATATATATATATATAATATACTGTATAATAATAACGGACCTGGTGGACGCTGTCAGCAGACTGCTAAACTAGTATGAAGAAAAAAAAAGCCACCACAGGTATACAATGTAGATGGATGGATAGTATAGTATTATATTACTTATGGACGACGAGTGCACTGACGACACAGAGGTAGGTACAGCCGTGGCCTACCGTACTGCTATATATATATATAATATACTGTATAATAATAACGGACCTGGTGGACACTGTCAGCAGACTGCTAAACTAGTATGAAGAAAAAAAAAGCCACCACAGGTATACAATGTAGATGGATGGATAGTATAGTATTATATTACTTATGGACGACGAGTGCACTGACGACACAGAGGTAGGTACAGCCGTGGCCTACCGTACTGCTATATATATATATATAATATACTGTATAATAATAACGGACCTGGTGGACACTGTCAGCAGACTGCTAAACTAGTATGAAGAAAAAAAAAGCCACCACAGGTATACAATGTAGATGGATGGATAGTATAGTATTATATTACTTATGGACGACGAGTGCACTGACGACACAGAGGTAGGTACAGCCGTGGCCTACCGTACTGCTATATATATATATAATATACTGTATAATAATAACAAACCTGGTGGACACTGTCAGCAGACTGCTAAACTAGTATGAAGAAAAAAAAAGCCACCACAGGTATACAATGTAGATGGATGGATAGTATAGTATTATATTACTTATGGACGACGAGTGCACTGACGACACAGAGGTAGGTACAGCCGTGGCCTACCGTACTGCTATATATATATATAATATACTGTATAATAATAACGGACCTGGTGGACACTGTCAGCAGACTGCTAAACTAGTATAAAGAAAAAAAAAAGCCACCACAGGTATACAATGTAGATGGATGGATAGTATAGTATTATATTACTTATGGACGACGAGTGCACTGACGACACAGAGGTAGGTACAGCCGTGGCCTACCGTACTGCTATATATATATATATATATATAATATACTGTATAATAATAACGGACCTGGTGGACACTGTCAGCAGACTGCTAAACTAGTATGAAGAAAAAAAAAGCCACCACAGGTATACAATGTAGATGGATGGATAGTATAGTATTATATTACTTATGGACGACGAGTGCACTGACGACACAGAGGTAGGTACAGCCGTGGCCTACCGTACTGCTATATATATATATATATATAATATACTGTATAATAATAACGGACCTGGTGGACACTGTCAGCAGACTGCTAAACTAGTATGAAGAAAAAAAAAGCCACCACAGGTATACAATGTAGATGGATGGATAGTATAGTATTATATTACTTACGGACGACGAGTGCACTGACGACACAGAGGTAGGTACAGCCGTGGCCTACCGTACTGCTATATATATAATATACTGTATAATAATAACAAACCTGGTGGACACTGTCAGCAGACTGCTAAACTAGTATGAAGAAAAAAAAAGCCACCACAGGTATACAATGTAGATGGATGGATAGTATAGTATTATATTACTTATGGACGACGAGTGCACTGACGACACAGAGGTAGGTACAGCCGTGGCCTACCGTACTGCTATATATATATATATAATATACTGTATAATAATAACGGACCTGGTGGACACTGTCAGCAGACTGCTAAACTAGTATGAAGAAAAAAAAAAGCCACCACAGGTATACAATGTAGATGGATGGATAGTATAGTATTATATTACTTATGGACGACGAGTGCACTGACGACACAGAGGTAGGTACAGCCGTGGCCTACCGTACTGCTATATATATATATATATATAATATACTGTATAATAATAACGGACCTGGTGGACACTGTCAGCAGACTGCTAAACTAGTATGAAGAAAAAAAAAGCCACCACAGGTATACAATGTAGATGGATGGATAGTATAGTATTATATTACTTATGGACGACGAGTGCACTGACGACACAGAGGTAGGTACAGCCGTGGCCTACCGTACTGCTAATAGATATAATATATATACTGTATAATAATAACGGACCTGGTGGACACTGTCAGCAGACTGCTAAACTAGTATGAAGAAAAAAAAAGCCACCACAGGAGTGTTTTTCAGGCAGACAAACGTATACTGGACTGGTGGTCACTGTCAGCAAAACTGTGTACTGTACTCCTGCTATAACTGCTCCCCAGTCCCCACAATTAGGCAGTGTGAGCACTGAGCAGTGCACTCAGCACAGATATATCATGCAGCAGTGCAGCACACTGAGTGAGCACAGATATGGTGGAGCGTTTTTTTCAGGCAGAGAAACAAAGGATTAAACTCACTGGTGGTATAATCAAAACCCTGCACTGTACTCCAACAGCTGCTCCCCGTCCCCAATCCTCCCCACAATTATAAGTCAATCAGTCTCTTTACTCTTTTCTTCTACTATAACGGAGAGGACGCCAGCCACGTCCTCTCCCTATCAATCTCAATGCACGTGTGAAAATGGCGGCGACGCGCGGCTCCTTATATAGAATCCGAATCTCGCGAGAATCCGACAGCGGGATGATGACGTTCGGGCGCGCTCGGGTTAACCGAGCAAGGCGGGAGGATCCGAGTCGCTCGGACCCGTGAAAAAAAAGGTGAAGTTCGGGCGGGTTCGGATCCCGAGGATCCGAACCCGCTCATCACTACTTTTAACAGGCAAGAATTGAGCCCTATCTTTTTGTACATCCACCGCGAAGTACGGGAAGACCGATATTGGCGACCCGTTCCATTTTAAAGGGCCGTTCGTGCGAGCAAGTTTCAGAACAATGTCCCGGTCAAGGAAATGTAGGAATTTGGCAATGAAGGTATGGGGTGGGGCCCCCGGAGGCAACGGGCGCATCGGAACTCTATGAGCTCGTTCTACGGTGAAGTAAGGCGAAAATTCTTCAGACCCAAAGGCGTCCCGGAGCCATTTTTCGAGAAACTTTTCAGGAGATGAGCCCTCCTCCTTCTCAGGTAGGCCGACGAAGTGGATATTGTTGCACCGTAAACGCCCCTCCATATCCGTCAGCTTTTTACGCACATCGGTCATCTGAGATTCCAAAGCATCAGTACGCCGTCCCAGCGGGGTGACAGAATCTTCAACATTAGAGATACGGGTCTCGGCCTCTCCAACCCTCTCCCTCACCCGCTGGAGATCCTGATGAATAATGGAAAGGTCAGACTGCACCTGCCCGATTTTATCAGCCAAACGAGCTTCACTAGCAGTCACCGCGTCCAATACTCTCTGTAATGCAGCATCTGGTGGATCAGAGGAGGCAGAACTATAAGCAGAAGATGGGGGTGATGCCTCAGATCTCACAGTCTCTCCCCTCTGCTGCTGAGGACCGGGGTTACGGACAAACTTCTCCATCGCGCCCGCCGCCGCACTGTGCTGGCGGCCCCTCACCATTTTGGATAACATGCCGCAGCAACCGACCAGCAATATATATCAAAGCAAAGGCAGGCAAAGAAGGGGGGTGCGTGCACCAACGCTCTATAAAAAGGCCAGCAGGTGCGGTAAATATATATAGACACAGGGTAGTACCCGGCTGTATTGCGGCTGCATTGCGGAATATCGGCTCAGTGTAGCTCAGTGTAGCTTGGTGGATATGGGCCAGAGAGCTAAGCAGTATCCCAACGAGCAGCTTCTGTCTGGCACGGAGAGCCAATTCCATAACAGCGTCTCCCAGGCCTGGCAAGGGAGCACACTCCCTGCAGCAATATGGGCAAGAGCAGAGAGCTGTATAAACCAGAGCAAGAGGAGGGGGGAGAGGGCACATGCACCACAACTATCCCCCAGTACACCCAGCATAGGCTCCAATAAAAGCGCTCCCCACTGAAACAGTTCAGTGCCCTGAGTACCTGGACTTATGGACAAATTGCAGGCATAGAGGGTCCCAGGGGTCCATGAAGCGGTCCGCGGGCTGGCAGTGAGAAACAATGCAGGACAGGCAGGGCGGCCGCTCAAAGAGCGCTTAAGGCGCTCACACAGCTAGACGGAGCGGTGGGCGCTTCCTCCTCACACCCGCTCGCTAGTGCCGCAGCTGGCTGCAGCGGGCGGCGGCGAGAAGCAGGAGAGCCGGACTTCCGGGGAGCTGAGAGCGCGAGCCCGTGGCGTCACACGCGGGCCCAGCGCACGCCAGGGCACCTTTACAAGACGGCTCCAAACAGGTCAGCAAACGGCAGCAACCGGTCAAATTCCATACCAGGGGGGGCACCAATCTTTTAGACAGCTATGGTCCAAAAAGCAGCCCCAGGGGGAAAGTACAGGATGAAACTATAGGATATTGTGGCTGGAGAGCTGCAAAATGCAAGTGCTACTCCATGCCCGTCCTGGCCACGCCCCCCAACTGCGGATTATTTTAGAACTAAAAAAACACAAATACGTTAAAGCTATACAAAATAATAACTGTACTGCACATAAAGCCTTACTAAAAATAAATAAAGTGGGGACAAAAATATAATCTTAAATATAATGCCCTACATTTGGCCATGTGCCAAGCTTATGCTCTTTATGAATCTAGCCCAACGTATTCTCATTCCTCCTGTAACATTGTAGGAGCCGGCCCTGCAGCCACAGCAGTCTCCGAGGGCAGCCTGCATCTTCCGGACCCCCGGAGTGACGGAAACGTGGGTCGGGACGCCAACACATGCCCCTCTCATGAAGCCAAAACCCTTACAGTGAGACCATGCTCCCAATTGCCCACATGTGACTTTGGCGCATGTATGGTTTCATGCTACTGCAGCGGGTGTCAGAAAGGTTAGCGACGCCATCTTTTCTGTGTAGGATGCTCCTGAGGTTATAAACTGAAATACCCTGTATTTGATACTACTGAGGTTAACTCTTGCATTACCACTGTGTTCTGCATATCATCTTACCACTGTTTACCAATGAATAAATCCAGCATCCTGATTAAGGACTGTCTAGTCGCCTAACAGTCAATTTCACATATGCTGTGCCCCTATTGTGATCTCCATCCCAATAGGCTACATATATCAACTGCTTATTGTCTCAGGCATCCCAGCCAGAGGCGGAACTACCGGCAGTGCAAGCAGTGCGTTGCACTGGGGCCCGCCTCTGTCCAGGGGCCCAAGCATGTAATGAGTCAAACTGACTCATTACATGCCGCTGTGCGCTGCGGGCAACCGCTGCCCGCAGCGCACAGCCGCCCGGAGAGGAGAGGAGCAGCGGCACTGACGGGGGAAGGAGGAGGAGGGAGGTGGAGGAGGGAGCCGCAGCAGCGCTTTGTTACTGGTGGAGGCGCTGCTGCTGCTGCCCCTGCCCCTCTGCTTCACTATAGGCTGTCTTCCGAGAACAGCCTAAAGGGAAGCAGAGGGGCAGCAGCAGCAGCTCCTCCACCAGTAACAAAGCGCTGCTGCGGCTCCCTTCTTCACCTCCGTCCTCCACCTCCTCTACTGCCCGGGAATCGTCTGACGCGGCTGCACCGAGGAGCCTGAGCCGGCGGAGAGGGTAAGTATAATTCTTCTTTCTTTCTTTTTCTTTTCTTTCTCTTTCTTTCTTTCTTTCTTTCTTTCTTGGGCCTGCCTGCCGCTATGTGTAAAAATTGGGGACTGCCTGCCGCTATGTGTAAAAAGGGGAATTAGCCTGCCGCAATGTGTAAAACGGGGGGACTGCCTGACGTAATGTGTAAAAAGGGGGAATCAGCCTACCGCAATGTGTAAAAAGGGGGGACTGCCTGATGTAATGTGTAAAAAGGGGGAATCAGCCTGCCGCAATGTGTAAAAAGGGGGGGACTGCCGACGTAATGTGTAAAAAGGGGGAATCAGCCTACCGCAATGTGTAAAAAGGGGGGACTGCCTGATGTAACGTGTAAAAAGGGGGAATCAGCCTGCCGCAATGTGTAAAAAGGGGGGACTGCCTGACGTAATGTGTAAAAAGGGGTAATCAGCCTGCCGCAATGTGTAAAAAGGGGGGACTGCCTGACGTAATGTGTAAAAAGGGGGAATCAGCCTGCCGCAATGTGTAAAAATGGGGGACTGCCTGCCGCTATGTGTAAAAAGGGGTAATCTGCCTGCCGCTATGTGTAAAAAGGGGTAATCTGCCTGCCGCAATGTGTAAAAATGGGGAATCTGCCTGCCATAATGTGTAAAAATGGGGACGCTGTCTGCCGTAATGTGTAACAAGGGCACGCTGTCTGCCGTAATGTGTAAAAAGGGGACGCTGTCTGCCGTTATGTGTAAAAAGGGGATGCTGTCTGCCATAATGTGTAACAAGGGCACGCTGTCTGCCGTTATGTGTAAAAAGTGTACGCTGTCTGCCGCTATGTGTAACAAGGGCACGCGGTCTGCCGTTATGTGTAAAAAGGGCACGCTGTCTACCGTTGTGTAAAAATGGCACGCTGTCTGCCGTTATGTGTAAAAAGTGCACGCTGTCTGCCGTTATGTGTAAAAAGGGCACGCTGTCTGCCGTTATGTGTAAAAAGGGCACGCTGTCTGCCGTTATGTGTAAAAAGGGCACGCTGTCTGCCGTTATGTGTAAAAAGTGCACGCTGTCTGCTGTAATGTGTAAAAAGAGGAATCTGTCTGCTGTAAGGTGTAAAAGGGTCTCTACCTGGTGTAGTGGTGCTACTGTGCGTCGTAATTTGAATAATGGAGACTACTGTGTACCGTTTTATGAATTGGTATTATTTTGTGGCCACACCCCTTCCCCACGAAGCCACGCCACTATGTATTTTTAATTTGCGCGCGCCTACCACGCGCACTGCCCCTGTTTAGCATGCAGGGGTGGGGCTCCGATGCCGTTTCTTGCACACAGTGCTAAAATGTCTAGTTACGGCACTGTTGCTAGGTATCCATTTCTCTGGCCCTGAGCAGGTCCCCCTCACCAGATCCTCTCCAGGGGTGAGGGGGTGGACTTGGATGGGATGTGGGTGGGGGGGGGGCCCAAAGCATTTTGTCGCACCTGGGCCCACCGCTCGCTAGTTCCGCCACTGATCCCAGCACTCCAAATGAGAAGACGCAAAAAGTTCCTTTTGTTTGTATCAGCACAAAGATGCACAGTGCAGCTGCAAGCATATCTTTCTCCAGACTGGGAGGTTCAAAGAACTAAACCAGGTGGACATTAACTCTGGAGATGAAGCTTGTCACAACTGTCGGATGGATTATGTGGATGCTGACCTACTCTTGGAGTTGGCATGTAACCCTAACTAGAAATGTGTGCTTCGGTTCTTTAGAAATCCGAACCCTCCCCAATTATGTGGCTCCGAAAACTAATTGAGTCCTGGTTCTGTTCCCCTAAGGAGATCCTATCTGAACCGAGTTCCAATTTGAATGTTTCAGGGGTTTGGAATTCAGGTTTTATAAAATTTATTTCGGGTTTTGGATTGCAAAAATGACACTGATAGCTGTTTTTATCCATTTTCAAGAAATCCAAAACTGAAGATTCAAAATTTAAATCCGAATTTCAAACCAAAGTACTTGAGGATGGTTTTGCAAAACACGGCGATGAAATTGGAACCAAAACCAAAACACGAGACTCCGCACACTTCAGTACCCAGAACTGAGGCGCAGAGTCTAATGTATCGGTGGCTTTCACCAGGGACCCCAACAAATGGATTTGGACATGGCTGCATCCGATATGCAGGTTGCAGCCCGCAGCCTGGGTTCCAATGTACGGGCTGGTGGTAAGAAGAAACTAAGCCTAAGAGACTGATCGCTGGGTGAACAGGAGGGTAGTCATCAGGAATGGATCAGAACCATGTGGTAATGCTGTACAACGGAGCGAGCAGAACCAGTTGGGCAATCCTGTAAAACGGAGTGAGCAGAATCAGGTGGGCAATCATGTACCACGGAGCTAGCAGAATCAGGTCAAGCAATAGCTGAAGTCAATACCAGAAATCACTAGGAACAGTACCAAGAGTAAGCTGAATGGAGTAGCCATTGTTAGGAACAGGGAATCACTAATAAACTTGCCATGGGAGTTCACTGGGAATTATGCTGGAGCTAGGTATGGAGCCTAATACTCTGGCACTCGATCAGAGACTTCCTTTTAAACGGGGGGTGGGGGGGGTGGATGCTTGAGTGACAGTGCAATGCTGCACAATGATTATGATGAATATCATCAGCACTATGTATCTAATTCTAATTCACTGATTTCATATCCACCCCTCCCATATATAGTACCGAAATCATTAGTGTTCCAGCTGTATCACATGCGTGTAATTAATATGAGTTGCAGGCATCTTCATTGACACTTCCATATGGACTATTGAAGAAAAGAATAACAGGATTTTGACACCTACCGGTAAATCCTTTTCTCCTAGTCCGTAGAGGATGCTGGGGTCCACTTCATAACCATGGGGTATAGACGGTGTGAACTGGCTCCTCCCTCTATGCCCCTCCTCCAGACCTCAGTTATAGGAACTGTGCCCAGGGAGATGGACATTTCGAGGAAAGGATTTACTTTAAACTAGTGGTGAGATACATACCAGCTCACACCTCAACCATGCCGCACTCAACATGGCATTCAACAGAACACACGCCAACAGGCATGAACCAATTACAGCAACATGCTGAAACTAATATAACACAACTTGTGTAACTCTAATAACAAAACTGCAGGTAAAGTACGCACTGGGACGGGCGCCCAGCATCCTCTACGGACTAGGAGAAAAGGATTTACTGGTAGGTATCAAAATCCTGTTTTCTCACACATCCTAGAGGATGCTGGGGTCCACTTCATGACCATGGGGTTTATACCAAAGCTCCAGTACGGGCGGGAGAGTGCGGATGACCCTGCAGCACCGATTGACCGAACTTGAGGTCTTCATCGGCCAAGGTGTCAAAACTTGTAGAATTTTGCAAATGTGTTTGACCCCGACCAACTAGCTGCTCGGCAAAGTTGCAATGCCGAGACCCCCCGGGCAGCCGCCCAGGATGAGCCCACCTTCCTAGTGGAATGGGCCTTCACCGACATCGGTAACGGCAATCCAGCCGTAGTATGAGCGTGCTGAATCGTACTTCTGATCCAACGCACAATAGTCTGCTTGGAAGCAGGACACACAATCTTGTTGGGAGCATACAGGACAAACAAAGACTCTGTTTTCCGTATTCGAGCTGTTCTAGCGACATAAATCTTCAAAGCCATAACCACATCTAGAAACTTTGACTCAGTGAACGTGTCAGTAACTACTGGCACCACAATAGGTTGGTTTATGTGGAAAGATGAAACCACCTTTTGGAAGAAAATGTTGACGAGTCCTCAACTGTGCCCTATCTTCATGGAAGATCAGGTAAGGGCTCTTGTGAGTCAAGGCCCCCAATTCAGACAACCGCCGCGCGGATGCCAATGCCAAAAGCATCACCACTTTCCAAGCGAGAAACTTCAACTCTATCTCTTGTAGAGGCTCAAACCAATCTGATTGAAGGAACTGCAACACCACGTTAAGGTCCCATGGTGGCACAAATGGAGGCTGGATGTGAAGAATCCCTTTCACGAAGGTCTGAACCTCTGGAAGAGTGTTACGCACACCAGTGCTAACAGGAGTATACCGGTGTATGAACAGAGAGGGAAGCGAAGCAAACGAACTCACAGACAGTATAACATAACATACACAGGAGGTGATGGAATAACTAATAAACACAAAGTGAACGGAGAAGCCCAAAGGCTCAGGAATTGGGTGTCTCCCTAGTGTCAGGAATGCTCAGATGGAATAGAGTGGACAATGAAGCGATGTGTAGTGATTTAACATGTGGAGCACCTGAAATGATGTTGCTAAGAGCAACAGAAAAAACCCCAAAGGGTTACCAACGGGTGTGGGAATAAACTCCTTGGTCAGAGATAGAAATATAGACACAAGGAGAGTATCCACAATCCTAACCCCCACTTGCAGGGCACAGGTTCAGCTTACTGCCACTAAACTGACACCTGGACGCCCTGCACAGTGAGGGAGGATTAAGCAAGCAGGTCTGAGGGTACAGCCGCAAACCTGCTGGGTTCACAGAATAGCAAAAGAACCCCAGCAGGTCAAACAACTGACTCCAGTCTTACTGCTAGGTCCGGATTGGCAGAATGAAGTACCGAATCCCAAGGCCTATTCGCAGTAAGCAACAAGTAAATACAAAGTCACACAGTACTAGCTAACTCTCTGGAACTGACTAACAAACAAAGATTCAGCAGCATTTGCCTAGCCTGAAAGGATGGTTTATATAGCAGGCGCTGTCCACGCCCCACTCAGACCTCACAGACTGTGAGCACAAAACCAGCGCCGGATTCCCTGCCGTGCACAGAGCCTGTCACCACTACACAGTAAAAACCCGGACCGGAGTATCAGCTGCGCTCAGGTTACTTCGCTAACACTTGCCTCCCGGTTGCCATGGCGACGTGGCAGCAGAGAGTAGGAGATCCTAACAGTACCCCCCCTCTGACGAGGGGTCAAAGAACCCCTACCACCGGGTTTATCGGGGAACTGCGAGAAGAAAGAGCGTATCAGTCTGGGGGCATGAAGATCACAACTGCGCACCCACGACCGCTCCTCCGGGCCATACCCCTTCCAGTGCACCAAAAATGACAGCCGACCCCGAACCATCTTGGAGTCAAGAACCCTTTCAACCACAAACTCCCTCTGACCCCGTATCAGAAGAGGAGAAGGTCTTCCACTGGAAGAAGGATTACTAACCGCCAGTTTTAAAAGGGAACAATGAAATGTTTTATTGATACCCAATGAACGGGGCAGATCTAACTGAAATGCCACCGGATTGATAACCCTGGTGATCTTATAAGGGCCGATGAACCGGGGGCCTAACTTATGAGATGGCTGTCTCAACTTTAAATTCTTGGTGGACAACCAGACGAAGTCTCCTAATTTGAAGCTGCAGGGTCTTCTCCGCTTATCAAAAACCCTTTTGGTCACTAATGACACAGACACAAGAGCTTTCTTCACTTTCCTCCAAATACCCCTAAGGACCTAAACAACAGAGGAACCACCAGGCGTGGAATCCAGGGGGTCAAAAGAATTGGCCTTAGGATGATGCCCATACACACAAAGGAAGGGAGAGATCCCTGTAGCAGAGTGAGCCGCGTTGTTATAGGCAAACTCCGCCATGGACAGATGAGCAACCCAGTCAGTATGACACTTGGAGACATAACACCTGAGGAACTGCTCCAAGGACTGGTTCACCCTCTCAGTCTGCCCATTAGACTGTGGATGGTAGCCTGACGACAAGCTCACAGAAATCTGGAGATCAGAACAAAATGCCCTCCAGAATTTGGCCACAAACTGGGATCCACGGTCAGAGACCACATCAAGTGGCAACCCGTGGAGGCGCACAACATGCTGCATAAATAACTCAGACAGGCGTCTGGCCGATAGCAACCCAACCAGTGGAACGAAATGCGCCATCTTCGAAAACCTGTCAACGACAACCCAAATGGCTGTCATCCCCGAGGATTTGGGCAAGTCCACCACAAAATCCATGGAAATGTGGGTCCATGGCTTAGACGGAATAGAGAGTGGATGTAATGGGCCGACAGGAACCCCTCTAGGAGTTTTATTTCGCGCACAAACGTCACATGCCCGAACCCACTGATCCACATCCCTAGCCACCGAGGGCCACCACACCGCCATAGACAGCAACTCCCGAGTTCTGGCAATACCCGGATGCCCTGCCGACCTCTTGGCATGGAATTCCAGGAACACTCGCTGTCTTAACCTAGGAGGCACAAACAAGAGACCTACCGGAAGGTCTGGAGGAGCCTGCTCCTGTGCTCTAAGGACTAATGACAAGAGGTCCTGGGTAATGCCCACTTTAATACATGATGGGGACACAGTGGGCGATGGCTCCTCGGAGGTCTCTTGAACTGGAGCAAAACTCCGCGAGAGCGCATCAGCCTTGATGTTTTTTGACCCAGGGCGATATGTTATCAAAAAATTAAAGCGAGCAAAAAACAAAGCCCATCGTGCCTGCCTGGCATTGAGCCGCTTCGCTGACTCTAAATATGCCAGATTCTTATGGTCGGTGAGAATTGAGACCACAAACTTAGCCCCCTCAAGCCAGTGTCTCCACTCCCCGAGTGCATCCTTTATAGCCAACAATTCCCGGTTACCCACATCATAATTCATCTCGACAGACGAAAATTTACGGGAAAAGTAAGCACAGGGATGAAGGCGATTATCAGACACCCCCATCTGAGAGAGCACTGCCCCAATACCTATCTCAGAGGCATCCACTTCTACCACAAAAGGACGCTCTGGATCTGGGTGTCGCAGCACCTTGGCCGAGACAAATGCCCTTTTGAGACGGGCAAAGGCCGCTTTGGCCTCACAAGACCAGTGAGCAACATCCGCCCCTTTCTTAGTGAGTGCCACCAAGGGGGCCACTATAGACGAAAATCCAGCGATAAACCGTCTATAAAAATTCGCAAAACCCAGAAAACGCTGAAGCGCCTTCAAACTAGTGGGCTGCACCCAATCCAGGACTGCCTGTACCTTAGAACCCTCCATTTGGAAACCTTCTGAGGAGATAATATACCCTAGAAATGCGATTTGCTGGACTTCAAACTCGCACTTCTCCAGCTTCGCCCCAAGCTGGTGATCTCTGAGTTTCTAGAGGACTAAGCGTACATGCTTCCGATGTTCCTCCAGGGAATGAGAGAAGATTAGGATGTCATCTAGATAAACAACTAAGAATCTATCCAAATATTCCCTGAGCACATCGTTCATGAATTCCTGGAAGACTGCCGGGGCATTAGAGAGCCCAAAAGGCATCACCAAATAATCATAATGCCCTGAGTGGGTATTAAAGGCAGTCTTCCATTCATCCCCCTCTCTTATTCGGATTAGATTGTAAGCACCGCGTAGGTCAATCTTAGAAAAAATGGTGGCAGTACGAAGCTGGTCAAACAAAACCGAAATGAGAGGCAGTGGGTACGAGTTTTTAATCGTGATACGGTTCAATTCCCTGAAGTCGATGCAGGGTCGCAACGAACCGTCCTTTTTACCCACGAAAAAGAACCCCGACCCAACTGGGGACTGTGAGGGTCTGATAAATCCCTTAGCCAAGTTCTCCTGAATGTACTCTGCCATAGCCTGAGTCTCAGGACGTGACAGGGAGTACAACCTGCTCTTGGGAAGCTTAGCATCCGGCAACAAATCAATGGCACAGTCATAGGGGCGATGGGGAGGTAGTACCTCCGCAACTTTTTTGGAGAACACATCCGCAAAATCTGCATAACATCCTGGCAATCCTGGCAAACTTAGCTGCGAGAGCCTGACTGGAAGGCTCAAGCAACTCCTGAAACAATCACTACCCCAACTAAGAATCTCCCAAGAGACCCAGTCAAATTGAGGGTTATGGGCCCTTAACCAGGGTAACCCCAAAACCAATGGGGCAAAAGAACAGACAGTCACATAAAAAGACAATTTTTCAGAGTGTGTGGCTCCAATAAACAAAGGAATTTGGCTGGTGCAGGAGGTAATTTTACCCTGGGACAATGGTTCCCCGTTTAACCCACAGATCTCAATCTCTGATGCCAAAGGTACTGAGGGAACAGAGTGTTCCAGGGCGAATTGACGGTCCATGAAAACCCCATAGGCCCCACTGTCAACAAAGGCCTCAGTCTTGACAGTTTGACCGAGGATCTCCAAAGTCACCGGAATGAGAAAAGTCTTTTTGGGAAATTCTGACTTCTGGCCTGACAGGATATTTCCCATCACCCTCAGGCCCTGAAGTTTTCCGGTTTTTCTGGGCATGATACTACAACATGACCTTTATTCCCACAGTACAAACACAAACCCTGCTGTCTCCTCCGCGTCTTCTCACGCGAGGAGAGGCGGGTAGCCCCAATCTGCATAGGCTCCTCGGAATATTCCTCAGAGTCTGGGGTTCCCTTGGGAAAAAAGGAAACTGCGGTCTCCCTTTCAAGCCTACGCTCTCTCAGCCGTCTATCCACCCGGATGGATAACTGCATGAGCTGATCTAAGCTATCAGGCGAGGGATATTGTACCAGTTGGTCCTTTATCTGGTCAGAAAGGCCCCTTAGGTACTGGTTTCTCAGGGCTGGGTCATTCCACTGGGTATCATGAGCCAACCTCCGAAACTCCGTACTATAAACCTCAGCTGGCCGTCGCCCTTGCTTAAGAACCGTAATCTGAGCCTCGGCTGAAGCCATCTTGTCAGGGTCATCATACAAAATGCCCAGTGCCGTAAAAAAAGCATCAACACTTTTTTTTTAATAAAGTAATTTTTATTCAG
Source organism: Pseudophryne corroboree (assembly GCF_028390025.1). Classification (NCBI taxonomy): domain Eukaryota; kingdom Metazoa; phylum Chordata; class Amphibia; order Anura; family Myobatrachidae; genus Pseudophryne; species Pseudophryne corroboree. The sequence continues at coordinate 110,892,672 of NC_086450.1, forward strand.
TAGTCTGGAGAATAAGGTACAGACATTGCAGAGCATCATCATATCACAAACAATACATCAAATTGTCTTGAATCAGAGCCACATTTTGAGCGAAGCTTATAGCAATGAAATATCAGGTCAATTTCAAGAGGTAATATACAAGGATTTCCTATTGTTCGGACCATTAGGGTCTGCAAAATCCGTAGCCAACTATATTAGTCTCCATTAACTTTTATATTTACACCCGTAAACTAAACAGCAAGAAAAATAACAAAAAAAAAACAAAAAAACACAGAGGCAGAGTGAGAAGGAGTCATCCGATTCAGGACCACATTAGTCATACATATAAGTAGGCGAACACGCGAACACGCAGGGCCCAACCGCCAAACATCTCAGTATACATCAGTAACAGTAAATTTTTGATATGTTAGCACTTCAGTGCCCACTATATTTGGGGAACCAGGTGAGAATGGGGGGAGTCTATCCATGGAGACCAAACCTTTTCAAACTTGGCTGATGCGTTTTGTTTCATATAGACGTATCTTTCCTTAATTATTGTGTCGTTAATTAAGGTCTTAAGTGCAGATATTAACGGGCCTTTAGGGGCCATCCACATCCTTGCAATGCAAACCTTAGCCAAGGCACATACACTGAGAGCATAGAGACCCACTGAAACAGACACAGAAGTAGAGCATCCCATCCCCAAAATACAGAATTGTGGGGTAAGCAGTCCGCCAGTCACTCCCGTACTCTCCAGAATTGACCTGACCCCCAACCAGAACACCCTCAACCTCGGGCAATCCCACACTAGATGCCAGAATGTTCCCACAGCCCCCCCCGCACTTAGGACAAAGGCCAGATCCGCCCGTCCCAAAAGTAGCCAGCCTAGCTGGAGTCATATATGTTCTGTGTAAAATGAAGAATTGAATCTGTTGATATCTGAGTGATTTGGTAACCCTGGCAGGGTATTCCAGAGCAAGGACCCAGTCCTCCTCAGTTATCAGACCCAAATCCTCCTCCCATTTTTCACGGAGACGTGTCAAAGGGTCCGTATGGAGCTTGGTAAGAAGATATCCATACGCAAGGGAGACCATCTTAGCCCGACCCAAAGTAGCCACAAAGGTCTTGATGGGGAATGGGAGGATTCGTGGGGGGGATTCAGCAAATTGGGACTGGAGGGCGTGACGAAGCTGGAGATATCTGAAGAAGTAAGAATTGGGTAGGTCAAACTCATCTCTCAGCTGTTGAAAGGATTTAAGTACATTATCTAGGTAGAGTTGAGAGATAGAAATCACCGATCTAGGGGCCCATACCTCCCGCCCCTCAAGTGCATGCAATTCAGGGAGCCAGTCAGAGTACCATAAGGGGGTATCTGGGTCCAGGCCATCGTACCTCAAGAGGTCTCTCAGGGCCCGCCATAAAGCATCAACACTTTTAAGCGACGGACAGTCAGGCTGTAACCCATATGCCCAGACCTGTGGGTCTCCTTGTAGCAAGGAAATCACCATGCCCACCCGCTGAATCTCCGACCCAGAAGACTGGGGCCTAAGCCTGAAATATAGCTTACAGACCCCTTGAAACAAAAGAACTGCGAGCGATCTGCTGCTGCGGGAGCTCCGCTAGCGGCCTGCGGGGTGTTCATTTTAATGGACATCTCATTAAATTGTCGAGTCAGGACCTGCACCTGATCGACCACCTGTTGCAAAGTATTCTGAGGGGTATGCTCCATATTCCCACAAAATTTCAACAGGAGTATGGCTGCTGAATATGTTACGCACACCAGTGCTAACAGGAGTATACCGGTGTATGAACAGAGAGGGAAGTGAAGCAAACGAACTCACAGACAGTATAACATAACATACACAGGAGGTGATGGAATAACTAATAAACACAAAGTGAACGGAGAAGCCCAAAGGCTCAGGAATTGGGTGTCTCCCTAGTGTCAGGAATGCTCAGATGGAATAGAGCGGACAATGAAGCGATGTGTAGTGATTTAACATGTGGAGCACCTGAAATGATGTTGCTAAGAGCAACAGAAAAAACCCCAAAGGGTTACCAACGGGTGTGGGAATAAACTCCTTGGTCAGAGATAGAAATATAGACACAAGGAGAGTATCCACAATCCTAACCCCCACTTGCAGGGCACAGGTTCAGCTTACTGCCACTAAACTGACACCTGGACGCCCTGCACAGTGAGGGAGGATTAAGCAAGCAGGTCTGAGAGTACAGCCGCAAACCTGCTGGGTTCACAGAATAGCAAAAGAACCCCAGCAGGTCAAACAACTGACTCCAGTCTTACTGCTAGGTCCGGATTGGCAGAATGAAGTACCGAATCCCAAGGCCTATTCGCAGTAAGCAACAAGTAAATACAAAGTCACACAGTACTAGCTAACTCTCTGGAACTGACTAACAAACAAAGATTCAGCAGGATTTGCCTAGCCTGAGAGGATGGTTTATATAGCAGGTGCTGTCCACGCCCCACTCAGAACTCACAGACTGTGAGCACAAAACCAGCGCCGGATTCCCTGCCGTGCACAGAGCCTGTAACCACTACACAGTAAAAACCCGGACCGGAGTATCAGCTGCGCTCAGGTTACTTCGCTAACACTTGCCTCCCGGTTGCCATGGCGACGTGGCAGCACAGAGCAGGAGATCCTAACAAAGAGAGGCCAATTGTTTTTGGAAGAACACTGACAAGGCCGAAATCTGGACCTTGATTGATCCCAATCGTAGGCCCACCTCCACACCAGCCTGCAGAAAATGGAGAAAATGTCCCAACTCAAACTCTTCCGTAGGAGCCTTCTTGGATTCACACCAAGACACATATTTTTTCCAAATACGGTGGTAATTTTTCAACGTTACTCCTTTCCTGGCCTGAATAAGGGTGAGGAAGACTTCCTTGGGAACATCCTTTTGGGCTAGGATCTGGCGCTCAACAGCCATGCCGTCAAACAGAGCAGCGGTAAGTCTTGATACACGCATGGCCCCTGCTGCAGCAGGTCCTCGCAAAGAGGGAGAGGCCGAGGATCTTCTATGAGTAACTCCTGAAGATCTGGGTACCAAGCCCTCCTTGGCCAGTCTGGGGCAATGAAGATTGCTCGAACTCTTGTTCTTCTTATGATCCTGAGCACTTTTGGGATCAGTGGAAATGGAGGGAAGACATACACCGACCGGAACACCCACTGGGCCACCAGCGCATCCACTGCTATTGCTTGAGGGTCTCTCGACCTGGAACAATATTTCTGAAGCTTCTTGTTGAGACGAGATGCAATCATGTCTACTTGAGGAGCTCCACGAAGACTTGTCACCTCTGCAAAGACTTCTTGGTGTAGGCCCCACTCTCCTGGATGGAGATCGTGTCTGCTGAGGAAGTCTGCTTCCCAGTTGTCTACTCCCGGAATGAAAATTGGCGACAGAGCCTTTACATGTCTTTCTGCCCAGAGGAGGATCTTCGTCACCTCCGCCATTGCCGCTCTGCTCTTCGTTCCACCCTGCCTGTTTATGTACGCGACTGCTGTTACACTGTCCGACTAGATCTGCACGGGATGATCTTGAAGAAGATGTACCATTTGTTGAAGGCCGTTGTAAATGGCTCTCAATTCCAGCACGTTGATGTGAAGGCAGGCTTCCTGACTTGATCATTTTCCCTGGAAGCTTTCTCCCTGAGTGACAGCTCCCCAGCCTCGTAGACTTGCATCCGTGGTTACCAGGAGCCAGTCCTGAATCTCGAACCTGCGTCCCTCTAGTAGGTGAGAACAGGAGCGAAATCCTGGCTTTTGACAGGATTATCTTCCAGTGCATGTGTAGGTGGGATACCGACCACTTGTCCAATAGGTCCCACTGGAAAACCCTGGCATGGAACCTGCCAAACTGTATGGCCTCGTAGGCTGCCACCATATTCTCCAACAACCGAATGCACCGATGGATCGACACACTCGATGGTTTCAATATCTGTTTAACCATTTTCTGGATTTCCAGAGCCTTTTCCACCGGAATAAATACTCTCTGAACTTCTGTGTCCAGAATCATCCCGAGAAAAGACAATCTTGTCATCGGTTCCAACTGTGACTTTGGATAATTTATGATCCAACCGTGTTGTTGGAGTATTGACAGGGAGAGTGTGATGCTTTGTAACAACTGCTCCCTGGATCTCTCCTTTATCAGGAGATCGCCTAGATAAGGAATTACAGTATATTGACTCCTTTTTGATGCAGGAGAACCATCATCTCCGCCATCACCTTGGTGAATACCCTCGGCACCGTGGAGAGACCGAAAGGTAACGTCTGGAATTGGTAATGGCAATCCTGAACCGCGAATCTCAGATAAGCCTGGTGAGGAGGATAAATGGGAACATGCAGGTAAGCATCTTTTATGTCTACAGACACCATGTAGTCCCCCTCCTCCAGACTGGAAATCACTGCCCTCAGTGATTCCATTTTGAACTTGAATTGTTTCAAGTAGAGATTCAGATTTTTCAGGTTTAGGATCGGTCTGACCGAGCCGTCAGGCTTCGGAACTACAAAAAAGGCTTGAATAAAACCCCTTCTCTTGTTGTGACAAAGGTACCAGGACTATGAGCTGATCCTGACATAATTTTTGGATTGCCGCTGTTACTGCTTCCCTTTCTGGAAGAGAAGCTGGCAAGGTCGATTTGAAAAATCGGCATGGGGGAACGTCTTGAAACTCCAGCTTGTATCCCTGGGACACTATTTACAACACCCAGGGATCCAGGCCAGACAGAATCCAACCTTGGCTGAACAGTTTGAGACGTGCCCCCACCCGAGCGGCCTCCCGCGAAGGAGTCCCAGCGTCATGTTGAAGATTTGGCAGAAGTAGGGGTAGACTTCTGCTCCTGGTAACCTGAAGCTGCTGTGGGCTTCTTTCCCTTTCCCCTACCCGCAAAGAAGCGGGAATCCACAGATTTTCTCCAGCACTGAGATTCAGACTTATCTAATCTCCTATTGATACAGTATGATGCATACTATCACGTATTTCTTTCACCCATGCAGGCTCTTGGCGTGCCGGCAGCGCCACCACATTACACTTCTGTGTCCCTAAAATGGTTTCCTCCGGGGAGGAACTACCTGCCTCTGACATGTGTACAACACATACACAGACACACTGGGACTTATAGGGGACAGACCCACAGTAAAATCTGTCAGAGGGACACAGTTTAAGAGCAGCCAGTTCACAACCCCAGCACCAGTATCTAATGCCTGTGAACACAGAATGCCCACTGACATGCAGCGCTTTTTACACAGTAAAACACACTTGTAAAGCACCAAATTCGCTTGTGCCCCCCCCTGCTTGTAGTCAGAAGTGAAGGAGGACCAGCGATGTCTCTGCAGCCTGAGGAGAGAGAACATGGCACTGACCAGTGTGCTGGCTGCCTGAGGAAGAAGCTCCGCCCTTTTTACCTTAGAAACTTTTCATAATATTTATACTGGCGGGGGTAGGGCTGTGCCTGGGTATCTTATGCCCCCTTTTTGCCAGTTTATAGAGGTGTTTTTGCTGCCCAGGGCGCTTTCCCCCCCCCCCTCCCCCCGCGCCCTGCACCCTGCAATGCCTGTGTTTTTTCAGAGAAACTCAATAGAGTGCATCCAGTCTGCCTGGTCACATTTCTAAAACTGAGGTCTGGAGGAGGGGCATAGAGGGAGGAGCCAGTTCACACCCAGTGAAAAGTCTTAAGAGTGCCCATGGCTCCTGCGGAACCATCTATACCCCATGGTCATGAAGTGGACTCCAGCATCCTCTAGGACGTATGAGAAATTACCATTTGATTTATAAAGAGAGAAACAACAGATCTTTCTACATAATTCATTTGTATACAGTATATTTTTAATTTTATATGGAAAATGCATTTATTATAACTGTTAACACATTCTCTGTTGTCTTGTGTCTATGACATTTAATTTCATTAATTTCATTACTTTCATTATTATATTGTGTACACATAGGGTATTAAGACATTGGAATTATATGAAATGACTTCTTCTGAAAACAAAATAGTTCATTCTGTATATCATTTAGTGAAAAGAAATACTAATAACAAATAACAAATACAAATACTAAAAATAGTAAAAATGTGCCATTATTCCAGTTTAACGCCACTAAATGTACAAAAGGATTGTGGAAATGTCAGCAATGAGAAAAATATTGCTATGTATTCAAAAGTAGTTAATGAAATTAACTTGTGTATGTATGCCTATTTCCCTATAGATTGTATAGTTGCGAGCAGGACCCTCATTCAGGCATGGTATATTCTGTCAACATTCATCATCTTGTCATTCAGAGTCGAGATACATAAAGTGGTCATTCATAAAATGTTGACTGCAGCATGAGAACAAGCTTCTGGGTTTAGCTGTAAACTGATGAGGACTTCAGGTGGTCCTGCGTCTCTTCCGGGGGTGAGTATCCCTAAACCATAACCCCAGTGCCTAACCCTAACGCTCCCTTCAGGTAGCCTAACCTTCTCTCTAGTGGCTAACCCTAATCCTCTTCTCCTGTAGCCTAACTTTAACCCTAGTGCCAAACCCTAACCCTCCCCCTAGTGCCTAACCCTAACCTCTAGTAGCCTGACCCACCCCCTAGTGCCTAAACCTAACCCTCCCTTCAGGTAGCCTAACCCTAACCCTCCCCTCTAGTAGCCTAACCCAACCCATAGTGTCTAACCATTACCCTCCCCTCAGGTAGCCTAATGCTCCCCCTAGTGCCTAACCCTAACTCTCACCTCAGGCAGTCTAACCTTTCTCCTAGTGCATAACTATCTCTCACCTCAAGCAGTCTAACCTTTCTCCTAGTGCAGGGGTGGGGAACCTTTTTTCTACCAAGGGCCATTTGGATATTTAGAAAATCCTTCGGGGGCCATATAAAAATTTAAACTTAAAAATTAGCCTGCCCCCTATAGATATGCCACCAGTATGTTTCCCCCCCTGTAGATATGCCCCCTAGTAGTGCCGCTTGGAGGGAGTGACAGTGCTGCTGGGCTGTGTATGATACAGGACACTCTGCACCAGAGCTGTAACTAGACATTTTGGTGCTTTTCATCAGAAAGTGAATTGGTGCTCCTCCTCCCATACCGCAGAGCACGGATAGTGCGCGCCGTAGGCGCGCAGCAAAAATTTAGGGGCATGGCTTAGGGCAGGGCATTCACATTACACCACACAGTATGAGCCGAAATTCACATTGCGCCACACAGTATGAGCCGAAATTCACATTGCGCCACACAGTATGAGCCACATTAACATTACGCCACACAGTATGAGCCGAAATTCACATTACACCACACAGTATGAGCCACATTCACATTACGCCATACAATCATTGCAGCGTGGCTCAGTCTTGGTGCTGCAGTGTTGTTCCTCCTAGCCGCGATCGCACTGCCTCCCCCTCAACACTCATCCAGTCCTCTGAGGATGAGAGGAACAAGGCTGTACCAACACACTCCTCCTGCACAAAAAATACTTCTCTTGCACACTAATGTTAACATCAAACCAATATCCCCCCGCACACCAACAATACTCTACCAAACACAGTAGTAAAATCCCCTGCAGTGGCATAACTAGAAATCTTTCTCCCCCAAGCCAAAAAATTCTATGGTGCCCCCCCCCCCCCCTATAATTGGCAGCAGTAAACTGACAAATATGTGCACGCCGAAGGCGCGCACCGCCAAAAAGGGTGTGTGGCTTCGTTGAAATGGGCGTGGCTTCGCATAAAGGGGCGTGGCATTGCAGGAAAAGACTACCTTATACCCCAGTTTTGCAACCTGCACGCCCAGACGTTAGCCACCACAGGAAAGAAAAATAATCCTGATTCATGCCCCTTACATTATTTGTCATTTTTCCTCCTTATAGTAATGCCCAGTATATATTATGCCACATACTGCAATGGCCCTTAGACATTATGCCACACACAATAATGCACATGACACAATATGCACACACTGTAATGCCCCCGACACATTATGCCACACACCGTAATGCCTGTGACACATTATGACAGGAATCGCAATGCCCGTTATACATTATGCTACACACTGCAATGCCCCTGATACATTATACCACATACAATGTCTGTGACACATTATGACACACACCGCAATGACCCTGAGACATTATACCACATACCACAATGATCGTGATATAGTATACAACACACCGTAATGCCTGACACATTATGACACATACCGCAATGTCCGTGATACATTATGCCACACACCGTAATGCCCATTACACATTAAGTTCTACAGTAAGGCTTCTAATTACTTTTAAATTACCTGCTCGTTGCCAGGGGTTTCATGCTCTTGGTTCCATGCACGGTGCCAGGGATTTTCATGCTCAGGGTGTCATGCTCGTTGCCAGGGGTTTCATGCACTGGGTGTCATGCTCGTTGCTAGGGGGTAGTGCTTGTTGGGAGGGCCGTGCTCCCAGTGCCACATATGCCCCCAGTGCCAGATATTCCCCCACAGTGCCAGGTACATGCCCCCAGTGCCAAATATACCCCCCCCAGTGCCACATATGCCCCCAGTGCCAGATATTCCCCCACAGTGCCAGGTATATGCCCCCAGTGCCAGATATTCCCCCACAGTGCCACATATGCCCCCTCAGTGCCTGCTCCCCCCAGTGCCAGATATTACCCACAGTGCCAGGTATTTGCCCCCAGTGCCAGATATTCCGCCACAGTGCCACATATGCCCCCACAGTGCCTGCTCCCCCCAGTGCCAGATATTCCCCCACAGTGCCAGGTATATGCCCCCAGTGCCAGATATTCCCCCACAGTGCCAGGTATATGCCCCCAGTGCCAGATATTCCCCCACAGTGCCACATAAGCCCCCTCAGTGCCTGCTCCCCCCAGTGCCAGATATTACCCCACAGTGCCAGGTATATGCCCCCAGTGCCAGATATTCCTCCACACAGTGCCAGGTATATGCCCCCAGTGCCAGATATTCCCCCACAGTGCTGCCAGGTACATGCCCTTAGTGCCAGATATTCCCCCACAGTGCCTGTTCCCCTATTCCCCCCCCCCCCCCCGCTGCTCCTTTGTGTTGGAGGGACACGGAGGGCACAGCGCGCGCCTCTCCCGTGTCCTTCCTGGCTCTCCTGCGGGTCTAATAAAGGAAGTGCCGGTTCGTGAGCCAATCAGAGCTCACGAACGGCACTTCCTTTATTAGATCGGCCGGAGAGCCAGGAGGGACACTGGAGAGGCGCGCGCGGTGCCCTCCGTGTCCCTCCAACACAGCAGCGGAGGGAAGGAGACCGCAGATTGACATGCGGACGCTCGTCCGCATGTCAATCTGTTCTAAGTCAGTGGCGTCCCCGCAGCCCCTCGCCCCCAAGCCACCGCGAGGACTGCGGGGGCAGTAGTTACGCCACTGATCCCCTGCACACCATCCCCTGTAGTGTACATCAACATTATCTTCCTGCACATTGAAATGTCCCCTCTGCACAGCAATATGATCCCCCTTGCACACCAACAGGCTTCCCCCCAACAGGCTAGTCCCCATATCTTTAATTTATTTACCTTTTTTCTTTCAGCGTTGACTGCCACACATGGCAGTGTCTAACGCCGCGGAATCTCCCCCTCTCTGTGCTCCCGCTCTCCACAGTTCTCCCCCTCTGCTCTCCAATCTCCATCCTTCTCCTCACCGCGTTGTCTCAGCCACGCTCCCCCCAATTCTCCTGCGCAGGACTCAGAGGAAGAGCGGGAAGGGATGAGCAGGTGACAGCCTCCCATTGTCCCTCCTCCTCTATGCGTCCCTTCGCAGCGCCGCCGCCCGACACCCCCCCCCCCCCGCGCGCACGCTGCACGGTTGCCAGGTTACCCAGCGTTCCCCTCTGTTAAATGCCGTCTCTCCCTCCTCACTCCTCTTCTGCGGCTGCGGTACTGTGAGTGGGCTGGGTGGGCCGGGTGAAGTGTCTTTGCGGGCCGTATATGGCCCGCCGGACGGACGTTCCCCACCCCTGTCCTAGTGCATAACTCTAACCCTCCTCTACCACAGCCAACCTTTAACCCTAGTACTGAACACTTAACCCTCCCCTTGTGCCTAACCCTAACCATCAACTCAGATAGCCTAACTCTCCCCCTATTGCCTAGCCTTAACCTCTAGTAGCCTAACACCCCCCCTACTGCCTAAACCTAACCCTTCCTTCAGGTAGCCTAACTATGGGGGTCATTCCGAGTTGTTCGCTCGCAAGCTGCTTTTAGCAGCTTTGCAGACGCTAAGCCGCCGCCTACTGGGAGTGAATCTTAGCATATCAAAATTGCGAACGAAAGATTAGCAGAATTGCGAATAGACACTTCTTAGCAGTTTCTGAGTAGCTTCAAACTTACTCGTCATCTGCGATCAGTTCAGTGCTTGTCGTTCCTGGTTTGACGTCACAAACACACCCAGCGTTCGCCCAGACACTCCCCCGTTTCTCCAGCCACTCCCGCGTTTTTCCCGGAAACGGTAGCGTTTTTTCGCACACTCCCATAAAACGGCCTGTTTCCGCCCAGAAACACCCACTTCCTGTCAATCACACTCCGATCACCAGAACGAAGAAAAAATCTCGTAATGCCGTGAGTAAAATTCCTAACTGCATAGCAAATTTACTTGGCGCAATCGCACTGCGGACATTGCGCATGCGCATTAGCAACTAATCGCTCCGTTGCGAGAAAAAAATACAGAGCGAACAACTCGGAATGACCCCCTATAACGCTAGTGTCAAACCTTAACCCTCCCCTCTAGTAGCCTAACCCACCCCCTTGTGGCTATCCCTAACCCTCCCTTCAGGTAGACTAACCTTCCTCCTAGTGCATAACTCTAACCCTCCTCTCCAATAGCCTAACTTTAACCCTAGTGTCAAACCGTAACCCTCCCCTCCCTCTACGTCTGTTACATTCTGCCCCACCTGCAGTGCATCATGGTTTTGCCCAATTGCTAACTTTTTTGATTTGCTAACAACTCTGAATAACCCCCTATATAAGTAAATGCAAATAACTTCCTTTGAGCAGGAGTTACTGTGATGCTTATTTTATACAGAAACTATTCATTTTCATATCTGTTATCATTCTAACTTTGACACAAAAAATAGAAAATTGCTGATGGGAATATTTCCTGTAAATTCATAAATGTTCTCTAGAATTTAACCTAAGAAAAAATCTGAGAAAGCGCTATACTGACTAGTGTGTGTCGGTTATTCGAACTCCTTGATCCTTAAAAAATCGGTTACTCCAAAAGATGGACTGCTGCTCTCAAGTATGGGGTGTTGGATCCCAAAATTTTATAACACTAGAAACAAGAAATATAATGAAAGCGCTGTCCAAAATTTAAAGAGTATTTTTATTAAAAATTAATTTCTAAAATGCTGAATACATCCACATTATTACTGTCTAAAAGGTATCCAATAAATCAATCAATAATCATATGTATTTTGGGGACTCCCTCTTTGTCCCCGTACCACTTCTAGATAATATAACTGTGCACAGTGGATACAATTTTAATAAAATCTTATCATCTCATTAGAACAACCAATATTCTATAGCCTAGACATAAATGTTCCTCTCTGTTACCATCAATATATATATAAAATGACTGAAAATCCTTTCTAATATTCCTAGATTCAATGAACCACAGTCCCAGTTGTAATTAATAGATCTGAGATAGTAGGTAATTTATAGGATCCCTCAACCGGGAATTACTATCATTCTGAACGTTCAATGTCTCTGGATTTTCACTAGTGTGTTATTTAGGATCACCAATAATTGCTAATCAGTGAATGCTTTACCGGGGATATTCAAATTGTTTATCTGATATTCTTTCACGGGCGTCCCCGTGTCTTTAGATATAGATGAGTGATCTAATCCCCTTTTAGTGATAGCATTAATCGGTGTAGTCTTTATCAGGCTGTATTCAAAATATACTGGTTGTATCTCACCATGTAATTGCGGCTGTGTCTCTCGAAGGGCATATAGTTCTATTCCAAGCGCACCAACGGCGGAGAGACGGTGCAGATAAAGACTACACCGATTAATGCTATCACTAAAAGGGGATTAGATCACTCATCTATATCTAAAGACACGGGGACGCCCGTGAAAGAATATCAGATAAACAATTTGAATATCCCCGGTAAAGCATTCACTGATTAGCAATTATTGGTGATCCTAAATAACACACTAGTGAAAATCCAGAGACATTGAACGTTCAGAATGATAGTAATTCCCGGTTGAGGGATCCTATAAATTACCTACTATCTCAGATCTATTAATTACAACTGGGACTGTGGTTCATTGAATCTAGGAATATTAGAAAGGATTTTCAGTCATTTTATATATATATTGATGGTAACAGAGAGGAACATTTATGTCTAGGCTATAGAATATTGGTTGTTCTAATGAGATGATAAGATTTTATTAAAATTGTATCCACTGTGCACAGTTATATTATCTAGAAGTGGTACGGGGACAAAGAGGGAGTCCCCAAAATACATATGATTATTGATTGATTTATTGGATACCTTTTAGACAGTAATAATGTGGATGTATTCAGCATTTTAGAAATTAATTTTTAATAAAAATACTCTTTAAATTTTGGACAGCGCTTTCATTATATTTCTCTTTTCTCTAGAATTTATGCTGTGATTTCGAAATGCACTTATTATGTGTAATAATGTTTTCATACTTTCTTCATGAGATGGATGGCTTCTGTTTGCTAGTGAAATTTAGCAGAGAGCAGCAGCCTGGTCTGGAAGGTTCAATTGCATTGAAACCCACCTATATTAAGTTCAGCTCCTCAGCAAGTTACATATTTATAAACCAAATGAAGGTACTGAACTCTTAGGGCCTCATTCAGCATCAGTTGTAAATGCGAATAATCACGTAATTATTGGCACACTGCACATGGATACACAACCAAACACAAGACAGTGCGCATGCGCCAAGTCTGCTTTCCGTGATTATACCTAGAGTCAGTGGTGCTGATTTATGTTTATCCAGGTGGGTGCCGCATGACATAATTACGTAACGCCGCGGCCGCACATGCAAGAAACCAGGAGGCTGACTGTGAGCTGGGGGTGGAACAGCGGGGCCGAGGAATGTCCGGCCCGCGGCTCCACCCCCAGCGCACTGTCAGCTTCATGGTCTCTTGCATATTCGGTGGCTGGGGGAAGCTGCAGATCCTTATAGTCACAGCTGAGACTATGTTGTGCTCACCCCAGCTGGCGGCTCATGTGGTGAATCGGCTGAGGGCAGCTGCAGTGCCATGCCGGGGGCTCCGCTGAGACTATGCTGCGCTTGCCAGTGCTTAAAGTGGTCCTGGAGAGGTGGTAGAACTCACCGTCCCCCCCACCCCCACCCCAGTCCAAAGGCAATGTGCGCACGCTACAAAAATGGGGTGTGGTCTCAAAACAGAAAGGGGCGTGGTTACCTAACATGACCACAGCACTAGCACCCCTTATACAATGCCCTCAGTAGTAGTGCCCCTTAAGCAATGCCCACTGTAGTGGTAGTGCCCCTTATGTAAAGCCCATAGTATTGGTGCCCCTTATGTCCACAGGAGTGATGCCCCTTATTAAGTGCCCCCTATGCAATGCCCTCATTAGTAGTGCCCCCAGTATATATGCCCCCAGTGGTAATGCCCCATGTAGTATTGCCCCCAGTACAGATGCCCCCAGTAGAAATGCACCCTGTAGAGATGCCCCCTGTAGTTATGCCCCCAGCAGAGATGCCCCAAGTACAGATGCCCCCAGTAGAGCTCCCCCTTGTAAAGCTGCCCTCAGTACAGATGCCCCCTGTAGTTATGCACCCAGTACAGATACCCCAGTAGAGCTGCCCTTGTACAGATGCCTGCTGTAGTTATGCCCCCAGTACAGATGCCCCCTGTAGTTATGCCCCCAGTACAGTTGCCTCCTGTAGTTATGCCCCAAGTACAGATGCCCCCAGTAGAAGCTGCCCCCCAGTACAGATACCTCCTGTAGTTATGACCCCAGTAGAGATGCCTCCTGTAGTTATGCTCCCTGTAGAGCTGCCCTCAGTACACATGCCCCCTGTAGTTATGCCCCCTGTACAGATGCTCCCAGTAAAAGCTGTCCCAGTACAGATGCCCCAGTACAGTTGCCCCCTGTAGTTATGCCCCCAGTAGAAGCTGCCCCTGTAGTTATGCCCCCAGTAGTTATGCCCCAGTATAGATGCCCCTAGTATAGATGCCCCCAGTACAGTTGCCCCCTGTAATTATGCCCCCAGTAGTTAAGCCCCAGTATAGATGCCCCCAGTAGAAGCTGCACACAGTACAATTGACCCCTGTAGTTATGCCCCCAGTAGAAGCTACCCCCTAGTAGAAGCTGTCCCCAGTGCAGTTGCCCCCTGTAGTTATGCACCAGTATAGCTGCCCTCAGTAGAAGTTGTCCCCAGTACAGTTGCCCCCTGTAGTTATGCCTCAGTATAGATGCCCCAGTAGAAGCTGCCCCCTAGTAGCGCGACTTCACACACATAAAAAACACAAAAAAAAACAAAAAACAAAAAAAACGCAATACTCACCAGCCCCGTTCCTGCTACCGGACCGCTGACCTACACCTGGTGCCCGCTCCTCGGATCTATGGGAGAGACAACATGACATCTCTACCATAGCGCTGCACAGCCGCACACAGCCGGAAGCTGGAGCTCAGGAGTGAGCTCCGGCTACCACTGAGGGGAAGGTGCCGGCACCCGCTGGTAACAGAACAGTTACCAGCGGGCGCCCGGCATCCCCATGCGGCTCCGGGCTCACATTTTGGGTTAGGTGTGCCAGTTGGAACTGACGGAAAGCAGTTCCGCCCCATACCGGCTCACTTTAACTTCTGGCACTCACCCCCGCTGGCAGCTCATGTGGTGTATGTCTTCACCACATGAGCCACCAGCAGGGGTGAGCGCAGCATAGTCTTAGCGGAGCCCTAGGCACGGCATTGCAGCTTCCCCCAGCCGACACTCAATGAACCGCTGGCGGGGATGAGCGCAGGCAGTAACTATAAGGAACTGCACAGGGCCGGGCAGGCGGCCCGTGGGTGCTCATGAGAGGTGGAGGAGCTGTGTCATAGACGCTGCACCTGCCTTCTCCTTATTTGCAAAGATGACTGAGCTGGCTGAATCCATGGCTAGGGTTAGCTGCAGTGGTACTCTCTTGTATTCTGCCCTGGCCGAGTCCCGTGCTTCCGTCGCTTACCGTTGGCGCCGGGATCCTGCTGCTGGCTGTTACAGTACCTAAGTGGGGAGAGTGGCTGATTCAGGCTCCAGTGGACTGGTCGGTGATATCCCTGCTTGCCCTCCAGTGCACGCCCTCCAGCCCCACTGGTTATTAAAGGTGAGTGTAACTGAGGGATCCGCCGATGGTGGAGGGCTGGGGGATGCAGGGAGCCAGGCAGGTGGGCTGGAGGTTGCACACACATATATACTATATATATGGAGACCAGAGCACACCTTTGCTGCTTTTACTTAGGAAAAAAGAACCAGCAGTGTATTTGCAATCCCATTGAGGGGTCCACTCCATTTTACCACAGATAAAAGCTGTCTAAGGTTTTATCATTTTTGTATATTGTTTACATTTAGGTTAGAAGGATTTCACTAAAGTTTCCCCATAATAAACCGATAATTGGATCATGTCCATATAAGGGCAAAACACACCAGTTCCATCATCATTATATGGAATCTGTAGTCAATATCGGTCCGGTTTAACAAACTACCCGATGCTACAAGGAAATTATTATACACTCTCCTTATAGATAGTTTATGATCTTTACTCCTGGAGAAGTCCTTTTTAGGACGAAATGCATAGGGTTTTACCAACATATAGTTCACAGTCTAAATTCAGAGAAAACATTTCTGTGGTCCCACACCAGAACAGGGTGGAGGAAGGCGATTGTTACACACTCTCCTGTATTGGATATGATCATTTTAGAAATAATTTTGTGTGTGTAAAATTATTACTTTACTTTATTTTATAAAACATATCATTGTTTTAAAATTTATATTAAATCAATATCTTGTCACTGATTGGCCTTTTGGCCCTCTGTTTTTGGGTGAATCTTTGGTGAGTTGGTATTTTCACAGGATTACCTTCCACCATAGTTGGACAACAAGGGTCAGGATCATTGGATTTCATGGTCGAAATATATTAACAAGAGGAATATGAGTTTATATTTCCATTGCCTTATGTACAGATAATTATTTTATATTAGTGGTTATTCTAATTTCAACACTGAAAATTTGATATAATCTAATTCTATTACAAGCTAGCGCACTCTGGAATTGTTGTGTACTATATATATATATACACTGCTCAAAAACATAAAGGGAACACTTAAACAACACAATGTAACTCCAAGGCAATCACACTTCTGTGAAATCAAACTGTCCACTTAGGAAGCAACACTGATTGACAATCAATTTCACATGCTGTTGTGCAAATGGAATAGGCAACAGGTGGAAATTATAGGCAATTAGCAAGACACCCCCAATAAAGGAGTTGTTCTGCAGGTGGTGACCACAGACCACTTCTCAGCTCCTATGCTTTCTGGCTGATGTTTTGGTCACTTTTGAAAGCTGGCGGTGCTTTCACTCTAGTGGTAGCATGAGACGGAGTCTACAACCCACACAAGTGGTTCAGGTAGTGCAGCTCATCCAGGATGGCACATCAATGCGAGCTGTGGCAAGAAGGTTTGCTGTGTCTGTCAGCGTAGTTTTCAGAGTATGGAGGCGCTACCAGGAGACAGGCCATTACATCAGGAGACGTGGAGGAGGCCATAGGAGGGCAACAACCCAGCAGCAGGACTGCTACCTCCACCTTTGTGCAAGGAGGAACAGGAGGAGCACTGCCAGAGCCCTGCAAAACGACCTCCAGCAAGCCACAAATGTGCATGTGTCTACTCAAACATCAGAAACAGACTCCATGAGGATGGTATGAGGGCCCGACGTCCACAGGTGGGGGTTGTGCTTATGTGGAGATGTGCCCCGTGTCCCAGGGCACATCGGACCGGCAGGGTGCAGGGGATCTGCATCCCCTGCAGTTCCTGGCTGTGGGCAGCGCTGGGGCAGCTTGTCTGTCCCCAGCGCCTGTCAGTGTGTGGCGGCGGCGGGTGTCTGGTGCAGGGATCGGATGTTTCCCTGCACCAGGCTGTCGGCTGCGGAGGCGTTCAAATGTTGGCGCCCTCCGGGAGCCAATCGCGGCTCCCGGAGCGGCGGCCAAACGGAGACGGGCGCGGCGAGCCAATCGGCGCTCGCCGCGTCATAGGCCCCGCCCCCGGCGTCTGACGGCAGATGCCGGGCGGGAGCCGAAGAGACCGCGCGCGCGGAAGAGCGCAGGAGAAGACGCCGCGAGGAGGAGAAGACGGCCGTGTGAAGAGGAGCTCCGGTGGCCGCTGAAGAGGCCAGAAGACGTCGGCCTGCAGGAGGAAGATGTCCAGCGGCGGCTGGACGCTGAGGAGCGGAGGCGGCGCTGCTGGCCAGGACGGGTCAGCGGCAGAAGAGGGCGCCGGAGATCCCTGGATCAGGTGAGGCCTCAGTGAGGCTACGCTCACCCCCTCCCCTTTTCCTCCCTAGACCATCAGGGACGGGCAATAGGCCCGGGGCACAGTTCAGGCACTAGGCCTGTTGCGCAGATAGGAGTTTGGGGGTCATCATCTGAGTTGGTGGTTTGGGCGTTAGGCCCAAGCCGCCTAAATGGCGCAGTAGGCGGGCATTAGGCTCGAGCGGCAATCCAGGCGATAGGCCTGTGGGGACATTAGAGGGCATTAGGCCCTAGTGTATTTTTGGCCAATTAGGTTAACATAAGGTGACCTTGGGCACTAGGCCCAGGTCACCCAACGAGGGACGAGTTAGGCGGGCACTAGGCCCGTGGGTAAGGTCGGGGCTCGGGTCCGTACGCAAATAGGGGGCGCTAGGCCCAATAAATAAGCGGTTCCCCCAAAGTGAATAAAGGTGGCACTGGGCACTAGGCCCAGGCCACCCTGAGGTGTTAGGTAGGCAGGTCCGCTTGACCTGAGCCCCTGAGAAGAGAGTACGGGAGGTGGGTGAGCTGTGCGGCCCCCACCACCGGGTGTTCTGAGTCGGGTAACTAAAGGGACAGCACCGTGGTCGTTGCTTGCACTGTGTATCGTGATGTATGCTGTTACCGTGCGGGGTAAAGTGTGAGCTTGCTAAGTGTGTTTAGTTTTGTTGCACCACACCCACAGAGCTAGTTTGAGGGCTCTGCCGTTGTAGTTAGTATAGGGGTGTGACACTAGGCTAGAGTTAGGCCCTGCACGGCTGTTTGCTTGTTTGTTTGCCTCCTTACAGGGACCTGTAAGAGAAGAAGACGTTCGCAGTGCGGAACTGACGGTGAGTAGCATCTGTGTGCGTTTGTCCCTTGTCTGTCCCCGAGCACCGGAATAGGGATTGCTCACGGACGTGAGAATCCCCTTCATCACACTATGCGCGAGAGTGCGAGTGTGTGAAACCTGGGTGGCTGAGGCTTTGTGCCAGTGATGACCTTTCACCCAACCGGTGAAGGTCGCCGTCACCCCTGGGGTATCCCCTTTTCCGGTGGAAGAAGGGTTGATACCCCCCTTAAGGTAACCTATTTTCTCCTCAGCTCGGTCGTCGGTCAGCTCCGAGAGGGAATCGCCGTGTCCGGATCCGACTGAAGATTGCCAGGTCCGTTGAAGGTTCCGGTACCTGAAGGTGAGAGAGAGCGGTGCCTGGTGAGTACAGAAACTACACCTGCACGGCAGCCGGCACCACCACACGCACTGCCGCACCTCTTACACTTACAGCCAACACCGCGCAGGACGTTTGGCATTTGCCAGAGAACACCAAGATTGGCAAATTCGCCACTGGTGCCCTGTGCTCTTCACAGATGAAAGCAGGTTCTCACTGAGCACATGTGACAGACGTGACAGAGTCTGGAGACGCCAAGGAGAACGTTCTGCTGTTTGCAACATCCTCCAGCATGACCGGTTTGGCAGTGGGTCAGTAATGGTCTGGGGTGGCTTTTCTGTGGGGGGCCGCACAGCCCTCCATGTGCTCGCCAGAGGTAGCCTGACTGCCATTAGGTACCGAGAATGAGATCCTCAAACCCCTTGTGAGACCATATGCTGGTGCGGTTGGCCCTGGGTTCCTCCTAATGCAAGACAATGCTAGACCTCATGTGGCTGGAGTGTGTCAGCAGTTCCTGCAAGACGAAGGCATTGATGCTATGGACTGGCCCGCCCGTTCCCCAGACCTGAATCCAACTGAGCACATCTGGGACATCATGTATCGCTCCATCCACCAACACCACGTTGCACCACAGCCTGTCCAGGAGTTGGTGGATGCTTAAGTCCAGGTCTGGGAGGAGATCCATCCGCCACCTCATCAGGAGCATGCCCAGGCATTGTACGGAGGTCATACAGGCACGTGGAGGCCACACACACTACTGAGCCTCATTTTGACTTGTTTTAAGGACATTACATCAAAGTTGGATCAGCCTGTAGTGTGTTTTTCCACTTTAATTTTGAGTGTGACTCCAAATCCAGACCTCCATGGGTTAATAAATTTGATTTCCATTGATAATTTTTGTGTGATTTTGTTGTCAGCACATTCAACTATGTAAAGAACAAAGTATTTTATAAGAATATTTCATTCATTCAGATCTAGGATGTGTTATTTTAGTGTTCCCTTTATTTTTTTGAGCAGTGTGTGTATATATATATATATATATATATATATATATATATATATATATATATATATATATATATATATATACATATATATATATATATATATATATATATATATATATACATACATACATATATAGATTTGCGATGGGGTTATATAATCGCAGATGAGATTGTGGGTTTTCCTGAAACCCTTCACAGATTTGTGATCAGAGCCGGCCCTATCCAATTTGATACCCTAGGCAAGTTTTTGGCTGGTGCCCCCTAGCACCACCGCTAGTTCTGCCTCTGACCCTGCACCCATTCCTAGCACCATCATTCCCCACCCATAGCAGTCCTTTTTTTGTTTTCCTACCCCCTGTAATGTAAATAAGAACAGTGTGCCTATTCGGCACACAGCCCAAAAAGGTATGTGTTTTGTGGCAAGGGGCATGGCCACACAATAGTACCCCCAATTCAACTTATGCCTCACAGTAGTGCAACTTTATTCACAATTTATACTGCGATAGTGTCCCTTATTCACATTACATCACACAGTAGTACCACTTTACCTTATATACGTTACTCCTCACAGTAGTGCCCCTCATTCACATAACATCATACTGAATTGCTCCTTATTCACATTACACCACACCATATTGCTCTTTATTCTCATTACAACACACCATATTGCTCCTTCTTCACATTACATCACACCATATTGCTCTTTATTCAGATTAGACCACACAGTTGTGCCCTTTCTATATGTTACGCCACACAGTAGAGCACCTTATACACATAATACCACACATTGGTAATGCATTTATACACATAATACCACACAGTAATGCCCCTTACACATATGACACACATCATTAATGTCCTTATAAACATAATGCGTTTTACACATTATGCCAACCCTTATTAATGCCCTTATACACATAATTTCCCTTATACATATGCCACACATTGTTAATGCCCTTAGACACATAATGACACACATAATGTCCCTTACATTAATAGTGCCCTTATACACATAATGACACACATAGTGCCCCTTACGCATATGTTACACATTATTAATGCCCTTATACACATAATGACACATATAGTTCCTGGCATGAGTCAACTGGCAGCTCTGCTAACGTCGGGTGCCTATTTTTTATGAAAATGCATCTTATTTGCATTGCTATATTGCTAGGATGCACAAGCATCTTCTGCTGATTAAAATGATATGTGGCATGCCTATATACTGTGTGCGACTGTGGCTGTATCTGCATACAAAATGCTACACACAGAATATAGGCATGCTGCATATCATTTGAATCAGCAGAAGCTGCTTGTGCCCCTAGGCATACCAGATGCCCTAGGCAATTGCCTAGTTTGCCTATGCCTAGGGTCGGCTCTGTTTGTGATTGAGATCAGTGTGCGTTCAGCCGCAATTGCAATCCGTGCTGAATGAAGCCCTTAGTTAGGTCTTGACATGGCAGAAAAAGCAATCAAGACACTTGAAATGTGATACAATGTGAAACATTTATTGATTAGCAGTATATGATAAATAAGATAATACCTAACTGGTTAGGAATGAATATAAAAGTGCACTTTGATAAAGCTTCAGTATTGAAGCAAAACTAGTCAGAGGCTCAGGACAACTCGTGCATCATCCGCTGTTTGGCACCTTTGCTGTTCACCTGGTATACTCTCCCGGGGGCAGGGTATTCATGCACAAATTGTGATTCTGGATCTTCAAGTTGGCAAGAATCCAGTACAAAATATATTGATTCTTTAAGGTTGCACAGTACTGTAAGAGCTTTGTAACCGAAATCCACACCACCCTGAAAGAGCCATTATTATTGGCAGATGCCTGCAAGTTGGTAGGTGGGTAGCAGATGTAAGCAAGGAGATTAGTCCACATGTTGACTCCAGAGAAGATTTTATTGAAGATAATAGTAGATGACTCAGACATGTGATGTTATTTTTTTTTTTTATTTCAACATGTTTTTATTGATTTTTCAGACATACAAACAGAACAACACATACTATGGCAGCCGTGGCCAACCTGTGGCTCTTGAGCTCAGTCACCTGACCACATGAGATCCTGGAAACTGGTACACTCCAACCAGACACACAGCAGCACTACAGCGACTGAAAACTGAGGGAGCCAGATACTGGGCTGTAGTGACATATGACTGTGGGCTGGAGTGACACAAGGGGGAGCTGGCTGGAGTGACACAGAAGGATCCTGGTAGGAGAGACATAATGGGGGAGCTGACTGGAGTGATACAGGAGGGTGCTGGCTGGAGTGACAGACACGAGGGTGCTGGCAAGAGTGACACAATGGGGAGCTGGCTGGAGTGACAAAGGAGAATCCTGGCAGGAGAGACACAATGGGAAGCTGACTGGAGTGACACAGGAGGGTGCTGGCTGGAGTGACACATTGACACCTGGGGAAACTGGCTGGAGTGACACACTGACACCTGGGGAAACTGGCTGGAGTGATGCAGGAGGGTGCTGGCAGGAGTGATACAGTGGGGAGCTGGCTGGAGTGACAAAGAAGAATCCGGCCAGGAGAGACACAATGGGGAGATGACTGGAGTGACACAGGAGGGTGCTGGCTGGAGTGACACATTGACACATGGGGGAGCTGGCTGGAGTGAAACATGGAGGAGCGTATTATGTGAATATGGCTTTTTCAATATATTTTATGTAGGTCTGGATTTTTTTATTATTTTATGTGGAAGTGTCTTTTTCAATGTATTTTATGTTGATTCTGGCTTCAAAATGTATTTTATGTGGATCTGGCATTTTCATTGTCTTTTATGCCAGGAGTGTGGCCTAGCAGGCACAATGTCACACCCGATTTTTGCACATTGCACATTTGCACATGCACATTGCTTGATGTCGGCTCTTTGATGTACCCAACAAGATTTTTTGGCTCTTTGTCTCTGACTGGTTGGCCACCCCTGTACTATGGGGTATATGCAATTGCGGTCGAATTGCCGCAAATGTCGAAAAATGGGGCATTTTCGACACAAACAAATTATTTGACAATACAATACAGTACTTTTCGACAAAAAAAACGGCCGTTTCAAATTCGACTTTTTGCAATTCGACAGTTGTCAAATTCGACATGTCTGCAATGGTAAAAATGCGGCTTTTCGACAAAAGTATATTCAATTGAAGAATGTTGATTCGACAACAGTGCTTTTCGACAGTCATTTCGTCAATTTCAGTCCGCCTCATTTTGCTGGCGGGATCTAATAATTTTTTTTAAAAACATGTTTTTTTTGTCTTTTTTTATATTGCTAATAGCATATCTATTTATAGTAGAAGGGATTATGTACTTGGTTTGTCTATTAGGAGCCACAAGTATTATTTATATATTTTTTTAAAAGAATATATATATTACTAGGTGCTTCATCGCGCCCTACGGGCACTCTTCACACCGTCGGAAGGGGCTACGCCCCCTTAACCCCTGCACGCCTTTCTGGGGTTCAATATATGGAGTATTACCTGCATTCCTAGTTTTGTTAGTGTTTGAATATTGCACAATGATAGGGCGTCCGATGGTGAAGGGGGTGTAGTCCCTTGCAACAGGAAGGGGTTTGGGGAGTGGGGACCATGGATGGGGGAGGGGGTATGAAGGCGCTGTGGGTGGGGTAGGAGCAGGGGTGTCGCAGGTGGGGGATGGCAGCTGCAGGGCTGTTGCGGATGGAGGAGGGGTTCCGAAGGCGCTGCAGATGGGGAAGGGGTGGGTGCGGGTGTGCAGTGGATGGGGGAGGTGTCCAGGGGGCGCGGTGGGTGGGGGAGGGGTGGATGCGGGGGTAACGTGGGTGGGGGAGTGGCGGGTGCGGTGCTGTTGCGAATGGTGTAGGCGATGCGGATTGGGAAGGACCTGCTGCGTGGGTGGGGTAGGGGATCCAAAGGTGCAGCGGGCGGGGGAGAGCCAGATGCGGGGTGTGGCGGATGGGGGAGGGGCTGCTGTAGATGGGGGAGGGGTTTGGAAGACACTGCGGGTGGGGTAGGGGGTCCGAAGGCGCAGTGGGTGGGGGTGCCACGGGTGGTGGAGGGGCAGGTGCGGGGGTTTGCGGGGGATGGGGAGGGGTCCAGGGGCGCTGCAGGTGGTGGAGGGGCAGATATCAGTGCACATAGTCTCTGTGGTAGTTAGTGAGGGTTGGTGATGGTGTGAGAGGGGTGAAGGCCAGTACACAGACAGGCAGTTAGAGAGCAGGATGAGGGTGACAGGGCAGAGTGACGGGGAGTACTTAGCAGATATAGGGGTGGGCTACAGGTGTGATGTCACAGTGTGTGTACCTTTGCTCTCATGTGTGAGGTATGTGAGGTATATGTGAGGTATATGTGAGGTATGTGTGAGGTATGTGTGAGGTAAGGATGTGCGGGTCGTGGTGGCCACTAACCTCCAGGCTGCTGCTGTGAGATGGTGACTGCAGAGGGAGGGAGCTCAGACCCAGCAGCAATGGGTCGTGGTCAGCATTCCTTCCTGGCCCCGTTCCGCCGCACACTGTCCGCCCCGTCTGACGGGCGTCATTCCTCCATCCTGCATGGCAGCGTCAGCTGCTGTGATCGCGGAGCATAGGTAAGCGTCCGGAGCCCTGTGGGCGGGCAGGCATGGTGTTTCCCTGGAGAGGTGCGGCGCGCGTCCTTAGGCTGCAGACGGAGGGAGCTCCGGCCCAGCAGCAATGTTGATTAGTGCGTGTCCCGTCCTGGCGCTGTCCCGCTGCACATGCTCCGCACCGTTTGCCGCTGAGCATGGCAGCCCTTGTCTGTATGCTGCAGATGCTGATCTAGCGGTGCCTGAGCTAGCGCCCTCTCCCTGGGGTGTGGGTGTCAGGCGGCAGGTATGGTGTGTAGGTGGGAGAGGAGCTGCGGGCGGCGACTCGCTGCCTGCAAGTACCCTCCATATCAGCGCTGTTCCCCTCCCTGCAGATAGTGTCAGTGGCCGTGGTGTACTTTTGCTACTGGTGGCCTGTGCCGGTGCTAGGGTGTTCGGCGCCCCCCTGCAAACTATGAATTTTGCGCCCTCCCATATTCCTTTGTTGTGCATCGGGAAAAGTGGTGTGGTCTCACAACTAAGGGGCATGGCCACACAATAGTACCCCCATTTAAAATTACGCCACAATGTAGCACAATCTTATTCATCTTATACGTAATGCCCCACCCGTAGTAGTAGCGTCCTTATACGTAATGCCCCACCCGTAGTAGTAGCGTCCATATACGTAATGCCCCCCCAATAGTAGTAGTGTCCTTATACATAATGCCCCCCCAGTAGTAGTAGCAGTTATATGCAATGCTCCCCAACAGTAATAGTAGCGTCCTTATACATAATGCCCCCCCAGTAGTAGTAGCATCCTTATACATAATGCCCCCCCAGTAGTAGTAGCATCCTTATACATAATGCCCCCCCAGTAGTAGTAGCGTCCTAATACATAATGCCCCCCCAATAGTAGTAGTGTCCTTATACATAATGCCCCCCCAGTAGTAGTAGCAGTTATATGTAATGCCCCACAACAGTAATAGTAGCATCCTTATACGTAATGCCCCACCCGTAGTAGTAGCGTCCTTATACGTAATGCCCCCCAGTAGTAGTAGCAGTTATATGTAATGCCCCCCAACAGTAATAGTAGCGTCCTTATACGTAATGCCACCCCTGTAGTAGTAGCATCCTTATACATAATGTGCCCCCAGTAGTAGTACCGTCCTTATACATAATGCCCCCCCAGTAGTAGTAGCATCCTTACATAATGCCCCCCAGAAGTAATAGAGTCCTTATACATAATGCCCCCCCCAGTAGTAGCGTCCTTATATGTAATGCCCCCCAGTATTAGTAGCCTCCTTATACGTAATGCCCCCCCTATAGTAGTAGCGTCCTTATACGTAATGTCCCACTATAGTAGTAGCGTCCTTATACGTAATGCCCCCCCATAGTAGTAGCGTCCTTATACGTAATGCCCCCCCATAGTAGTAGCGTCCTTATACGTAATGCCCCCCCTATAGTAGTAGCGTCCTTATACGTAATGCCCCCCCATAGTAGTAGCGTCCTTATACGTAATGCCCCCCCTATAGTAGTAGCGTCCTTATACGTAATGCCCCCCCTATAGTAGTAGCGTCCTTATACGTAATGCCCCCCCTTTATTAGTAGCGTCCTTGCATGTAATGGCCCCCTCAGCAGTGGCGTCCATAAAGTGCGCACACACAGACATACCACACACACACACACACACACACACACACACACACACAATTCACACATATATACAAACACACACACCCCACCATATATACACACACACACACACACACACACACACACACACACCTACCCACCCACTATATACACACACGCACACACATTTCTCTCTCACCCTCCACTTACCAAGTCTGGCTGGCCGTCACTGCAATGCTGATTCCACCACTGTTCAGCTGTCTGGTCCCGTGTAGCTCCGCCCCTCTATTCCGTGTAGGTCCGCCCCTCGTGACGCCGTAGCTCCGCTCCCTTTTCGGGATCCGCACTGCACAGCACACAGCCCGCTGTCACAGGTGATTGGGGGGGGGGGGAGGACAGGCACAGCAGCCGGCAGCTAGTGGCCATCCTCACCTCCTATACTGTAAGGTAGGGACTTGCACCTGACTGCTGCTGGCACTGGGTATGGGGTAGCTCTCTGCAGCAGATGCAGTTGACTCCGCCCAGCTCTGTGACTCCGCCCAGCGTTACGAGCACAGAGTCACAGATTAAGGCAAATATATAGGAGATTTTTACTGACTAAAATAATATGGAGAGATCAGGGCATGTTTTTCAGTGGGAAGGGGTGGGAATGTGTAAAAAATCCTGAAAAAAAATGCGCGGGGTTCCCCCTCCTAAGCATAACCAGCCTCGGGCTCTTTGAGCTGGTCCTGGTTGTAAAAATCCGGGGGGAAAAATGACAGGGGATCCCCCGTATTTTCACAACCAGCACCGGGCTCTGCATCCAGTCCTGGTGCCAAAAATACGGGGGACAAAAAACATAGGGGTCCCCCGTATTTTTAACACCAGCACCGGGCTCCACTAGTCAGAGAGATAATGCCACAGCCGGGGGACACTTTTATATCAGTCCCTGCGGCCGTGGCATTAAATCACTAACAAGTCACCCCTGGCCGGGGTACCCTGGAGGAGTGGGGACCCCTTAAATCAAGGGGTCCCCCCCTCCAGCCACCCAAGGGCCAGGGGTGAAGCCCGAGGCTGTCCCCCTCATCCAAGGGCTGCGGATGGGAGGCTGATAGCCAAGTGACAAAAATAAAGAATATTGTTTTTTGTAGCAGAACTACAAGTCCCAGCAAGCCTCCCCCGCAAGCTGGTACTTGGAGAGCCACAAGTACCAGCATGCGGGGGAAAAACGGGCCCGCTGGTACCTGTAGTTCTACTGCAAAAAAAATACCCAAATAAAAACAGTACACGCACACCGTGAAAGTAAAACTTTATTACATACATGCACGCCGACACACACATACCTATGTTCACACGCCGACTCGGTCCCCTTCACCAGTAGAATCCACGGGTTACCTGTAAATAAAATTATACTCACAAAAATCCAGTGTAGATCGGTCCTCTTCTTGTTTGTAATCCACATACTTGGCAAAATAATAAAACGCCAAACCCGGACCACGCACTGAAAGCGGTCCCATGTTTACACATGGGACCCCTTTCCCCGACTGCTGAGACCCCCCGTGACTCCTGTCACAAAGGGTCCCTTCAGCCAATCAGGGAGCGCCACGTCGTGGCACTCTCCTGATTGGCTGTTCGCGTCTGAGCTGTCAGATGGCGCATAGCGCTATGCCGCTCCATTATATTCAATGGTGGGAACTTTGAGGTCAGCGGATGACCGCGAGTAACCTCACCGCTGACCGTGAAGTTCCCACCATTGAATATAATGGAGGGGCAAGCAGGACAGGGGCCTCTAAGCGGAAGGATACAGGATTTGTCCCAATTAATGGACAACCCAGAGAATCCCCCAAAAGTATCAATTAATTCCAGGACATGAGGCATAGTAGTGGAATAATCCAGTGCCGTAACTAGCTATGGGCCAGCGGTGCCTTGCCCACAGCGCAAGAGCACTGTGGGCGCAGGACCGCCGGCAGAACCCGCAGGGCTGCGACGCTGATCACTGCTGATAGCGGCAGCTCCCCCTCTCCGGCCACAGCGCTTCCACTAGCAACAGCAGCCTATCGGAAGCGCTGCACCCGCCGGCAGACACTGACAGCCATCATAGTATTATCAGCGTCTCAGTGCTGGGCTGCTGGCGGCGGCTGCAATCTAATGAAGATAGATTTAAAAGCCAGCGCCTCCGCAGCCGCAGTGACTGCACTGCAGGGAAGGAGCCGGGGAAGGCGCTGGGCAGGGTAACAAGCGGACCGTGGGCACCAGACTGGCTGGCAGCCGCACTGAAATGCTAAGGGAGGCAGATACTGTACTCTGTGACGCCGCAATTAGCCCAGCCCCTCAGTCTCCACTGTATACCTCCTGTACGTGGCTGTGCTGCTTTCTCTCCTCTCCTACGTCCCTTAGTTCGTCCCGCGTCTCCTCCTCCCCTAAGGCATTCATCCAGTCTTCCGTTTACACCCCCCATTCTGTACTGTGCATCCAGATGTGCCGGG
Source organism: Pseudophryne corroboree (assembly GCF_028390025.1). NCBI lineage: Eukaryota > Metazoa > Chordata > Amphibia > Anura > Myobatrachidae > Pseudophryne > Pseudophryne corroboree. Next base: position 110,920,922 of record NC_086450.1, read on the forward strand.
GGTGGAGCTTCCCGTCAGTATGTAAAATAGGCCATGCACCGCGGGGTTGTGGGTAGCCCGAGATGGTGCCTTGCTCAGAGCCTGTGTGAATCACATTGCCTATCCTTTCCGGTGACAGCAGCGGTGGTTCCTTCTCCTTCTTCCTCCTGCAACGTGTAGTGTAAGTAGTGTATTGCCAGCTAGCGGGAGGCGAGATAACCAGGATGGAGAGGAGGGAACAGGGGCTCAATAGATCAGTATGACTCTGAGTTGCACAGTTTGTGTGGAGGAGGGGGTCCCGCCTCCCATGGTCCCTGTATCTGAGTGTTATCCTGCTACCTGCTTGTGCTAATTTGTACTATTAGAGTCACATCATGAGATCAGCTTCCAGCAAATCCCCACCCAGCCTTCCCACAATGTCAATGTTAGGGGTAACCTCATCTGCCCAAAGTATTGCTGGCCACAGTAATTATTACACTGCTGGTGCCCATGCTGCACCCTGATGCTAGTGAGCCAGCACCCTGCATACCCCTTCCCCCCAATGCCATTGGTCACCTCACCCAACAGGAGCCAATGCCCATATTACAAACCCTGATACTATAGAGATCAGATACCAGCGTCGTCCTGCCCCTCCATACTCCTCTATGCTGGCAACTCTGCATTATTTATCGTGTCAAGCAAATCACATAGCTCAGTGCATAAGTGGGAATGAATCAGTATCCATGAGTGGGAATGAATCCATGTTTGTATGTATCCATGTATGTGATATATAGGAACGAGGCTGATATAGGAACCCATTCAGCAGGGACTGATGTGAATACATGGAATATACTCTGTAAAGTGCTGCATTAATATGCATGCACTATGTAAATAACTTAAGAATTAATAAACAGTTGTGTGGTGTATACAGGGGTCAGTGATATAGTGTAGGGTGTACAAGTGTCAGTGATAAAGTAGAGGGTATAGAGGGGTCAGGGATGTAGTGTAGGGCATATAGGGGTCAGGAATGTAGTGTAGGGTATAGAGGATCAGTAATGTAGTGTAAGGCAAAGAGGATCAGTACTGTAGTATAGGGTATAGAGGGGTCCGTGATGCAGTGTAGGGTATAGAGGGGTTAGTGATGTAGTGTGGGGTATAGAGGTGTCAGTGATAAGGGGCAATATGGTATGGTGTAATGTGAATAATGGACACTACTATGTGATATAATATGAATAAGGGGTACTATTGTGCAATATAATGTGCATAAGCTTGCATTACAGTGTGGTGTAATTTGAATTGGAGGTACTATTGTGTGTCCCGTCCCAGCAAAAAACATTCCCCTTTTTTGGGACGCGCTCCTTCAGCGCACACTGTAGCTATTTAAAATATGGAGATGCCAATGCTCTTGCTGGCAGTGGCATCAAAATGAGGGTTGCTATGGGTGAGAGGTGATGGTTGTTGCTGGCTGCTGCTGTAACCTGTTCTGCTGTGTGATTTGTACTGTGCTGGGAGAGTAGTTCTGGGTCAGAGACGGAACTAGCAATGGAGCTAGGGAGCACCAGGTAAAATCTTGCCTAGGGTATCAAATTGGTTAGGGCCGGCTCTGGAGAGGAGAATGCAGCAGCCAGTGTCTGCAGCTATCTGGAATCTGGAAGACCAGATCTTACACGGAGAGTAAAAGTAAGACAGTAGTGAATTACCTACTGTATGAGACTTTAGTTAGGCACTCCTGCTGGTTGTTGAATGATTATGGCTTAGATGTTTATTAAATATATATACTTGTTTAGTGCCGCCTATATATATATATATATATATATATATATATATAGTCCAATTACTGCTGGCACTTGCTCATAAATCAATCCATATATCTCCATAATAAGGGCATGCCTCATCGTCAGTACCACACAAGCAATGAAATTGCAGATGAAAGAAAACCAAGAGAGCGCTAGTTCACATTTGATGTGGATATTTTATTTATATTAAATGAAAAAAAGTTATAAAAAATTATTATTTTTCTAGCAATGTTTAAAACATTTCAACTTATTGCCGGCCGGCAGAAACACTCTCACCACATAAATAAATAATAATAACTCTAAAACAGGACAATTCCCTTTCTTAAAAAAGAACAATTTGCATGAGTCTTATAATTACAGCTATTTAGATAATAATCAGTAAATGCTTCACAATTTTTCTCATAAATTGTATGTGTATTAGTTTTAACCATGGATGAAATACTAGTCACATATTTTAAGCGAAGTCTCTCCAGAAAATTGAAACCTGTATTAAGTTGCTTTTTGAAATCTTGCTACAATGTAACAGTCCACGTGTCAAAATTGTGAAGAAATGCTGAAGATATTCCTGGGTATATTTATAAAACAGTGAAACGACATTCGAATGAGCTATAATGATTAATGGCAATTGCTTTCACTGGTAATTATTTGCTCTTAGATGGACATGCTTGTTAAGCCAATATACTTTCACAGATGTTTGAGCCAGTGATACGTATCATGTACTGAAAGTATGGAATGAATGTTTTTGTCATGCAAATGTCTCTGAAGCAATCACCGTGCGTGTGATAGTGCTCCCGGCTGATTGACTCACCGATCACCTGTTAGATATGGGACTTGAATTTCTCATCTATCCACGGCAGCAGACAGTTCGTCCTCCCGGCCTTTGATGGTATTCACTTATACCTTTAGCCTTATCCGGAGTCCGTGAGTTCAAGCTGGTGGTGGTTTTCCCTTCTCAGGTGGTGTCGGTTCACACCGATCAGCTGGTGTGAGTTCCTCCGTATGGATTCCTCCGCTATCTGTGCGGGCAATGATAGACAGACGCGTTTCTCCGCCTACTCCTCAATATCGGCGGCTTCCTCAGTGTCATACACTGAGGAAGCCGCCGATATTGAGGAGTAGGCGGAGAAACGCGTCTGTCTATCATTGCCCGCACAGATAGCGGAGGAATCCATACGGAGGAACTCACACCAGCTGATCGGTGTGAACCGACACCACCTGAGAAGGGAAAACCACCACCAGCTTGAACTCACGGACTCCGGATAAGGCTAAAGGTATAAGTGAATACCATCAAAGGCCGGGAGGACGAACTGTCTGCTGCCGTGGATAGATGAGAAATTCAAGTCCCATATCTAACAGGTGATCGGTGAGTCAATCAGCCGGGAGCACTATCACACGCACGGTGATTGCTTCAGAGACATTTGCATGACAAAAACATTCATTCCATACTTTCAGTACATGATACGTATCACTGGCTCAAACATCTGTGAAAGTATATTGGCTTAACAAGCATGTCCATCTAAGAGCAAATAATTACCAGTGAAAGCAATTGCCATTAATCATTATAGCTCATTCGAATGTCGTTTCACTGTTTTATAAATATACCCAGGAATATCTTCAGCATTTCTTCACAATTTTGACACGTGGACTGTTACATTGTAGCAAGATTTCAAAAAGCAACTTAATACAGGTTTCAATTTTCTGGAGAGACTTCGCTTAAAATATGTGACTAGTATTTCATCCATGGTTAAAACTAATACACATACAATTTATGAGAAAAATTGTGAAGCATTTACTGATTATTATCTAAATAGCTGTAATTATAAGACTCATGCAAATTGTTCTTTTTTAAGAAAGGGAATTGTCCTGTTTTAGAGTTATTATTATTTATTTATGTGGTGAGAGTGTTTCTGCCGGCCGGCAATAAGTTGAAATGTTTTAAACATTGCTAGAAAAATAATAATTTTTTATAACTTTTTTTCATTTAATATAAATAAAATATCCACATCAAATGTGAACTAGCGCTCTCTTGGTTTTCTTTTTTTGTGTTTTATAATTGGGGCATATATACCAATAGCCCCATAGAGAGCAGCTTCAAAACATTTGTGTAAATCACAGCGCCAGGTTTGGTTCATTCTTTGAAATTGCAGATGCTCTGAAACATTGATGCTTTTTGCATTTTGCATTTATGAAGTTCTGAGTGTCGTTGGCGCCGCTACTGCAGGGACAGCCCCTCCAGTTTTACAATCGGTATATTAAAAACATGGCGGGGGGGGGGGGGGGGGGGGGCGCCAATGCGATTTCTTGCACATAGCACCAAAATGTCTAGTTACGGCACTGGAATAATCAGATATAAATAACAGAATGTCATCTGCATAAAGAGCAATTTTGTCTGTCCTGCCACCCAACCGTAAACCCGCCACCTGCGAGGAGGATCTAACAATACAGGCCAAAGGCTCTATGGCCAGGGCAAAAAGGATCGGGGACAATAGACACCCCTGTCTTGTCCCCCTCTGTAGAGAAAAACTGGAGGATATATGGCCGTTAACAGAAACCCTAGCCGTGGGAGCAGAATAAAGTAGTTGGACCCACTTTTTAAAATTGGGTCCAATACCAAATCGGTCCAAGGTCCCCCACAAGAAGCCCCACTCCACTGAATAAAATGCTTTAGCAGCATCCAAAGAAACTATAACTGAGGAACAGGAACTCATGTGAGGAGCCTGGAGGTGAGTATAGAGTCTGCGTAAATTAGGTAAAGTGGACCGGCCCGGCATGAACCCTGATTGGTCGTCATGAATCAACTGCAGAATCACAGAGCTTAGCCATGTCGCCAGTATTTTAGCCAGAATCGTAATATCAGTTGTTAATAAGGAAATTGGGTGATAAGTGGGTAACTCGAAGTTGATCGCAGCAGGAAATTTTTTAGCAGTTGGGCAAAACCATGTGCACTGCAGGGGGGGGGGGCAGATATAACATTTGCAGAGAGAGTTAGATTTGGGTGGGTTATTTTGTTTCTGTGCAGGGTAAATACTGGCTGCTTTATTTTTACACTGCAATTTAGATTGCAGATTTAACTCACCACACCCAAATCTCTCTCTCTCTACACATGTTATATCTGCCTCCCCTGCAGTGCACATGGGCCCTCATTCCGAGTTGTTCGCTCGCAAGCTGCTTTTAGCAGCATTGCACACGCTAAGCCGCCGCCTACTGGGAGTGAATCTTAGCTTAGCAAAATTGCGAACGAAAGATTCTCAAAATTGCGAATAGAAATTTCTAATCAGTTTCTGAGTAGCTCGAGACTTACTCTGCCACTGCGATCAGTTCAGTCAGTTTCGTTCCTGGTTTGACGTCACAAACACACCCAGCGTTCGCCCAGACACTCCCCCGTTTCTCCAGCCACTCCCGCGTTTTTCCCAGAAACGGCAGCGTTTTTTCACACACTCCCATAAAACGGCCAGTTTCCGGCCAGAAACACCCACTTCCTGTCAATCACACTACGATCACCAGAACGAAGAAAAAACCTTGTAATGCCGTGAGTAAAATACCAAACTTCTTAGCAAATTTACTTGGCGCAGTGCGAACATTGCGCATGCGCAAATAGCGGAAAATCGCTGCGATGCGAAGAAAATTACCGAGCGAACAACTCGGAATGAGGGCCATGGTTTTGCTCAACTGCTAAAAAATTTCCTGCTGCGATCAACTCAGAATTACCCCCAAGATTCAACCCGTTTTAGGTCTTTATCTGGCTTCAGGAGAACTATAATTAGGGCCTCCGCCATAGAATCAGGCAACATTCCCTGTACAAATAAATTGTTATATATATCAAGAAGTTAAGGGCCATAAAAAGGTAAATGTTTTTATAAAGCTCTAGGGGTATCCCGTCGAGACTAGAGATGAGCGCCTGAAATTTTTCGGGTTTTATGTTTTGGTTTTGGGTTCGGTTCCGCGGCCGTGTTTTGGGTTCGACCGCGTTTTGGCAAAACCTCACCGAATTTTTTTTGTCGGATTCGGGTGTGTTTTGGATTCGGGTGTTTTTTTCCAAAAACACTAAAAAACAGCTTAAATCATAGAATTTGGGGGTCATTTTGATCCCAAAGTATTATTAACCTCAAAAACCATAATTTACACTAATTTTCAGTCTATTCTGAATACCTCACACCTCACAATATTATTTTTAGTCCTAAAATTTGCACCGAGGTCGCTGTGTGAGTAAGATAAGCGACCCTAGTGGCCGACACAAACACCGGGCCCATCTAGGAGTGGCACTGCAGTGTCACGCAGGATGTCCCTTCCAAAAAACCCTCCCCAAACAGCACATGACGCAAAGAAAAAAAGAGGCGCAATGAGGTAGCTGTGTGAGTAAGATTAGCGACCCTAGTGGCCGACACAAACACCGGGCCCATCTAGGAGTGGCACTGCAGTGTCACGCAGGATGGCCCTTCCAAAAAACCCTCCCCAAACAGCACATGACGCAAAGAAAAAAAGAGGCGCAATGAGGTAGCTGTGTGAGTAAGATTAGCGACCCTAGTGGCCGACACAAACACCGGGCCCATCTAGGAGTGGCACTGCAGTGTCACGCAGGATGTCCCTTCCAAAAAACCCTCCCCAATCAGCACATGATGCAAAGAAAAAGAAAAGAAAAAAGAGGTGCAAGATGGAATTGTCCTTGGGCCCTCCCACCCACCCTTATGTTGTATAAACAAAACAGGACATGCACACTTTAACCAACCCATCATTTCAGTGACAGGGTCTGCCACACGACTGTGACTGATATGACGGGTTGGTTTGGACCCCCCCCAAAAAAGAAGCAATTAATCTCTCCTTGCACAAACTGGCTCTACAGAGGCAAGATGTCCACCTCATCTTCACCCTCCGATATATCACCGTGTACATCCCCCTCCTCACAGATTATCAATTCGTCCCCACTGGAATCCACCATCTCAGCTCCCTGTGTACTTTGTGGAGGCAATTGCTGCTGGTCAATGTCTCCGCGGAGGAATTGATTATAATTCATTTTAATGAACATCATCTTCTCCACATTTTCTGGATGTAACCTCGTACGCCGATTGCTGACAAGGTGAGCGGCGGCACTAAACACTCTTTCGGAGTACACACTTGTGGGAGGGCAACTTAGGTAGAATAAAGCCAGTTTGTGCAAGGGCCTCCAAATTGCCTCTTTTTCCTGCCAGTATAAGTACGGACTGTGTGACGTGCCTACTTGGATGCGGTCACTCATATAATCCTCCACCATTCTATCAATGTTGAGAGAATCATATGCAGTGACAGTAGACGACATGTCCGTAATCGTTGTCAGGTCCTTCAGTCCGGACCAGATGTCAGCATCAGCAGTCGCTCCAGACTGCCCTGCATCACCGCCAGCGGGTGGGCTCGGAATTCTGAGCCTTTTCCTCGCACCCCCAGTTGCGGGAGAATGTGAAGGAGGAGATGTTGACAGGTCGCGTTCCGCTTGACTTGACAATTTTGTCACCAGCAGGTCTTTCAACCCCAGCAGACCTGTGTCTGCCGGAAAGAGAGATCCAAGGTAGGCTTTAAATCTAGGATCGAGCACGGTGGCCAAAATGTAGTGCTCTGATTTCAACAGATTGACCACCCGTGAATCCTTGTTAAGCGAATTAAGGGCTGCATCCACAAGTCCCACATGCCTAGCGGAATCGCTCCGTGTTAGCTCCTCCTTCAATGCCTCCAGCTTCTTCTGCAAAAGCCTGATGAGGGGAATGACCTGACTCAGGCTGGCAGTGTCTGAACTGACTTCACGTGTGGCAAGTTCAAAGGGCATCAGAACCTTGCACAACGTTGAAATCATTCTCCACTGCACTTGAGACAGGTGCATTCCACCTACTATATCGTGCTCAATTGTATAGGCTTGAATGGCCTTTTGCTGCTCCTCCAACCTCTGAAGCATATAGAGGGTTGAATTCCACCTCGTTACCACTTCTTGCTTCAGATGATGGCAGGGCAGGTTCAGTAGTTTTTGGTGGTGCTCCAGTCTTCTGTACGTGGTGCCTGTACGCCGAAAGTGTCCCGCAATTTTTCTGGCCACCGACAGCATCTCTTGCACGCCCCTGTCGTTTTTAAAAAAATTCTGCACCACCAAATTCAAGGTATGTGCAAAACATGGGACGTGCTGGAATTTGCCCATATTTAATGCACACACAATATTGCTGGCGTTGTCCGATGCCACAAATCCACAGGAGAGTCCAATTGGGGTAAGCCATTCCGCGATGATCTTCCTCAGTTGCCGTAAGAGGTTTTCAGCTGTGTGCGTATTCTGGAAAGCGGTGATACAAAGCGTAGCCTGCCTAGGAAAGAGTTGGCGTTTGCGAGATGCTGCTACTGGTGCCGCCGCTGCTGTTCTTGCGGCGGGAGTCCATACATCTACCCAGTGGGCTGTCACAGTCATATAGTCCTGACCCTGCCCTGCTCCACTTGTCCACATGTCCGTGGTTAAGTGGACATTGGGTACAACTGCATTTTTTAGGACACTGGTGAGTCTTTTTCTGACGTCCGTGTACATTCTCGGTATCGCCTGCCTAGAGAAGTGGAACCTAGATGGTATTTGGTAACGGGGGCACACTGCCTCAATAAATTGTCTAGTTCCCTGTGAACTAACGGCGGATACCGGACGCACGTCTAACACCAACATAGTTGTCAAGGACTCAGTTATCCGCTTTGCAGTAGGATGACTGCTGTGATATTTCATCTTCCTCGCAAAGGACTGTTGAACAGTCAATTGCTTACTGGAAGTAGTACAAGTGGGCTTACGACTTCCCCTCTGGGATGACCATCGACTCCCAGCGGCAACAACAGCAGCGCCAGCAGCAGTAGGCGTTACACGCAAGGATGCATCGGAGGAATCCCAGGCAGGAGAGGACTCGTCAGAATTGCCAGTGACATGGCCTGCAGGACTATTGGCATTCCTGGGGAAGGAGGAAATTGACACTGAGGGAGTTGGTGGGGTGGTTTGCGTGAGCTTGGTTACAAGAGGAAGGGATTTACTGGTCAGTGGACTGCTTCCGCTGTCACCCAAAGTTTTTGAACTTGTCACTGACTTATTATGAATGCGCTGCAGGTGACGTATAAGGGAGGATGTTCCGAGGTGGTTAACGTCCTTACCCCTACTTATTACAGCTTGACAAAGGGAACACACGGCTTGACACCTGTTGTCCGCATTTCTGGTGAAATACCTCCACACCGAAGAGCTGATTTTTTTGGTATTTTCACCTGGCATGTCAACGGCCATATTCCTCCCACGGACAACAGGTGTCTCCCCGGGTGCCTGACTTAAACAAACCACCTCACCATCAGAATCCTCCTGGTCAATTTCCTCCCCAGCGCCAGCAACACCCATATCCTCCTCATCCTGGTGTACTTCAACACTGACATCTTCAATCTGACTATCAGGAACTGGACTGCGGGTGCTCCTTCCAGCACTTGCAGGGGGCGTGCAAATGGTGGAAGGCGCATGCTCTTCACGTCCAGTGTTGGGAAGGTCAGGCATCGCAACCGACACAATTGGACTCTCCTTGTGGATTTGGGATCTCAAAGAACGCACAGTTCTTTGCGGTGCTTTTGCCAGCTTGAGTCTTTTCAGTTTTCTAGCGAGAGGCTGAGTGCTTCCATCCTCATGTGAAGCTGAACCACTAGCCATGAACATAGGCCAGGGCCTCAGCCGTTCCTTGCCACTCCGTGTGGTAAATGGCATATTGGCAAGTTTACGCTTCTCCTCCGACAATTTTATTTTAGGTTTTGGAGTCCTTTTTTTACTGATATTTGGTGTTTTGGTTTTGACATGCTCTGTACTATGCCATTGGGCATCGGCCTTGGCAGACGACGTTGCTGGCATTTCATCGTCTCGGCCATGACTAGTGGCAGCAGCTTCAGCACGAGGTGGAAGTGGATCTTGATCTTTCCCTAATTTTGGAACCTCAACATTTTTGTTCTCCATATTTTAATAGGCACAACTAAAAGGCACCTCAGGTAAACAATGGAGATGGATGGATTGGATACTAGTATACAATTATGGACGGGCTGCCGAGTGCCGACACAGAGGTAGCCACAGCCGTGAACTACCGCACTGTACTGTGTCTGCTGCTAATATATAGACTGGTTGATAAAGAGATAGTATACTCGTAACTAGTATGTATGTATAAAGAAAGAAAAAAAAACCACGGTTAGGTCACTGGTATATACAATTATGGACGGGCTGCCGAGTGCCGACACAGAGGTAGCCACAGCCGTGAACTACCGCACTGTACTGTGTCTGCTGCTAATATATAGACTGGTTGATAAAGAGATAGTATACTCGTAACTAGTATGTATGTATAAAGAAAGAAAAAAAAACCACGGTTAGGTGGTATATACAATTATGGACGGGCTGCCGAGTGCCGACACAGAGGTAGCCACAGCCGTGAACTACCGCACTGTACTGTGTCTGCTGCTAATATATAGACTGGTTGATAAAGAGATAGTATACTCGTAACTAGTATGTATGTATAAAGAAAGAAAAAAAAAACACGGTTAGGTGGTATATACAATTATGGACGGGCTGCCGAGTGCCGACACAGAGGTAGCCACAGCCGTGAACTACCGCACTGTACTGTGTCTGCTGCTAATATATAGACTGGTTGATAAAGAGATAGTATACTCGTAACTAGTATGTATGTATAAAGAAAGAAAAAAAAACCACGGTTAGGTGGTATATACAATTAGGGACGGGCTGCCGAGTGCCGACACAGAGGTAGCCACAGCCGTGAACTACCGCACTGTACTGTGTCTGCTGCTAATATATAGACTGGTTGATAAAGAGATAGTATACTCGTAACTAGTATGTATGTATAAAGAAAGAAAAAAAAACCACGGTTAGGTCACTGGTATATACAATTATGGACGGGCTGCCGAGTGCCGACACAGAGGTAGCCACAGCCGTGAACTACCGCACTGTACTGTGTCTGCTGCTAATATATAGACTGGTTGATAAAGAGATAGTATACTCGTAACTAGTATGTATGTATAAAGAAAGAAAAAAAAACCACGGTTAGGTGGTATATACAATTATGGACGGGCTGCCGAGTGCCGACACAGAGGTAGCCACAGCCGTGAACTACCGCACTGTACTGTGTCTGCTGCTAATATATAGACTGGTTGATAAAGAGATAGTATACTCGTAACTAGTATGTATGTATAAAGAAAGAAAAAAAAACCACGGTTAGGTGGTATATACAATTATGGACGGGCTGCCGAGTGCCGACACAGAGGTAGCCACAGCCGTGAACTACCGCACTGTACTGTGTCTGCTGCTAATATATAGACTGGTTGATAAAGAGATAGTATACTCGTAACTAGTATGTATGTATAAAGAAAGAAAAAAAAACCACGGTTAGGTCACTGGTATATACAATTATGGACGGGCTGCCGAGTGCCGACACAGAGGTAGCCACAGCCGTGAACTACCGCACTGTACTGTGTCTGCTGCTAATATAGACTGGTTGATAAAGAGATAGTATACTACTAATATTATATACTGGTGGTCACTAGTCACACTGGCAGTGGCACTCCTGCAGCAAAAGTGTGCACTGTTTAATTTTAATATAATATTATGTACTCCTGGCTCCTGCTATAACCTATAACTGGCACTGCAGTAGTGCTCCCCAGTCTCCCCCACAATTATAAGCTGTGTGAGCTGAGCAGTCAGACAGATATATAATATATATAGATGATGCAGCACACTGGCCTGAGCCTGAGCAGTGCACACAGATATGGTATGTGACTGAGTCACTGTGTGCTGTGTATCGCTTTTTTCAGGCAGAGAACGGATTATAAATAAAAGTGGTGGTCACTGGTCACTATCAGCAAAACTCTGCACTGTACACTACTGAGTACTCCTAATGCTCCCCAAAATTAGTAAATCAAGTGTCTCTCTAATCTATTCTAATTCTAAACGGAGAGGACGCCAGCCACGTCCTCTCCCTATCAATCTCAATGCACGTGTGAAAATGGCGGCGACGCGCGGCTCCTTATATAGAATCCGAGTCTCGCGATAGAATCCGAGCCTCGCGAGAATCCGACAGCGTCATGATGACGTTCGGGCGCGCTCGGGTTAACCGAGCAAGGCGGGAAGATCCGAGTCGCTCGGACCCGTGAAAAAAAACATGAAGTTCTGGCGGGTTCGGATTCAGAGAAACCGAACCCGCTCATCTCTAGTCGAGACCTGGGGTTTTCCCTCCAGGAAAAGACTTGACAGCGGACTCCAACTCAGTCAACGTTAGGGGGGAATCTAAAAATTCAATAGCGTCAAGAGACAATGTGGGTATCGGAATTTCAGCCAAGTACATCTCTATTTCCGTTGCAGTGTGGACTAGTCTAGAACTATACAGCCATCTGTAGTAATCTACAAAATCCCCTACAATTTCGGGAGTTTTATAATGAGTCACATTGTCACTAGTACAGACAGCAGGCACCGTAGTGGATGCCCTATCCACACCGGCCAATGTTGCCATAAAACTGCCAGGTCTTTCACCCGTTGCATAATACGTGTGTTGGTTGTAAAGCAGACAATATTTTTTTTTTAATAAAGTAATTTTTATTCAGTACTCTGGAGAAGAAGGTACAGACATTGCAGAACATCATCATATCACAAACAGTACACCAAATTATTTTGAATCAAAGCCACATTTTTGAGCGAAGTTTTCGGCAGTGGAATATCAGGCCAAGTCCATAAGGGAATATACAAGGATTTCCTATTATTCGGACCATTAGGGTCTGCAAAATCCGTAGCCAGATATATTAGTCTCCATTAACTTTTATATTTACACCCTTAACCTAAACAGTAAGAAAAATAACAAAAGAGAGAAGCAAAGTGAGAAGGAGCCATCTGATTCAGGACCACAGTAGTCATGCATATAAATAGGCGAACACGCAGGGCCTAACCGCCAAACATCTCAAGTATACTACAGTAAGCATCAAGTTTTTGATATGTTAGCACTTTAGTGCCCACTATATGTAGGGAACCAGGTGAGAATGGAGGGAGTCTAGCCATGGAGACCAAACCTTTTCAAATTTGGCTGATGCATTTTGTTTCATATATATGTATCTTTCCTTAATTATTGTGTCATTAATTAAGGTCTTAAGCGCAGATATTAAAGGGCTGCTAGGGGCCATCCATAGCCTCACAATGCAAACCTTAGCCAAGGCACATACACTGCGAGCATAAAGAGAAGTTGAGCATCCCATCCCCAAAATACAGAATTGTGGGGTAAGCAGTCCGCCAGTCACTCCCGTACTCTCCAGAATTGACCTGACCCCCAACCAGAACACCCTCAACCTCGGGCAATCCCACATCAGATGCCAGAATGTTCCCACCGCCCCCCGCACTTAGGACAAAGGCCAGATCCGCCCGTCCCAAAAGTAGCCAACCTAACTGGAGTCATATATGTTCTGTGTAAAATGAAGAATTGAATTTGCTGATATCTGAGAGATTTGGTAACTTTGGCGGGGTATTCCAGAGCAAGGACCCAGTCCTCCTCTGTTATTAAACCCATATCCTCCTCCCACTTTCCATGGAGACGTGTCAAAGGGTCCGTATGGAGCTTGGTAAGAAGATATCCATACGCAAGGGAGACCATCTTAGCCCGACCCAAAGTAGCCACAAAGGTCTTGATGGGGAATGGGAGGATTCGTGGGGGGGATTCAGCAAATTGGGACTGGAGGGCGTGGCGAAGCTGGAGATATCTGAAGAAATAAGAATTAGGTAGGTCAAACTCTTCTCTCAATTGTTGAAAGGATTTGAGATTATTATCTAGGTAGAGTTGAGAAATAGAGACCACCGATCTAGGGGCCCATACCTCCCGCCCCTCAAGTGTATGTAATTCAGGGAGCCAGTCAGAGTACCAGAGGGGGGTATCCGGGTCCAGGCCATCGTACCTCAAGAGGTCTCTCAGGGCCCGCCATATCTTTAAGGCCTGGTAAATGATAGGGGGAAGAAACCGAGCCATGCTCCCACTCAGTAGCACCTGCACAGGAGAGAGGTGGGGAAAGTAGCAGCGAATAAACTCACAATGTAAGGAGTCAGCCCCAGAGTCTTGCGCCCATACACTTATATGAGTCAGCTGAGCAGCGTAGTAATACATCTGAAAATTAGGCAGAATGAAAAAATGATGGTCACCAGCGCTAAGTTGTATAAATTGGATATACTGCAATTAAAACAGATAAAGGAAGCTGGGTGTCAACACCAGCGAAACGCGTTGAGTTAGAGATTGCCGGACACATCCTCAAGAAATCCTATAAACTCCTGTTGGACACTTGCACTTTCTATACCCATACGGCATCAATTGGACAGCATTTCCCTTGGACATCACCATTTGGGGAGAAATTGGAGTTGTTCCCTACCTGCCTGAAACGCTTGCATTGGTATGCTTAAAAGGGACACTTTGTACTCCACTGCATTCATCAATTCTCCAACCAATTCTATGGACACAATTCCAGAGGGAGTCCTAGCCAGGGTATGAACGAACTTTTATTGAGGAGTTATATGGATGTGCCGTTTTTATGATTAATTTCTGTTGCTATAGGCATCTATGTTTTTAAGATATTATTCTTAATAAATTTATTGTATATTCTTTCAATATAACCTACCGTCCTTTATCTGTTTTAATTGCAGTATATCCAATTTATACAACTTAGCGCTGGTGACCATCATTTTTTCATTTTGTCTATATCACTCTGGGGAATTACCACCCCCTACACCAGCAGCTTTTTGACAGCGCACTGTTTCTATTTTCTTGAAAATTAGGCAGAGCCAGGCCACCGTCAGATCGCTGCCTGGTGAGGGTTTTCAGCTGTATCCTAGGTCGCCTGTTAGCCCAAATCAGTGAGGATAAAACGCTATTTAATTTCCTAAAAAATATTGGATAAATATATACCGGGGACTGAAGAATAATGTATAAGAGTTTGGGCAGTATAATCATTTTAATGAGGTTAACCCTGCCAGACACCGTCAGTGGAAGCTTACACCAAGTCTTGGATTTGCCCATGTCCCACTGCATGGTCGGGTCCAGATTCAGAGGGACAAAATCAGAAGGGTCGTTAGTTATTTGGATTCCGAGGTATTTAAATTGTAACGTCCAACATAATGGCAGGGGGATTTTGGAAACAGTAGGAGGGGGGCCTATGACTGGCATAATGTATGATTTAGGCCAGTTAATTCTAAGACCCGAGTAATCTCCAAAGTTCTCTATCACACGCAGCAGAATGGGCATTGACTTGGTGTAATCCTGCAAAAACAACAACATGTCATCGGCGTAAAGAGCTATTCTATCCTCACGTGAACCCGTACAAATTCCCACAATATCTGGATGTGATCTTATCAAGCAGGCCAGGGGCTCGATGGCCAAGGAAAACAGCGTGGGGGATAGGGGGCAGCCCTGTCTAGTACCACGGGACAGTTGAAAAGAGGGGGATACATAACCGTTCACCAAGATCCTGGCACTCGGATGTTGATACAGTAGTTTAGTCCATTTGACAAAGTTGGGCCCAAAGCCCACACGAGCCATCACCTCCCATAAATAAGCCCATGCAATGCTGTCAAAGGCCTTGGCCGCATCTAACGAGACCACAGCCGAGTCAGAAGGGGAGTCATGTGGGAGTTGTAAAACGGTATATAGTCTACGTAAGTTGATAGACGTGGCCTTCCCTGGCATGAAGCCAGTCTGGTCCGGGTGAACAAGGGAGGCGATCACTGTGTTAAGCCGTACTGCCAAAATCTTTGCCAGGACCTTAGCATCGGTGGGAATCAGGGATATCGGTCTATAGGAGTCTGGAGACCCAGGGTCCTTACCGGGCTTTGGGATCACTATTATAACTGCCTCTGACATAGAGGGGGGAAAGATCATTATTGGCAAATATATCTAGATATAGGGCATGAAGCTTGGGCCCAAAAAAATCAACATGATTTTTGTATACCTCGGAGGGAATTCCGTCACAACCCGGAGCCTTGCCATTAGGGGACACACCAATGGCCGCAGTCACCTCCTCGAGCGTCAAAGGCGCCTCCAGCAGCTCACAGGCCTCAGAGGAGAGTGTGGGCAGAGGAATACCCCCCAGGTAGTGTGAAAGATCTAAAGCAGAGCATGTCAATTTTGAGCTATAAACCTCAGAGTAATAAGATCGGAATAACTGCGCAATGTCCGGTGTGGTGTCAACAAAGGAGCCATCTCCACCGGACATTTGGGTGATCGTAGTCCCAGGACGATCATAATGTATCAGACGGGCCAGGAGGCCCCCCGTCCTGTCAGCCTGCATATAAATATTAGTAGCCTTAAAGAGGAGGAATCTAGAGTTTTTATCAGACAGGTGGGCTAACCAAGCCGACTGAGCCACTAGCCAGCGTGCCCTTGTCGCGGGGGCACCATCAGATAAATATTGGGACTCCAGTTCCCTAGCATCACCCTCAAGGGCCCGTTCTCTTTCCCGTGAGGACGTTTTATGAGCCGCTATACGTCCAATATATGAGCCTCTCAAAAACGCCTTAAATGAATCCCAAACTATTGTACCCGAGGCAGACCCTACATTGTCGCTAAAGTAACCCTCCCACTGAGTCTCCAGGTCACTGCAGTCACCCAGCTGGGCCAGCCAAGAGGGATGCAACTTCCAGTAAGAGTGCCCCCTCTGACTGTCCACAGCAAGAGTCATCAACTGAGGGGAGTGGTCAGAGACCCCTCTAGCCTCGTAGTGGATGTCTATAATCCCAGGGACGAGGGCGGGGGATACCAACATCAGGTCAATCCTGGAGAAGGAGCCATGAGTGCTGGAAAAACAGGAAAACTGACGGGCCGCAGGGTGACGAAGCCTCCACACATCCACCCACTGCAAACTATTCAAGAAGTCAGCAAACTTGGTAGGACCACCACCCGCCAGCGCAACCCCCGGGGAGTGCCATCGGTCTAAGGATAAATCTAGGATGTTATTAAAATCGCCCAAGCAAATCACTGGGGTAGTAGGAGATGGAGCAATGAAAGAAGCAGCCTGTTGCAGCACAGCATATGAAAAAGGAGGGGGGATATATACCGCCAAAATGTAATAGGGCTGGGAACTCAGCTTACACTCCATAAATACAAATCTTCCATACGGGTCAGTTTTAATCGATAACAGCTCAAATTGCACTGACTTCTTAATCAGAACTGAGACACCCCTAGAAAAGGAGGAGTGAGAGGCATGGTAAGCCCATCCCACCCAGGCCCGTCGTAAGGACAATAACCTATGTCCCTCCAAGTGGGTCTCACTAAGGCAAGCAATATCCGGGTCATATTTCTTAATCATATTCAGAACCAAGGATCGTTTGATTTTGTTATTCAGACCTCGGACATTCCATGCCAAAAATTTTAGGTTAAGCATGACCCCATGTAAGCTCTATGTGCTAGACATCACCCAAAATACATCTTGAGAATCAACAGTATGAACAACAGCAGCACATGACGTATATAAGCCCTGTGTTGTAAGCCAATTCACCTGAAATATTAAACATCCTTGCTTCAGAAAATACATAGATAAGAAAAATAACAAACTAAAGAAAAAAAAACGAAAACAGCAAAAGAAGGCGCAACTAGCAGCTTCCCAGCTAACCTTCCCCTCCCCGTATACCACCCCAAACTCCGGCATACTTATATCCCGAACAAACAACCCAAACTACCAAGCGCTAAAAAGGCCTAGATTCTCAGTGGAACCTCTAACCCTCTCTAACCAACACCACTTGGTCTTAAAAGTCTTGAGCCACCAATGCAAAGGAGGGGGGGCTCCCCGATCCATAATCGTTCCCTCCGGCAATCTAGGCCCCAGCCTCCTCACGCAGGAGGTCAGTCCGGAGCCAGCTGCCGAGCACCCGGTGCAAATCTGCCCAGCCATTGGGCCGCCTCTCTAGGGGAATTAAAAAACTCGGTCTCCCCATCCGCCACGACCCGGAGCCTTGAAGGAAACAGCATGGAGTATGAAATGTTGAGGTCTCGCAGACGCCGTTTAATAGGCATAAACTGGGCTCGGTCCCTCTGGACGTCTGCAGCAAAGTCCGGAAAGGCCGACACCTTGACTCCATTGCGGACCAACGGGCCCTTCGTACGACCTAAGCGGAGAACCGAGTCACGGTCCTTATAATGCAGGAATTTGGCGATGAAGGTGCGAGGAGGGGCACCAGGAGGTAGCGGCCGAGATGGTATCCTATGTGCACGCTCCACCGTGAATTGGGCCGTAAAGGACTCAGCGCCATATATCTCTTTAAGCCAGGATTCGAGGAAGTCCTCCGGCTGCGACCCCTCTTCTCTTTCAGGCAGGCCTACAAATCTTACAGTCGCGCAGTCGCCCCTCCATGTCTAAAAGCTTGGTCTGGAGAGAGGAAACCTGCTGGGTCACCGTGGATACGGATTGCTTTAGGGGACCACACATATCTTCCAGGTTGGAGACCCGTGTCTCCACCTCACCCACTCTCTCACGGATTCGTTGGACATCTTGTCGGAGCAAGGAGAGATCGCACTGCACCTTCTCCATCTTATCGGAGAGACGCTGTTCACTGCCAGCTATAGCCTCCAGCACCTGCTGAATAGACGGCGCCTCCGCTGCCTCCGGGGAACTGACAGCAGACTCAGAAGGGGAGGTCGGGTGCGTCGGAGAGGTTCCCTGAGAAGGAGCCGATGTTACCCGGGGAGTGGATTGTCTGGCAAATCTTTCTAGTTTGGCCGCGGCCGCACTCTGGCCGCCCTTAACCATATTGGACAGGAGCAGTCACACTCACCCCAGGGCAGGGTTGCAGTATAGAAGTGTAATTAGAAGACGGCAGCAGCAAGGTTGTGTATAATCAGTGGCGGGAACCAATCGTGCCCAGTCTGTAGGTCAGAATATCAATGGATAGGAAGTACAGGCTTGTGTACAAGTAACAATATGGATGAGAGTAATGAGGAGGGAGTATCCTGTATCAAATTCCGGGAGGTAAAGCAGGATATTGGTGTGTAGTACACTGTAGGATATTAGTGCAGTACAGCAGTGTAATTAGTTCCAATCTATATGCAGCTCCTGTGTGGTATAATAGGAGAGCTGTGCAGTAGAAGTAGCTGACCTTGCCTCCAATCACAGGTGGAACTTTAGCACATTTGTTAAGAGATTAGGAATGGGAGAGAGCAGCATGCAGCAAGGTCCCAGAGTGCAGGGACAGTTCACAGGGCACATGAGAATCCCAACAGGCAGCTCTTCATATGTCCAGGCGCGGGCAGCAGCCTATATAAGCAGCTTCTAAGATGGCCGCCGTGCCCCTTCCCCTTCCCCATGAGTACCTGTATTTTCTCCGGCTACCAGGGCCCCAGGTCACAGCCCGACAGGCAGAGGAGATGTTATCCCCTGTTTCCAGTCCCTCCGTGGCGTCCGGCGGCAGCAGCAACCCGCCGTTCGAGCTCCGGGCGACTCGGGGTCGGGGTCGCCGAAATCGAGGCCGGGGATCCGGAGGAGGTGCAGGCCGCAGGGCCGGAAGTCGGGAAATGCCGCTCCACGAGTCCCGGAGAGTGCGTGGTAAGATGCCCGCCGGTGCCCACAGCCTGTGGTGAAGATTCCGGCCGGGCAGAGACACCAGAGGGGGTCAGGATTAATTGCAGGAGTTTGGTGGCCGGGGAGCTCCCGAGCTCTAAAGCAGACAATATTTAGCTTTATCAGCCAAGTAGTCGCGCCAGTCAGCCTGCGCAAGCAACCACCTCTCCCTCGTGGTGTCTAGACTATCAGCAAGATACTGAAGCTCCAACCTCCTGCAAGTTGCCTCAAGGTCGTGTTCCCCTTGTGCATAACCAGACTTCAAAACAGCTACCGATTTAATTAGGGTACCACGCACATATGCCTTAAAGGCATCCCATAAAACAGTGATGGATACTGAGCCCTGATTTTCCATTAAAAAGGCCCCCCACGTCTCCACCAGCTCCGCTCCGGTGCCAATCTGAGTCAGCAAAACCTCCAAAACCGTGCACTCCTAACATCCCCCATATCCAAACACAGAATTATCGGGGAATGATCTGAGATGCCCCTAGTAGCATACTGAACATCAACCAACCTCGTCAGTAAACCTTTAGAGGTGAGAGCCAGGTCTATTCTAGAGAAGGATGAGTAAGCAGGAGAAAAGCAAGAATATTGACGTACGCCAGGGTGGCGGACCCTCCACGCATCGATTAGGCCCAGACTTTCCACCAGAAGTGCAAAGTCCCTCCTGCGCACCACAGGAGCGTCAGATGATGTTCTAGTTCTATCCAAAGCATGATCAATGACATTATTAAAAACGCCAAGACATACAATAGAGACATTAGGATACAGTGTGATAAACTCAGCTGCCTTCTTGAGAACCTCTGGGGAGTAAGGGGGCGGCACATAAATGGCAAGGACAAGCAATGACATGGAATATACTTGACATTTCAGAAAAACATACCGGCCCCACTGATCAAGGACAAATGGGACCGATCTTCGAACTAAAATTGACACAACACACCCGTGAGATGTATGAGTGGAGTGGTAAGCCCAGCCCACCCACGTTTTTTTGAGAGCTAGGACTTTTGCCCCCATCAGGTGGGTCTCCATAAGGCAAACAATGTCCGCACCATATTGTTTAGTCCCCGGACATTCCAGGACAGAACTTTAAGGTGATTAGAGGCCATAAGTCAAGATAAAACAAAGCATATGATCAGTCCCGTGTATCCCGCACAGACCACCAACGCTAGCACCAGACATAATTAAAGAAATCGAGGGGACCACAGCGTTTGCAATACAAACAAGAAAAAACACAGACAACAAATTACAATCCCTCCCATCATGTCCCCCCTCCTGTATACCCACCCAAACTGAGGCATACCGTATCCCAACAAACTGTTCCCCCTAACAAAGAAAAAGAAAACTATACCAACATAAAAAGGCAATGAATAAAATTACCTAAAGACAAAGGCGCAGGCCTCCCACTCTCATAAGAGAAAGGTGGGGAGACACCACCCCGAGCCCTAAAAATATAAAATAAAAATACGTAAACATCAGTGGAGTGAGATGATAAACAAGAACAGAATCATCGTAGCATCATCCGGGCAACATACTGCAACATGAATATCAGCAATAAACAGTAGCTTAAGAGCACATAAAGAAATAAACGAACAGACATTATGGGTGGGATTCAATTCTTTTCACCCCTTTACACACCTGTTCTGTTTCTGCCCTCAGGGACGTTGTATCATTATTTCAGCTCGCTACCCTCGGAGTAGCGAAGCACACAACCCTTTACACAGCTAAACCTGATTCCTATGGGCGCAATATGCACGATAACTGAGATCATTTTAGAAAGGAAATTGGGTGTGATATATCATTTGAATCTCACCCAATGGATCAGCTGCCAGTGCTCACCTAGCCGGGGCCCAGCGGTCTAGCCACAGGGTAGCGTCCCGAGGAGTAGCAAAGAATTTAATTTCACCGTCTGCTACTACCCTATGCCTAGAGGGAAAAAGCATTGCATACTGTAGATTAAGTTTCCTGAGACGTCTTTTAATCGGAATAAATTGTGCACGGTCTTTTTGCACCTCCAGCGCAAAGCCAGGAAACACAGACATCTTGGAACTGTTCCAGGGGACCCTTGGTGCGCACCAGAGATAGAACAGCGTCCCGGTCTCGATAATGGAGAAATTTTGCAATCAGTGTGCGCGGTGGTGCACCCGGCGGCAGCAGTCTGAAAGGAATACTGTGAGCTCGCTCAACCGTGAAGAATGGTATAAAGGAGTCAGCACCAAGAGAATTTTTCAGCCAAGACTCAATGAACCCCTCCGGGTCAGTACCCTCCTCTTTTTCCAGAAGCCCCACAAATCGGACATTATTCCTCCTGAGTCTGCCTTCCATATCTAGCATTTTGCCTTTAATATCGGACAGCTGACCATCAATGGCGGTGACAGGAGAACTAAGCGGTAAGATCTTATCCTCCAAAGTAGAAGTATGGGTTTCGACCTCCCCAACCCGCTCTCTGACTTTTTGGATATCGTGATGAATTATGGTCAAGTCAGCCTGCACTTGACTTATCTTGTCAGAAAGACGGAACTCGCTAGCCGCTAGGGCTTCCAACACTTTCTGCATCACATCATCAGTAGCCTCGACAGAAGAAGATGATTGACCGGGAGAGGCCGGAGGGGGGGTGTCCCCACCCCTGTCCGGCGTCGCAGCATTCCTTCCAGGGGTATGCGAATATCGTGCGAGCCGGGCCGCAGCGGATTTATCGTGGTTCCGCGCCATTATTAGATATATTGAGGCAAATCACGTTGGGCAGCTCAGAGAAGACACAGCAGCAGCAGGATATAAAGCAGCATCAATAAAACACCGTATCTGTAGGATCCACAGCTGGGCACCATGAGATAGAAAGTTATATATATTAAGGTAGTACAACAGAAAAAGGGTCAGAGTTATGGCTTCAGGAGCAGAGAGGAACAGAGAAGACTGTGGCTGTCGCTCCCTGTGGGGGAGAAATCCAAGCCAATTATGCAGAGCCACTCAGGCAGGCAGTCCCCCGGCCCCGCTGGCATACAGTTGGCACAGGGGGTTCTAAATACGCTGCGGTCCTCAGCAGTGGCGACCAGCACAGAGCAGGCCCATAAGAGTGGGAGGCAGGGTCTGGGAGGGCAGGAGCGTATCCCGTAATGCAGGCAGAGTCACCCAGGCAGCCCCAGGCTTCGTTGCACACAGGCAGCACAGGGGGGGTTCAAATCACCACGGCCCTCAGCAGGGATGTTCGGCGCAGAGCTGGCACAGGAGACCGGCAGGCAGGCTCCGGTGAAGCAGGAGAGTGTCCTTTTCAGGTGCGGGTCCAGCGTGGCACACGCTGTGGAGACGCGCTGCAGGGCCTGGACCGAAAGTCACAGCGCCATCTTGGGAGGGACAGAGCGAGGAGAAAAGGTGCCCAGCAGCCCGGCAAACACTGCTCATCCGGCGGTTCCCAGCAGCTCCCCGGTGTCACAACACCTTCCCCCACCGGGTATGGAAAAATGGGCTCAAGGGGCTTCTCAGGATGGGTAATTCGGATAGTGAAGGTGGAGAGCGCCCGCACTGAGCTGCTACTCCATGTCCCGCTAGGCCACGCCCCCAGACATGTGATGTTATTGAGGCTGATGAGTTATAACCTGGGTCAAAGCGACTGTGTGAGAGGGGTATTAGACTGTTTGCTGTGTGAGGAGAAATCAGCAAGCTAATGCCATTTTCTGGAAATTCAAAGTCTACTGAAAAAAACTAAATAACAAACAATGGGGCAGATGTATTAACCTTTAGAAGGAAGTGACAAACCAGTGATATGAGCAAGGTGATAAAGGCACCAGCTTTTACCAAATTTGGGGGGGGGGGGGGATTTGGGGGGTGGCGGGGCCACAAGAAGCAGCTATATTGGGGCCCAAGAAGGCTCTCTGCTCCCTATTCATCTTGGCTGTGTGTGGCCATTTATAATCCCTACCAGAAATATGCTGCATGCATGGGGGAGCAATGTCATAGGTTTCATGTGATGGATGACACACGTGGGATCTTTGTTTCATTTCAAAACTAATGGCCTGAAATCATATTTCGGACGATGAAGCTGTTCCATTTCTTTGCTCTCCTGCATATTTTTATACATAATTATTCACAGTTTATTCTGAACAGCTATATAATCTTCATTGACCTTCTGAGCTCTATAAACATTAATAGTTTCATCAGTAATGTGAGCACCAATCAATGATGGCCACTTAAATTGTAATAGATTTTTTGATGTCCCTTTGCAAAACATTCCGCAGATCCAGCATATGTCACTACTGTGTCCCTACAATTCAGCATGTTCATATTAAAGGTAAAGTTCCGTACTTGAAGGTAAATATCAGGTGTAGTGTCTCTATTTTAAGTCCAGTGTCTTTACTCACCAAATCAGTCACATTTAAAGAGCCAAACACAAAACAGAAAAACTGGAGACTAAAATAAAATTACATGTAAGCATGGGCAAGAGCACGGGGTGTGCCTGGTGTGCATAGGCACGCCCTAATATAGAGAGCAGCCAGTGGTGTAAGTACAGTATGCAGGTATGCTCGTGTACAGCATACCCTTAAGAATTTTCCAGCCACACACTTTGCACCTGTGACCCATCCCGCCATTACTGCCGCCTCCCACTTTGCCAGGGCTGCCGGGAGATGGTTACACAATGCCGACACACTGCAGGGCCTGTCTGACTCCTGCCACGAAGAGCCCTCTCTGTTCTT